>NW_022685220.1:1004907-1051973 GCF_011630105.1 Anneissia japonica
TATGATATATGTATGTATGTATATATGTATATATATACATATATATGTATATATGTCTATATATATATATATATATATATTTGATAGAATATAGAAAGACAGCAATAAAAAACAGGTATGAAGCAATATAATTTATTAAATCACAAATATTTCAAAGACTCCTTGTTCTTCCTCAGTGTGAGGACAACTGACAAAAAATACAAAGTAAAGTATCTTTAAATGCCGCCTTTAATTAGGTTCTATTGTTATTTTAATTTGTAACCAATACCATTTCCTTATACTTGCTTTACTTTGTACATACCATCATAATACCATTCAACAATTGAATAAAAATTGATGATGGTTAAAGATACACATCAGAAACTTCTTAATAATAATTTAATGAGATCCAAATTGTTATTAAAAAATAAGTCCATTTCAATAATACATTTTATGTTATCACATATACCATGGTCCTTACAATGAAAACCAATATCGCTAGCATACGTCCTAAAGCACTCTCTGCATATGTTCAAGCCATACTTTCGGATAAGACCATGCCTATTGCCACATACATGGCATGTCCTAGATCCTGTCTGTACTTTCTTGGATGAGAATGCCAAATATTCTCACTGTTACACCAATGTACCTTTTGTGCCGACTAAGACAATGTTGTTCTGGTTTTGACAATTTTACCGAATCATGGATGCCGGTAATCAGGCTGTTACATATTTCGTCCACAGTTTTCTGAGCAGATTAAAAATGCCTGAGAAAGTAGACATATCAAAATCAATGAAAGCCATTTTAAAATTGTTTGAAACATATTCACAGAACTCTTGATTGTCCCAATCGCATTTAGGATACATACGTGATTGAGCGTTAATATTATTTGATGTGTTATAACTGTCAGTAGGCCTATATAAATATAGATACAAAACATTAGAATTAAATTTGAGCATGATGTGTTAGAGATGTGTAGCAGTTGGGGAGATGGTAGAAACATTTGAGGTCTTGGAGATGCTAAAAATATTAGGAATGTTAGAGATGATTTAAGTCCACAGAGTGCATGTTTAATGGCCTCTACAGTACTTATATTTCAAAACTATTTGTTTTCATCATGTGCAAAACTAGTTTATTCATCTTGTTTGTAATAAACATAACTTTTGTCATTATTACAACTGATTTAACTGAATTGCATTTGCTTTTTTCTTTACAAAAGGTTTAGAATTAATCTTAAATTTCCGATATCTTTTGTGTGGTGTAACACCCTTAATCGTTCATTTCTTGGCTGTATGTCAACATTGTGAAATTCCCTCCCCATTGAAATTTGTCGAAGCGATTTACTTTTTTCTTTTAAGAACAGAAGCCAGAGAAGGCAGAGTCTATTGATTTTTGTGATTGTGTGAATAAGTGATTGCTCATTTACATAATTAATAAAAAATTTACATGGGATAGCACCATTGCTACCATGATCTCTAGTTTCTTGAAGTTGTAATATGTGATGTGTTTAATAAAGGATGTCAGCAGTGTAATTGACATCATCAGAAAATTAATTAAATTTCCGATATCTTTTGTGTGGTGTAACACCCTTAATCGTTCATTTCTTGGCTGTATGTCAACATTGTGAAATTCCCTCCCCATTGAAATTTGTCGAAGCGATTCACTTTTTTCTTTTAAGAATAGAAGACAGAGAAGGCAGAGTGGGATAGCACCATTGCTACCATGATCTCTAGTTTCTTGAAGTTGTAATATGTGATGTGTTTAATAAAGGATGTCAGCAGTGTAATTACCATCATCAGAAAATTAATTATCAATTGTGCACATCATGTATTTTTACATAAATTTCTGATGACACTACCGAGTACCTTTGCAACCTCTTTCGCATATTGAAAAAATTGTGAAAAGACGTGCTTACAAATGTGAAAGCTTACCAAATACAAAAGCTTATGCATGATCTAAAGATCAAAACATTCTAAGTAAGCCTATAGGACTTTGAACCCAGAATCATTCAATACTGTATGTACAAACTTTGTGGGATTTTTTCTACTTGACAAAACCACATTGTTATTAAAATAATATCCACCAAGGTAGACAAAAATTCAAGGTTGGTGACATAGAATCTTCTATCAAAATTAACCTTGCTGTCCTCTCCTGAATGAAATAAATCATTTTAGCAGTTATCTTGAAAAGGGTTTTGCAATCAATCTATCTTACAGGCAGACACTATTTGACTGATTTAGGGTGAAGAGGAGCTAGACCTAACACAATTCAATTATAGAGTGATCTGCTCCCTGGCATAGAAATGTCTTTGGAATTTATAACGTCTTATTATGGACACAAGATTATAAATTTTTGTGGTGTTTGTTTTTACAAATGCTGATTTAGTATGAAGACGCATGAATAACACAGAATACAGCCCTAGCTCCCACTAGTTCTGATAAATCACACAATGATGTATAAACTTTCTACATGGATTAAAAGCGAAACATTTTTATGCACTTAAGTCTGATCTCATTTCTTTGTAACCTCAAGGTACTAGTACCAGGTTTTAATTAAACGAAAAGTAGACAGCAGGGATCGCTGCAGATACTGGATCCACTGGAACTTACAGAGCAATGCTAGATATGATGATAGATTCTACCCTCCAGTCACCCCAGTAGGATTTTTCAAGTCAGCTGAAACACATGTATTAGATTAAAACCATATTTCTTGTTCAATGTTGAATTTAGGCTGTTTCTGTTTTGTTCTAATTTATGTACATTGTTTAAAGAGCCTTGAGATGTTTTGGATGTTGCATATGCGATCAAAAATACATTACATTTTAAACTTTGCATCTGAGGCGTACTCATCCTAGGAAAAGAACGAGATTTCATGTTTTACTGTAATTTTTTCATGTTTTACTGTAATTTTGTTTTCAATGTCTTTATCTAAAAAAGAAATTTAAAAGATATTTTGTTGGGGTAATAATAATAATAATAATAATAATAATAATAATAATAATAATAATAATAATATTTTCTCTAAATCAGACTTAAGTGGAATATCTTTTCGTGTTATTTTCCCCTTAACGTCGTTTCTTTTATTGTTATCTAATTTTAATTTCTCCATTGTCTAAGTTCCCCTTAAACTAGGTTTTAGTAGAATAATAATAATAATAATAATAAGGACCACTTTTCAAACAAATATTTTTTATTTCAATTATTGTGATTAGGCCTAGAGACCGTAGCTGCAAAAGACCATGAAAACCACGGTGCCAAAAGTGGTCTCTTTTTGGAGAGAGACCTGTAATAATAATTCTTGATTTATATAGCGCCTCCCATTGAAATGGTGGTGATAGGTTTCAGTTAAAAAATGTTTCAAATATTGCTTTTCTTTATCTGTACACAAAATATATAGATTGTTTAGGATGCAGTATTGGTACATCAGTTGGTAATGTATGATTTCTTATGTCATCCAGGTCCATTATTGCTTCATATTTTTAGTAGAGTATTGACATTAGGCCTATAGCCTACATCTAATGTACAAATTTGTTTCGCTCTTGATTTTACGATATACCTATAATTTACGTACAACTTCTGATCCCATGCAGGATAAAGGTCAATTTACAACAATATACAAACATAAAACAAGTCTCAACTACATACAAATAATCAGTGGTAATGAGTTATCTTTAATCTTGTGATAATAACTTTCGTATGAGAAAGACCTCCATAGATGATAATAAATTTTTGAGAAAACTTATTGTTCTTATTAAGATTTGAACTAAAGACTCTGATTACCGTTTATATGCACCACCAACTGAGCTATGAGGCAAAGCTGCTTTTTTTTCCCCCATTATTGAGGCACTCTTTTTACCATGGAATGACACAAGATTGTTCACAAAATTTGACACATAATTAAACTAAAACAGCCGAACATCTGATCAAAGTTCACCATTGAACTCAAAAAAAGATTTGAGGTTTTTAATGATTATACAGAGGAAGATAAGAACGATGTTGAGAAAAGTGGCACGAGTTTGAGGATGCTCACAAGGCGGCTGCGAAGAAAGTACTAGGGGAGTAGACTCAAGCAAAGTTTCAAAGAGCTGTACAGGAATAAAGACAAGGAAGTGAAGAAGAGTATGAGGAAGGACAAGCGACAATGGGTAAAGATCTTGCTTCACAAGCGGAACATGCAGCAGGCACTGGGCGTATGAAAGAGTTTTATGACATCACAAAGAGGCTTAGTGACAACAAAGGCAAAGCATGTAATTATGTTAAAGACAAAGAAGGAACCTTCTAACAGAGGGCTCTCAAAGAAAGAAGAGATAGAAGGACCACTTTGAGGAAGTATTGGATAGACCAATCCCAGTCAACCCTGTAGCAGAATATGACTTATTAGCTGATGATGACATAATAGAGAAAATTACTGAACACATTTCTAAAGAGATTAGAACAGCAATAGGAAAGATGAAAAATGGGAAAGCTGGAGGAAAGGATGAGATTACAGCAGAGCTTTTAAAGGTGGAAACAGATACAACTATTGACTTGCTTCTGGCCTGTTTGCAACAATATGGGATCAAGAGACAGTACCTAAAGAATGGAAACAAGGGCTCATCATTAAACTGCCAAAGGAAAGTGATTTGAGTGTGGAAATTGGCGTGGTATAACATTGACATCGGTTCCATGTAAAATATTTGGTCGAGTACTGATCGACAGAGTTAGGAGAAGAACAGGCTGGATTAAGGAGCACCGTGGAGCAGATTTTTATCAGTGGTGGACCTTCAAGGCAAGCAAGGTATGCAGTGCATACAATAGCTAAAACAAATAAGAAAATATAGTAGTACAGTTTCTGCGTTTGATTTAGAATTTCTTAACCACAATCTTCTATATAAACCTTATAATTGTTCGATTGGATTGCTGTAGTTTATTGGAAAAGCAAAGTTTTTCAATGTTTGGCCTACTGTACTTTGGTATCTAGGATAAGTCACATTCGGGCCTATCGCATCGTTCTCTAAGCTGCTTAGAATTTCCACATGGCTGGTTTTCAATATTAACCAATCACGTATTCAGTGAGTCAATGGAAGTCAGAGCATACCCTACAACGCTTAAATTTGCTATTGTGACAATAATAATAATAATAATAATAATAATAACAATAATAATAATGTTATATTTATATAGCGCATATTGTACATTGCCCCTATGCGCTTTACAGAGAAATAATATAGGCTAACTGAGAAAAAGCAAATAACAATAAAATAATAACAATAAAATAAAATAAAAATAATCATAATAACAATAATAACAATGAGACTAAACTACTCCTATTCCTTAAACTAATTAATGGTTGGCCGTTGACTCCGAGGAGCTCATCCGCCTTTTGTTCAGCTGTTGGTTTTTCTTGCTGCTGGGTATCATAAACACCCTCCCCTCAGCAACCACTAAGACATATTTGGGAGGGTTGTCCTAGATATGCCAATACATACTGAAGCATATACCCTGCAATTTACCCTACGCTCCGCCACTTATTTTTATTTTGAGAAACATAATTGAGCAGGCTGTCGAGAGGCAGTCGACCATATAAATCACATTTGTAGACTTCGAAAAAGCTTTCGACTCCGTTCACAGAGAGAGCCTATGGAAAATAATGGCAAGTTATGGAATTCCACCAAAGATTTTGAAAATGATCCAGACCTTGTATGCAGACAGTGAATGAGCTGTATTAGATGATGGTGAGGAGTCAGAATGGTATAAAGTGGAAACAGGAGTGAAACAAGGTGATGTGATATTGATTGTGGTGGATTGGATAATGAAGAATGTAACAAAAGGAAACAATACAGGGATCAGATGGAAGTTCAGGACAAAATTGGAGGATTTGGATTTTGCAGATGATTTAGCCCTGTTATCTTCTGCCATTAATCATTTGCAGATGAAAGTGACAAAGTTGTATGAATATGCATCAAAGACTGGTTTGAAGATAAATACCAAGAAAACAGAAGTTTAGAATAAACAGCAAATCTAACAATAGGATTGAATTGGAAGGTCTACTGCTGAATGATGTAGTGAAATTTACCTACCTGGGTGCTACCATCAGTAATGAAGGTGGAGGAACAGAAGATATTCACAATAGAATCTGCAAGTTAAGATTCTCATTCATGAAACTGAAACAGATCTGGAATTCAAGAAAACTCACATTAAGAACCAATCTAAAGCTATATAAATCTCTGGTAGTTTCTGTTCTTCTGTACGGAAGTGAAACATGGAAAATAAATGAGGGGGACAACAGAAAGCTGGACACATTCAATTTCACATGTCTAAGAAGAATACTGCAAATTAGATGGCCATACATCATCTCCAGTGAAGAAATACTCAGAAGAACAAAACTAAAGCCGATCAGTGAAAAAGTGAGTTAAAAAAGGTGGAAATGGATTGGCCATGTGCTAAGAATGAACGAAAAGAGCAATTGCATCACTGCACTTTCATGGGCACCCGAAGGAAGAAGGAAAGTGGGGCGACCAAAAACAACATGGTGTCGAAAAGTGGAAAAAGAGAGGGATATACTGGGGTGGACATCCTGGAGTGAAGCTAAAACTGTGGCCAGAGACGGGGGACGCTGTAGAGCATTACAGCCACTGGGCCCGAAGAGGATAAGTAAGTAAGTACATTTTGAATTATCGTTATTCATTTCGTATTAGGCCAAGTAAAAAAAAATCGCATCCCCATCTTCCCTTTTCAAGGCCACTTCAATTTTTTTTTTATTTCTAAAAAAATATGACTAAATTTAACACTAGAGCTAGCATGCTGTTAATAATAATATTATCTCGAATTTACATGCAACGCATGTGAAAAGCCACCAGAAAACAAATAGGTCTTAAGCTGTGACTTAAAGTTGCAAATAGAGTTGGAAGTTGGTTCTAAGACGAGTTGTTGACAAGAACCCTCTTTGTAAAATTGTGTGGCATAGTGTCATATTCAGTTGTTTCAGCCATAACATTGCGTTACACCATGTGCTGACAATGATAGCTAAAATGCCACTGGTCACGGAGGCTAAAATTCCTTTCGTCTGTGCAAATTTAGGCTATGTTCCTACACAGCAGCTATACAGTTATAGCAATATCACAAACATATTCACTCACCCTTGCGTTCATACAAGAAAATCGCCGATCCAGATACTAAGAAGATGATGATCAGATCACTGGTGAATAGGAAACTGGAAATTGGAAATGCATACGTGTGCAAACTGAAAAGCCTTACCAAATGCCTCCCAAATGATCAGATTCTGTTGGATGGTTCACCCTCATTAAATATGGTTAAAATAAATATAATAAAACGTCCTTCCGTTTGGCCTCCTGGACCTCCAGTGGGCATTTGACAGCCCTGGCTTTCAACCAATGCAAGGGAAATCCTTCAAATCCCCCTCCCCCATTCTTCCCCCTCCCATCCTCGGTGCTATGCAACTAAATTGATACCGCACTTCCCATAATTAACAACATTCTCTTGTAGTGATAACATTGAAATATCCTATATCCCAGGGGTGGGCATTAAAATCGGTCAGCAGGCCAAAGTGAATTTTTAATTTAACATCGAGGGCTGCACCCAAATTTAATGTTTCCAGACATCATCATGCACTGCTTTTATACCACTTTATTCTCAGTTTTAATGTTACTTTTTACAGATGATCGGTGTCTGGCCGTAAAAAACAAGGTGTTTTCTCCAAAGATGTTTGGCGGGCCACACATAGGGTTTTAAATTAATTTTCGCGGGCCGCAAGTAAACCACTGTCGTGCTGCACTTTGCTTACCTGTGCTATAGTCTATTTTTGCAGTACCTAGACCTGTTCACATGTACAGTATTGCTAACCAATTCGTTATTTATCATCAACAATTATCTAACAAAACTTTAGAAATAAAACAAGTTACCAAATTGATAGTGCTCCATGTAAAACATGAAACAATCTAAGTATGTAAGGAAAGAATTCCTATGCCAAACAAATGTGCACATATCAATAATGTGGAAGATTTATTAAAGCAGCAGTCAATCAACTCAAAAAATGATATTCATTTCTCCTTGGATTGTTTTTGTACTTTTCAAATGCAAGTACTATAAGCTAATCTCGCCCATTATAAGATGGAAGCAAGCTAACGATAACTGTAAATCTTATAAGGGTTAGACAATGCCTGTATGTACATCTAGATGTGTATATATGATTCTAGGCTGGTTGTGGTTATAGCCACTCCACAGGATGCTTTTTCACTTTAGGAGGATCTGGACAGCCTTTTTGAATCGTCGGAGAAGTGGGAACTCAGACTGAATGTCAATAAATGCAAATATTTGTCCACAACACTAGAAAAGAACTATCTTGTTTACTTATAATTTGAATGGACAGGATCTTGATTTAGTTTTCGTTCACAAAGACTTAGGCATTTTTATTGATAGCAAATTAAATTTTTGTTCTCATATTAATCATGTTGTTTCAAAGGCTAATAGAATGATGGGTCTGATTTGGAGAAATTGTCATTCATGAATAATGGTAGGGCACTTTTTCACTGTACAAAAAAATTGTTCGCCCCACAACCTTAAATGTTGTTCCTTAATTTTTAATTCAATTTCTCCAAGTCATGCCCATCACATCGATGTAGTTCAAAAAAAGTTTCTGAGATTTTTATCACATACTTGTCCTAATTTTCCTATTTCGATTTATTCTATTAGTAATCGCAGGAAAGTCATCGATATAATATTATTTATTTATTTATTTAATTTTAATGTCCCGGATCATACACGTAACAGAAATTTATTGCATGTTTCATTCAAATGTGTGAAGCGAGGAATTTATCATAGATTACCATATATTTTTTATAACCTAAATAGTAATGATATTGATATCTTTCAGGATAGTCTTAAATCAAAGATCATGCATTCTCTGCTTAAAAAGAATGCATGATCTTCATTTTATCAGTATGAGGATTTTAGTGGGAATTTTTGTTTGTGTTGTTTGTTATTGATCTATTTGTCTGCAGTATTTATATTATACTGTATATTAGATTGTTTATTAAACCTATTAGTGGCGGTTTTTAATGCTGTTGTTTTTTAAATGAATAAAATAAAATAAAATTATATATATATATGTTTACAGAGACAAAAGTAATCCTTTTTTTAAGGTAAAACTCATGTAATGATTTCATCTAGGCTAGGCTATGGCTTAGGCCTCTTGCTATACAGATAGAGGCCTACATCTAATTCGTCTTTTAGTCTTTAAAAGCCTACAAGCCTCAAATATTCCTATTAAATTATTTGTTTATTAAGATCCATCGACTCAAGGGATTCCTTCATTTTTCATACATAATATTGAATTTGAAGTGACTTATGTTTGGGTTCTAATTTCCCTAATTTACAAATGTTTTCCATTACCACATATCAATCTACCAATAGTAAGCACTAAGTTTAAAAATTAATTAGTCCGCTGGTCCACATAACAAAGCCTTCTGACCATTAACAGTTTTCTATACTATAGTGTAAATTAACTATAAAAGTTAAGTTACAAACACATCTGCCAAAAAAAAGACTGACAAAATTATTGTCGCACCATCCTTCCTAATTGCAACTCAACCCTGAAAGAGCATAAATTAAAGCAAGATTGCAGACAATTTCTGTTTAGACATTTTTATGAGTTTAGTTTTGTGCAAAAATTTACCAGTTGTTGAACAGTAAACTTATACAAGACAAGCTGTCAGGTCAATGACCTTCGAGTTAACAACAGAAACAAAATGAAAGCTTTAGGTGTTGGATTAAAGTTGCTACAAGATTTATTACATTTGCTATAGGGGCTCTAATAATTGGACAGTACTGTAACTACATTCTCCAATACAGAACTTGAAGGAGGATATTATAATGTATTTTTGATTCATGATGAATTACTATGCCAAAAACCTACAAACTTTTTCCAGAAATCCATTTAAGATTAATATTAAAATTGTTACGTTACGTTCACTACCCAAGTCAGGTTGCACCAGAACTGTTTATTAAGCATGATTATGTTCATGAGGCTACTAAGGAGTTTACTATTACATTTCAAATTGAACTTAGAATATGTCAGGAAGTGATCAATGAGGAGTGTCATGATTAAATTTAGATATCAACCTTCAAAATTTTAAAGTCAA
Organism: Anneissia japonica; assembly: GCF_011630105.1. Taxonomy (NCBI): domain Eukaryota; kingdom Metazoa; phylum Echinodermata; class Crinoidea; order Comatulida; family Comatulidae; genus Anneissia; species Anneissia japonica. The sequence goes on from NW_022685220.1 coordinate 1,015,025, forward strand.
CTTTTTTCTGTATTGCATGGTATCTTATAATAATATAGGTAATCCTATTTGATAATTGTTTTAACTATTTTTTATAAACTTAGCTCAATTTAAGTACAGGTACAGGACCATGTATGTGCATGATTTCCTAACATACTACACTGCTACTGCTACTGCTACTACATTATTATTATTTTTATTATTATTATTATTATTATTATTATTATTGTTATTATTATTATTATTATTATTACTACCAATAAGGTAAGCCTTTTTATACCTTGTTCTGTGAAGCCACTGCCCACCAATGATGATTTTAAAATTAGATTATTTTTTGTTTTTTTTGTATTTTTAGAGCTCCTTTCAAAATGTTCTAACACACCTGCTGATGTCATGAAATCTGCCAGTATCTTTATTTCTTCCTGACAGTAATTATTAATCCAATTATGGCTAGTGTACAAGAATTGCTACAAGCTCTCACTAACAGATCAAGGAGCCTTTAGGAAAGCTACGGGGACAGCTACACAGTTTCTTATTAATATTTCCGTGGCTTAACAATTGCAGTGAAAACAATTTTATGACTAGCCAAACTTTACTATTTGTTGAGAGAGTACTAGTAGTTTTTTAACAACTTTATTATTATACATTCTCATGGCCTGTTATGTATAAAATAAGTATAAATATAAAATACATATTACATAGACATGGTAATAATTGATCTAAAAACAGCATTTGACACTATAAGCTTCTACTAAGCATTTAACCTTTATTTAAACTGGTTTTATATGGAACTCCAAAGGGGCAGCTTTTAAACACAGTCAATTTTCAAGCATATTTGGTTTTCAGACACAGTAAGTTAACAAACACAGTCAATTTTTGTCAAGCACAGTTGAAAACTAAGTTTTACCTGTTTCTGATCAAAATATGCTGTATTGTAGGCCTACCTATTGCAAATCATATTAATCATAACTATTTGAATATTTGCATATTAAACAAATATGAAGGAAAGAAATAAAAGATATTGCCCCATACCAATTAACATTAGTACTGTTTCATATCATTTTTAGTGGTTTATAAATATTTTATGTTATGAAAAATGATATGAAACTGCTATCAAATCTTGTAACTAAGCGCAACACTCACTGCGGCCATCACTCATTGGCCGACGCAATTTTATAAAGAATGCAACGCCACAACAAGCGCGTAATGGTTCGTTTTTAATGACGATCTGTTCAGACTGCCACTGGCAATCAGTAGATAGTGTTGCGTCCTCTAGCGCTTAGACTGGGTTCCAGTCCCTAAACTTTGTCTTAATAAGTTAAAAAGCTGGAAAAATCGATTTTGGCATCAATGGCGTTCCATATTACCTATTTGCTTGGCGTTTTATAGTATAATTTTCTTGGATTAGGCACATCAAAAAAGTTTCTCGATATAATCTGACGCTGGTGGCGCTTTCCAAAATGTGGTAATACTACAAAAAATCAATAATTAGAGACTTGTGGCAAGTCTATCTAGCACAAAAGGGAGCGGATTTAGAATTGTAGTATGGCGCAGTAAGCACCCGGCTTTAGTGGTCACATTGCAGGGTTTATCGAGACTAATACTGTAGGAACGTTCACATACTCGAGAGTAAAGCTAGCGAATAAAGCAAACCCTCTATAGGGGTGCAGCCAGGGTGTAATTTGAGGGGGTAAAGCCGTGCCAGCAAAGCGAACAACTAGATTGGGGCCAGGGGAGTCATAAAGGGCTGGGGTCCAGGGGCCGAAGGCAGAATTGAGGTTTCTACCACATTATTTCTATAAAACCTCTAACAAAAAAATCAGCCTGAATGCAATACTGTATGTAAACAAGAAAATAAATTTGGAATGCAACATAGGCCTTAAGCCTATCAAATTTGTTTTCGGGTAACACCAGAATTTATTTGTCCAGATTTTTAAGTGGTTTCTTTCTATCCATATGAGCTTGATCAACACGGCACATGTGTTGAACATATATGTACAGTAAAGCTTCATGACACTAATTAAATGACAATAATTTCAATTAATTGATGTTCAGTATGTTGTACAATTTAATCAAGAATATACATTTTATTCATCATTATCCTTGACATCATCATTTATATAGTTGAAGCTCCCCGTAAGCGACCACCCCGAGGATCCAGAAAGTGGTCACTTTTGAGAGGTTTGGCCAATAGAGGCCCAAGATTGTTCAAGTAAAGTATGCCTGATAAAAAGGCCTCTCACTTCTTCACAGCTTGTTTATATATTTTTTAATTGTTTATGGTGAGGTATTTCACTATTATGATTTTTTGGCACGGCAAAGCGTCTGTCACTTTTCTGTCGGTCAGCCAGTCTGTCTGTGTCTTTTTCCCTGTCCCCTATTTTCAAAACCCATGTTTGAAACAGATTGTTTATAAATAATCAATGCATTCACGGTGTATTGGTGTCATAATGTACCACTGGGGCAAATGGGTTTATTCCTGGTGCTCGTATGTGATCTGTTTTATTTATTTTAAAGCAAAGACTAGAGAATAAACAAAGTTAAAACAAGCAAAATGCATCATGAAATAAATTAGTTTCCTGATATTAAATTCTGACATCTATAGGACATGGTTAGTCTTTTGGTAAATATGGCAGTAGTTTATTTGTAGGGTATACACATACATATACACAGTAAAATTTTGCCCAGGCTTAGTGTTCTTATTTTTTGGCCAATTTCAGGCTCAAAATGTTCCTATTTTGTTCTTATGTTACACATTTGTATTATTGTACCAGTATACTGTACACTGTACTGGAATGTAGGTAAGTGCCCCAGGAAAAACTGGCCCCGAAAAAATTGCCACTGAAAAAACGTCCCCAGAAAAAATGGCCCCATATGACAAGCAGGTATACACCTCCTGTACTGTATTATAGAGGGTATTACATAGTCACACCTACAGCACATAAGGTACAGTACAGATATATTTTTTGGTTTTTCTAGTTTTTTTAAAAATAAAAATCTCATTGGACTCAGCCTCAATTTTTTGTTCTTATTTTGTTCTTAATTTTTAAGCAATTTCAGCCTCAGTGTTCTTATAAAAAAAAAAAGCGTACATTTACTTATGGGATGTAAAAATCCAAACGTCAAAAAGTGGTTGCTGTCACTTACGGGAGGTGGTGGCACTGATTAGATAGGGAGAAGAGAACACACAGGACCATAATGAGAGTGGACCTTACGGGAGGTGATCGCTTAAGGGAGGTGGTTGCACAGGGAGGTTAAATTGTATTACCAGGGAAAAGTAAATTCACACTCTTCCCTGATTATACCAAATAATATTGTAATAGATTAGTGTTTTCATTTGCTACCTTAATATGGGTAACCAAAGAGTTTAATGTTGATTACTGTATGCACAATATTAACTTTCAAGATTTCTAGATGACACAACGTGTACACCGGGTTTGAGGCAAAGGTCACTCAGTTACTCTGTAAATCACATTACCAATTATTTACTACTATAATTATTTAATACTATAAGTTTTGATTAATTTGAGGGGGAGGGTAGGACCCCCTCCCATTTGGATGCGGCCCTGATCTAGTTGATAATCTCTCTTGAAATGAACATACTGACATTCCAAAACCAAGATCAGTGACCAAAAAATGAACAGATTTTTTAATAAATTCTTATTTTCCACTTAAAATGCTAGGTCATTTACTGGAATCGACTTACTATTGCCAATGTAAAAGCTGGCTTCTCTGTATCTTATGCTAATTACTAATTAGTTTTAACATAGCGACAGTACGCTGGTTTTTTGATGGCATGCCTAATATTTATGTAAAAGATAAGGCACAAAATTGTTGAAAACACCATTGAGGTGAACAGGTGTTCCTGTACTTTAATAAAGTTTTAATTATTATTAATATTATTATTATTATTATTATTATTGTTATTATTATTATTATTCTCCTGAAGACGTGAAGAAGTTTTTTTTCAGATTTTGCTATGAAACCTTGGTAAAATGTACTTTAAAAATATTGTATCATTATCATAATATTATTCATATTATATATGATTATGCACAATTAGATCTTGAGAAAAGCTAAGGCCACCCTCCTGGCTTTTTTCTTTTTTATTCAGGCAGCCCTTCACAAGCTTTTGCTTTTGGGTTTTTGGCTCTCTTCTGAAATTAATACCTGTATTTACCTTTTTGATTTAAAGCTGTACATATATGAAAAAAGAGAAATAAATGTTACGTTGAATTGAATTCTAATATTTTTTTTATCTCATCAATATAAATTAATTTAATTACCTTTTTCCACCTAGATATGTTTTTAGCAGAACCATTTTGCAAATTCAAAAAAAAAATTATCTTTTCTCTGACAATCAAAAAAAAAATCTCACTATAAAAACCAATGTACTGTATATTGTATAGTTATTTTCTGAATTAACCTATATACTGTATAATTGTATTACCATGCAAATTTTTAATATAATCAGATAGAATAATAATAATACCTCCAGTCAGATCTAACAGAATTCTCTATAACTAACAGAGTGGCACATGCTTTTATATAGTGCATTCACATATAAACCTTTCATTACAAAAATATTCTAAAAAAAAAAAAAACCATAACAATTATAGGCCTGTTACAATGTAGGGAATGAAAACAAGATGACATTGCAACAGGACAAAAAATATCCTATGTATTTTGTAACTTTAATCTATGGTTTTCAGTTACCCAGTTGTCTTGTTTAAGAAAACTTACAAATAGAGAACAACATTCTCCAATTCTCAATTTACATTCTAGCAATAACTGTATGTGAAATAGATAGGTTGGATGGGTAAAGGTATATAAACATTGTGGTAGCAGACTAACAGCTAACTAAATTAACAGGACTCCCTCTTGGTGCAGTTGTTCCGACTTCATGGCAGCAGTAAGTACAGGTGTTGCACATCAAATACCTGTGACAGAGAATACTAAGACTGAGAAATTTTTGACAATGGTAAAACACCACAATGGTAAGGAATTAGGAAAGATAGGTGACATAATCTTATTTAACAAAATATGTGAGGTATCACCACAAAATAAGTTTCATGAGAACCACGTTTTTAGAAAATCGGTCTCAAAGATAAAATATCCTGTACAAAAAAATAGGACTAGAATAATTATAGAACATGTGCAGAGAACACTGTTTTATTAAGAAATTTCACTTAAAAAGTATACAATCATAAATATAGGCCTAAGTATCAAGCTAATGGCTGTAATCGACTGGTCGTTCTTCGTTAAACCATGTACACCTGCGTAACTATACCTCAATGTTTTCTCATACAATGTCACTCAAACTCGACATGAAATCATGTTTATCATTGAGGCGTATTTATCATACTGTACTGCCATTGTGAAGGAAAATTCCTCTCTTTATTTAATCAATTAAAAGAGTTTCCAGCACAAATTTTCTGGGAGTCATAATTGACTGCGAATGCAGTTGGAAATGTCATATTGCCAATGTTAATAGTTTCTAGAAACGGAGTTTTATCTAAATTAAATTACACACTTCCTTTCAATATCTTATTTTCTCTATATAATACACTTACCTTAATATATTAAGTTCTGAAATGACTAAAATTCATTATTTTCGTTAAATAAAGCACTCAGAATATGCACAGGGGCACCACCCCCACCCCCACCAGGTCCCACTCCAAACATTTATTTTATTCTCTTAATACTTTAAAATCTTTGATCTTAACAAGTTCAAACAGTCTAGTTAATGTTTCGTTTAAATAACAATCAACTTCCTCTCATTTTCATATATTTTTCACCAACTTTTGCCAATACCATTCATATGATATCAGGTCTTCTACTGTCAAAAATTGTATTTATGAAAGCCACGCTACTTTACTGAGAAGGACATCTTTTATTTATAATGGGCCATACTTATGGAACAATTTACCTTTTAACCTTAAATTAACACACACCTTAAAATCTCAGTTTCAAAAGAAAATATAAACAATTCTTGATTGATAAGCATGCATCTTAGTTTTTCGTTTATCCTCCATTAAATAGTGGATAACTATTAAAAATACCATCCTCTTCATTTTTTTTCTTTATTTCCTGATTATTACAGTACTCAATATATTTTACATGTTATATCCAGAAACATTTCACCACCATTATTATTTGTTTGTTTGTTTTCTATTAAATTATTACATATTATATCACTAGCCATTTACTAATTCAGTATATGTTTATTTGGAGGATCAGACATAAATTGTTTTCTCCACACACAATGAATATTCACTGTATCTAGTTAATAATATAATTTTATCCATACCATGAAATTCTATTTTGATCATACTCTTGTTATCTTTAAGTTAATGAATCAAAACCATTGAACTACAGTATTATAATATGTTCTTATATCTTGTTCAGTTTTGATGTTCATTGTGTGAAACAATAAAACTGAAACTAAACTATTAAAAGTGTGCAGGTTTTTAAAGGCCTTTAAAATAATGGATTTCTATTTAATTATTGTATTGTAATATGAAATTAAAGCTGGCAATGAATATAAAATGTTATAATGACAGTAATGAAAATAATAATAGTCTGGTTTTTATTACTACATAATACTCCTTTGTGGCATTCCTACTAATGAGACACCATTATTTCATATCTGTTTACAACAAAAATTATAAACTTAATATAATAATACAATTTTTATAAAGACATGAGGCATAAAATCACCAAAAAGCAAAATCTCAATCTTATGGATATCTATATAAGCCTACCTGTGCCAGTGTTCATATTTTCCAGTTGGTTTTTCCAATGTGTATTTAATTGAATACTTCATATAAACCAATCTTGCCATTCAGATCTAAACCAATGATTTTCCCTTGTCCTCATGAAAAAGGTACTTTTAATCACATAACCTGCACTCTTCTTCTAAGTCACTCCTCCATTCATGGAGTGGAGTTGAATAGCTTGGTGGTTAGCCTTCTACTCTACATACAGTAGAATCGTGTAGGCCTATTGTTTATATTAATTGTAAATTTTTTTATCTTTTTAATATACTAGTGATCAAACACTCAAAAAATAGTATAAAAGTTCTTTCATTTATCATTTAAAATGCCCATGTGGAATAATTTATTATTATATAATATCAGATAGATGCTTAATAACCAGACCTAAGGACTATTTTTTAAATGTTTTTTGATGTTTTGTACTTTGATTACCGGTATGTAGATACTAAAAAAAAATGGGCCTACCATCTAGTATTGTTCATTGCCCAGTGTATCACATTACTGTGTCTATGCAAGTAAATACAAACACTATATAGGGAAATGCTGTCAACACAAAATGTATTTGCTTCCTTTATTAAACCGTCCAAAACTCTTTTGATGTGGTAAATGCAAAGCTTCCAGGGGGGCCTTTAATAGGGATTCTCCTGGGTAAAATTAAACAACCTTAAATTTGTTAAATATTGGCGCTGATGACAAAGGTGGACTTCCGAGCAGCTATAGCAGCAAAATGAGGTAGATGTTGGTTGTAGCTTGCAGGCCTGGAAGTTACATGGGGCCTTATCAGGAGCAAGTTGGTGTTTTTGCCAGTTTCTTCCTTCTCTGTGCTAATGTAAATTTTCATATTTCAGAAGGTAAAACAGTCTGTACTGACAAAAACACAGTGGCATTAAGGATTGAACATCACTCATCACATGTATTTTAAATTGGTAACTACATGACTAATAGTAATATCCAACCACAGTTAAGGTATTAATTCCTGAAAGATTGAAATGTATTTTTAAATATCATACATTTTGTATGGGAGAAATAAATGTTTAAAAAAAAAAAAGAAGAAAAACATCAGACTTGATTTTTTTTTTTTTTAAATATTTTGAGTTTATTGCAAATTTAAACATTGTAATTTCTTTCATGAAAACAGTGTGTTTAATGTTTTGTGTTTAAATAGTAATTTTAATATTTTTTTTTTATACAGGCCATTAAAAAGAATATGGGATTGAGATGCAAATGCCATGGTGTGTCTGCAACATGTACATCAAGGATTTGCTGGAATTCAATGCCAAAGTTACCAAATATTGGCAGTATTTTAAAAGAACAATATGCCAAAGCACCCCATGTCAAATATTCCAGTAAAAGGAGAAAATTAAGGCCAATTAAAAAGGGCTACAAGAAACCGACAACAGAAGATATCGTGTACTTAAAGGAGTCACCAAGTTATTGTGAAGAAAACAAACGGCACGGCTCAAGTGGCACACATGGACGTTATTGTAATCAAACTAGTTTAGGTATTGATGGTTGTAAGCTTCTTTGTTGTGACCGTGGGTATCAAACTATGGTACAGAAAGTACAAGAAAGTTGTCATTGCCGTTTTCTGTGGTGTTGTAAAGTAGAGTGTGAGACATGTGAAAGAGAACAAGAACTACATATCTGTAATTAGACTTCCATTCATCCAATAGATATGAGAAATAACTATTACATCAATTACTTCATAAATTTTACAGTAATGTATTAATTTAAAGTTACCAGGTACTTAAAAACATGAAAACAAAACATTAACAGTAAATATGTATTTCTGTGTGTTTATGTTCTATATTTTTAAATTATTTTCTGAAATTAAAAGACTGGAGGTGAATAGTATGATGGATGATATCAGTATGAAGTGATTATTTATAGCTACCTCTCAGATATATAACATCATGCCTTTATAAAAACCATCATGTGATTAGTAAAAAGATTAATCAAAGACGTTTTAAATAAATTATTATTTTAATAACAAATTCACTTTAGATTTGTGGCACTCGAGAATATTCAGTATATTTTAAACCAAAAGTGCACAAAGCAATAATAAACGTCAAATCAAAATATCTAATCAGATCAATCAGGTAGTATTTGAGCCCTATGATTGGTGGGAAAGAATTTGATTTGATCTATTTTATTATAAAATTCTTACAAATTGCTTTTTAGGAATTCTGTCTTAAAATTATTTACAAAAGTTTTACCAATAGAGGGCAGTGTTAAATATAAAATGCATAGAGTTCTTATAGGAACTCTATAAATGCATCAAGTGGTTTTGATTCAAGATATGGAATACCAAGGGAATAATTTTTATCAATTAAGTTCACTATCAATATGGAAATGATTGAAAATATGAAACCTTTGTAAGAGAATAACTACAGCAGTTTATGTATAATAGAAACTTACAAATATTTGCAAGAATATTTAAAATGGTATGATGTGATTTTGTAAAATATGTATATGGTTTTTTTTCTGTGTTCTTATATGGTTTTTTTTCTGTGTTCTTAAAATACAATAGAACCCCTCTTTTGGGGAACATAACATAGGCCCTTCAGTGGACACCCCTATAAGGGGATATTATTTCATGAAACGAGGGTAAATATAGGGCATATCTTTTACACTACGGCCAATCCATTAAGGGACAGGGACACTTTCTGAGTGTGCCATATGGTCAAATTAATACATATTTAACCCCTATTAAGGGGACACTTTTTTTATTGTACAGGTATCAAAACAAATGGGAAAAAAATCATTCAAAATAATTTTTTAACACCTTTTGAGCAATAAACTTGACATGAAATCTGAGTTTTTTCCTCTCAATATTTAGAATGGGACTAGTGCATATTGTTACTCTACTTCATATAAATACAATCTTGTCAATTTTATCATCCATTAACCATGGGCATTTCATGGTTAGCGTGTTTCTCCAGGCCTGTATGCAGGGGGGGGGGGAGCGAAAAGCCCCCAAATTACCAAAGGTCCACGTTTTCTAGGGTAGAAAATTTAAAAATAACCCCCCACCCACTAAAAAAAAGAAATTTATATTTAAATTTAAGTCTGCATGTGCCATCTTCAGTGCCATAATCATAAATTTTAGACCCTCAATTTGTGAAAGTTCTTTCCTTTCCCCCTCTATTTCATTTGCCACTGACACTGGCGGATTCAAGGAAGCCCAGTCCTCCAGTCCCCCCTCAATTTTTCAAAAAAAAAAAAAAAAATCATATTCAAATTGTATGAGAGTGAAATTTCCAGCCATTTGGAGGTGCCATAATAATCAATTTTCCTCCATCAGTCCCAACCATGGTGGGGCTGAGGTGGTATTTCCTCCATCTGTGAAAGTCTCTCTCTGGACCCTCTTCAAATTCCTAGATCCACCACTGAAAACCATACACGCATCTTTGATTAAATAAGACCTCCACCACCTCAATCCCAGCCATTTTGGTCCACTCTCTATAAATTCGCACCCACCCAATAAAAAAACCTGCCTACAGGCCTGGTTTTTATATAGGATTCTAATATTTGGCCATTAACATTGCACTTGAATAATGAAACAATATTGGAAACATATACAAATTTTGTTGTTTTAATTATATTTCTGTTGATTTCATATCATAAATTAATTGGTTTTCAATTTAAAATTATTGTTATAAATTAGTTAATTCAACTGTACTCATTCTTATGCCAATTAAATAAAATTATAAAGAATCTATGTCATTATTGTATGCAAACATGCCAAAAACTCCTATTAAGGGGACAATATCATGTTTTTGTGTAGTGTACCCAAAATGAGGTACCCCTATGCAGGGGACACCCCTATTAAGGGGACACGTTTTTTGGTACCTAGGGGTTCTACTGTAGTCTGCTATTGGTAGGCCATTCATATTAAATTTAAAAGGAAAATAATAATTATTATTTTAGTATATTAATGATAAGGTGAACTGTTTATTTGCCCTTTGTGTTTATAATTCAGGTTTGTATAAAAATAATATGTATAAAATTTACAGAGTTATGAGATTTTATACAGTTATTTCAATATTTATTTTGTATTAATAGTGTCGCTGGTTTAATGAAGCTATTGGAATGGAACAACTTACTAGAGATATGGTTTTTTTTTTTATATATTAATGGTATTTTTTTGCAAATGATATTGTTTAACAGTTGTTGTTCACTTTCATTTCTGAAATAGTTTAAAGTTAAACCAAGAGCCTGTGTAGTTTGTTAATATAATTGTGAAATTATGATTTTCAAAATAATTAGTAGAAGAGTATACATTTTAAACATAAATAATGATTTCAATCACATCAATTTTGTGAACTGGTAAATCTGAAATTCAGTTTTGTTGCATCTACTAAATGAAGAATGACCTCAAATGAGGTTTATAAGATATAGAATAGAATTGCAGAGTGTGAGAGGGAGCAGTGGCGGTGCCAGCGGGGGCAGGGGGCTTAGCCCCCTCCATCGGCCAAAGCTCGTCGGGCAGTCGAACCAAAAGAAAACAAAAAATAGGCCTAGTTTTCCCATCCCAGCCATTTCCGGCCATCTAGAAGTTCCAATTTTTTTTTAAATCTTGTTTTGGGAGGGGGGACATCCCCCTCCCATATCCACCCCCAGCTCAGGCCTTCTGCCCTCAGATAATGCTGCGCACTATAGTTACACCCATAAATACCCATAGATACTTAGCACGCCCCCCCCCCCATAAATTATATCTTAGAGCTGCCACTGAGAGGGAGAGATATATTTGCATATGTCATGTAAAACTGATGCAATGGGTTGCATATCATAGTAAACAGTTTTGCAATGAATTGAATACACTAAACATTTGTGCATCCATAAATGAGAGCTGCTGTATATACAAGTAATGGAGGCATATTCATGTAGAGCTGCTATACAGTATGTTATCATTTGCATACTGTACATACATATTACAGAACTGCTGTACAGTATGTAATTGCATGTAGAGCTCCTGTATGTTATCGTTTGCATACTTTACATATAGAACTGCTGTATGTAATGGTTTCCATTCTGTACATACAGACATAACTGCTGTACAGTATGTATTGGATGCACATACATGTAGAACTGCTGTATTTTATCGTTTGCATACTGTACATCAGAACTGCTGTATGTAATGGTTTGCATACTGTACATATAGTTAAACTGATGTATGTAATGGATGCATACTGTAAATAATAGAACTACTATATGTAATGTATTGCATACTTTACATTATAATAGAACTGTAATATACATAATTACAACTGTAATGAACATAATGGAAGGTATGCATAAATAATTATTACTGCTGAATGTAATGGAGTATCAAAGGTAATACTTGACAGGTGTGATAACTTGCAATTTCTTAAAAATAAATGTTTTGTAATATAAAAGTAATCTCTTTTATGTATGACTTTGATTCCAAGCAGTTTCTCATGCTCTACCACACACTCTCACAATAATCCTGAAGATGGCTCTAAATTCTATTAATGTACTAAATTACTATGCTTTTGAATAATGACAAGGTGTCCAGGTAGGATCTATAGACAAAGCTTGGTGAGGTTACCTACTCACCACCTAGAAGCTTCAATACTTTAGCTTTTATGATTAAAAAAAAAAAAGAAATTCAAAGGTAATAATTTTCAGAAAAACATAAGCAGTACTTCATTACAAACACACCCACATATAATTATCAGATTTGAACTTCCAACAAAAGCGCCAGATGAATAACTGTAAAAATTCATATTGGATTCAGTTGTTTCCAATAAAGCTCAGTCCCCATTATCAACATTTGTTTGACAAAAAACTGTTCTATGCCCATATATAGTCATGATGTGCCTATATATGGTAATGATGTGATGTCATCATAACCATAGCACATGAAAATTGAAAATTTTGATAATCTGGAAAGGGTAAGCGAGATTAAATAGTGTTTAATAGGTATCAAATCAATCCGTGCAAGCGCTTTTATGCAGCGGGACAATTTGGTCAGCTCGAGGTCAGGGTTTCATTCCCATGCTGTGCATTTCGCAAATGTCCAATAAGCAAGGCACTTTATCTGCATTGCTTCTCTCCACCCAGAAGTATAAATGGGTACCTGGTGGGTTGCCTGCTACTGCACAATATGGCAGCAACACTTAAGCGTTTGGACCCAATGACCAGGGACAAGCTCTTTTTAAGCTAAAGGAATAGGCACTATATGAATACCAAATAACAATTTAACAAAATAACAAATAAAATAAATTATACAAAAAATAGAATTTTGGAATAACAAGAATAACTTCCACTAAGATAATAGCTCTTAATGAGAATAAGTGAAAATAAATCCTATTTGATTTAATAAGAAAATTGTAGAAATTTCTATTAGATTCAATTAGGTTTTCAAATAGTATTTAAAAAGAATATAATTAAAATAGATCATATACGATTCAAAGAAATAAAATAGGATTTCCTATTAAATTAGACTTCAGATACAGGATTTTATATTTGATTTAATAGTACAGGTAATTACTTTCTATGGATTCAATAACATTTCATATAAGAAATTAAATAGCATATGGTGAGAATAAAATCATAAGAAATCATATTTGATTCAATAAGAATAACTGTAAAAATTCATATTGGATTCAATTAGGTTTCCAATTAGGTTAACAAAATGTAAATTAATCATATAGAATTTAATAGGAATTCATATTGGACTACTGTATTTAGAATAACTTATAGGAATTTTATTAAATTCAATAAGAATACATGAAATTAATTCCCATTGGATTTGATAAGTTTTAAAATAAGACATCAAATAGTATTTTTTTTTAATGAAATGAAAAAAATCTTATAGAATAACATTAAAATTAACAGGAATAAGGATTAATACTAGATCGAAATTATTTGAAGTGCTTTTGCAAAGGAATTCTTACAGGATTTAATGAGTTTCCTGGGCTACTACTATTTTTATTACTATTCATTCATTCATTCATATTGACTTGTCCACAACAAATACAAATGTATATAAAAATTGCATACAAGAATATATGTAATTCATCTATAGCAAGCAGAAACTTTACCTATAACAGTCATAATGCAATTATCTATAATCACGCACAATTCACTCCAAACAACAGGCATCATGGATACCATGTGGTTACAGTATAGAACAACAGTAGAGCATAGAACTGCAAGTGGTCTTGCTAGCGTGCAGATGGGTAGTAAACAAACCTAGGCCTATATTAATTGGAGTTTGTGAGTGTTTTGTAAAAAAAAAAAAAAAAAAAATTAGGTCGGTGGCCTCCCTGATGTTAGGGAGGGGATGCTAACCAATTATTTTATTTTACATGGGTATGCCAATTTAACTCAATAATATACCAAGATACCGTAATTTAACTCGTTTACTTTATTCACAATTTCATTATCTATTCCAACATCAAAATAAACAAGCTCTCTGGTCCTAAAATCGATTACCATTTTATTTGTTTCCATAACATTATAAGTTTAAGAAATTGCTCATGGCACCAATTTACAAAGTTCTCAACATTCCTCAGATAGTTATCCAGAGTTATGTCATCTTTAATGTCACCAACCAGACATGTACAGTATCAACTGCATATTTAAAAAGTTGACAAGAACTGGTATTGTTCTACATGGGTTTGTGTATAGAATAAACAGGTGGGGAGAGCACAGCCTTGTGGTGAGCCAGTGTTGATGTGGCTTGTCTCTGAGAGTGTTGTTAAATTTAACTGTTGAGGAGGAAGTCATTAATCCATAGAATGACTGGAGGTGGAATGTTGTAGTCAGTGAGTTGCGATATAGGGCTATATGGTGTCGATGAAGCGATGTATTTCTTTTGTTCAGGTTGCTATAGAGTACTACAGTGTTACGTCACGATACCATGTGATACTAGTCCGTTGCTATCTTTGCAAAATGCATTCAACCGACACCATTTTCCCTACAGACAAACCATTGATCCCAATTTCTAACGTAACTATTAAGATGTTGTATCTTGCTTTTAATTAATTTAATTTTCAATTTTAATTGGTTATTGATTGTGTGTTCAATAACTAATATAATGTGAGATTTTGTGTTTTTAGTACATTTTGATGGTAAAATATTAGATTTTAAAATGCCTATTCCAGAAAGCCTATGAAGTCATTTAGGCGTAATGAACAGTAACCTCATCTGTTGACAACAGAGAGCGCCACCTGATGTCGTGAAGACATGACTGTGGTACTCTATGGACGTGTATGAAAAAGAGTGGCTGTGGCATCGTCTACCCCACGCTTTGGCCTGTAGGCAAACTGCATTGGATCTCAAGGTACAATCTACTTTTGACATTATTTCATTATTTACAATTCTTTTTTTTCAAGACATTTCATCACTAAAGATGTGAGTACAATAGGTCTGAAGTCATTCTCAACATATCTAGCCTTAAATATTCGTATTCTCATAGATTGCTTCCAAATGGTGGGAATCGTATGCGAGAGAGAATTAGAAGATCCTGCTAAAAGTACCCCCCAGCTCGGGGGAACCAACTTTGAGAAATTTACCACTTAATTTGTCAGGGGCCCCAACTTGGAGCTATTAATTTTCTTCAGTAAATTAACAACTTGCTCTTCTCTGACAGTGATAGTAAAATTCTCTGTGTTGTCTGCAATCAGGATATTTTCAAACAGTGTGGGACAATATTAGGGTGGACCCACTTTACACATTAATTCAAACAATGTGGACCCATTTTCTTAAATTTGCCCATTTCAGGCTAAATATTAGAAATCTGAACCCATTTTCTTAAATTTTGCCCATTACAGACTAAATATGAGAAATCTGGACCCATTTTTCAAAAAGTGGACTCATTTTATGCATAAAATTACATAATTTGGACCCATTTTTAATAATGTGGACCCATTCTTTGTCGACCCATTAGAAAAATTATGTGGGACTGTCCCAACAGCTGGCTACGGCATTGATCCCTAACTACATTACTGTAAATTATAACATCAAATCTATTATGAAATATTATTACTTCAACAAATTTGTCATAACATTGTTTGCCAGAAGTGTTCATTAATACCGAATCAAATACTGTAAACAGATATGGTAGTGGGTAGTGGATGTTCCCATTCTACTGCTGAACCATCAAGTATCAAGTTTATTCTTAATTTCATCTACAATCCAACTGACTGAGAAAGTTTCAAAAGTTCTTGCTAATAGTAATAAAGGGGTGAGAGATATGGGACACAGCAGTAGCTCCTTTAATTTTTGGCACCGGCACGATAGTTGCCTTTTTCCAAGTATTTTTTTTTTAAATACAGTACCAGCTTTTAGGGCACAATTAAAAATATTAGTTTAGATAGACAGTGGGGGGGGGGGGGGGGGCTGGTTCCAAAGCAAAGTCTCTTAGTAGTCTAACAGGAATACCCTCTGGATGTCCTGCCTTTTTAGGTTTAGGAAGGTCAGGTATTCTAAGACTACTTCTGCTTAAAATTGCAGTTTTACTACATTTACAGTATGTCACTTTGTGGAGTTCGAATTCTGAAGGCCAAAAATATCCTTATTACACAGGTGGGCAAAGTGCGGCCCGACAACTATTTTTTGCGGCCCGCGAAAATGAATTAAAAACCCTCTGTGTGCGGCCGCCAAGCAACATTGGCTAAAAAACACCTTGTTTTTCATGACCCAACACCGATCATATGTAAAAAGTAACATTACAACTGAGAATAAAGTGGTGTAAAAGCAGTGTTTGGAGGTTTTTTGAAGTTCACTTGGAAACATCATAGTTTGGGTGCAGATCTCAGTCTTAAATCAAAAATTCACTTTGGCCCTCTGACTGACTTTTATACCCACTCAGTTTTTCCCATTCAGTTCATTCCATTCCCAATTTTGACATGCTTTTTGTCATTGATATACGAGTTGCTTCACTTTTCTGGTCAGCCATGGACAATCTTTGTTATGCAATTTTAAAATCTTAGACGGAAATTCTGGTTATATGGAGGCTGATCCTATGACTGGTCTGAAAGAGAATTGTCTTTGTATGTGAATTAGTAAGTACTGTACAGTAGCCGTAGTAGCAATTAGAGGAAAGGGGCAGCAATCTTTTATCTGCAGTAGTACAGTAGAAGGATAGCACATTTCATTCAAAGACTTCTATGGTTTCATTCTGGAAGCCTACTAATGTAAATTTTAATATATAAATTCTTTGTGAGCATTTTGTTTTTCAAGTTTTTTAAAATTATTCCTTTGTGAGATAACCATATAATGATTGTTTTTTCCATGTTTTTTGTGATATCCTAAGGCCTACTCTTCAAAGATAAACAAACACTTTTAGGAATGGCACGAGCATTGCAAAAGTAATTGGCATGCTGCTTTAGCTACCACCACCAACACGGATGATCAACTGGGAATATGTTTGGCATGCACAGGTCCGTGGCCTGTTGTTGCATAGGCCTACAGGTGTGCTAAGCTATTATTTTAGACACCATGTACGACAACTACACTGTGTGGCCAATAGGAGATATATTTAAAGGACTTTTCAGGTTCACTGATGTACTAAAGAAAAAAAGAAAGCATTTGAGGAAGGTGATAACATCAAACAAAAACAAATTAAAAAGTTATTAAAGAATGTACAAAGAATGTCAAACACATAGAAGGAAAATTTAAGATAACTTTAGACAGAACAATGCTAAAAGTGCTTGGTCCGGATTTAAGGAAATCACAGGAACTGGAAAAAAGAAAGATTTTAATTATGAACTTGAGCATAAACTTTGTATAAATGATCTAAATATACTCTATAACAGGTTTGATAACGATTGCCATCTACTGTATATGATGATGTTAAAGTTATATGCCATGGTTTTTGAAATCGAGATTAACCAAAGTGTAAATAGTAATGAAAGCTGTGCAACTGATAATGACAGAAATATTCTCAAAAAATTTTATGATCATAAGGCAACTGGTATTGCTAAGCTTTTGAAAACTTGTGCTAATGAGAATAAGTCATGCTTTTTTCCCATTTGTCTATCAACTCCAAAGATTTGGAAGACATCATACATTAAACCTCTACCAAAGAAACAGAACCCACAGTGCAATAATGATTATACACCTATAGCATTAACTGTTTTACCAATGAAATGCTTGGAAACCATAGTTATTAAGTGAATGTAGCGATTCATTAGACTCATATCAATTTGCTTACGAGAGTAAGGTTGGGATCTGATGCTTTTCTTACTTTTCTTCATTCCATTTACTCTCATCTTGAAAAGAAGCGTTCTTACGCTCTGAAATAATTAATGATTCAAAACACCTTTTAAATCAGTTTATCGCTTATCAGATTAAACCAATTGGTGGGAACCGCACAAGTAGACACCAAAATTCATTCATATTTAATGCTATCCATGAATTTAATCATAGATTTGCCAGACAATATTAGTAGTTAAGTACTTTACATTAATTATCGTATTGTATCCGTTTGTTGTTTTTCAATGTTTTCTTATATTTAATTGCATTTTACTGTCTATGTCTTTCATTGTATGCAGTAAGCAAAAAGAATTTCATTCATCACAAGTTTGGTTGATGACAATAAAGCAATCTTGAATATTGAATGTAGGCTGGGCAAGGAAGACCCATGATGCCTGTGTTTTTTGAAATTCAAAGATTTATGAGACACAATGTTTAACACTTGAGAACATCAACAGATTTAAGAAAAAGCAAAATATATGGTACATTGTCTTTATTCATAAAAATCTTAATGGTTTTTGTACACATGTACATGCCTTATAGTTAATTATCATATGTATATTTATATTGCATTGTTTTAGTAAACTCACTAGCTTGCCCTCTGGGATTAATGTAAATTATACCAAATAAATAAATAGAATTAAAGACCAGCGGGTACTTCAATTAGAGGCACGGTTAGACTTGCACTATGGACTAAAACTTGGGAGATGCGCTTCAACACGACAAAGTTTCCTTGCAATATCATTCCATCGAGAAACAACAAGAACCTTTTTCTACTTCATGAAGACTGTCATCCTTAAACAAGTCAGGCCTACACTGCCCTAGTAAGGTCCAAACTCAAGTATTGTGTTACAGCTTTGAATCCACATGAACAGAAATTGAGAATGTCAAAGTACAAAGACAAGCCATCCAGTTTGTCTCCAGAGACTACCAAAAAAAAGAGTAGTAACACAAATGATGGAACAACTTAAATGGAAACCACTTTCTACATTTTAGACAATCTTAAATATATAAAATAAAATTATTCAGACTTTTTTTGCCATCACATCCTCTGACATAAAATTCCATACTGGTCCCAGTAGGTCATCTTCAGCTCAAAAAATCAAAAAAAAAAAAAAAGAAAAAAAGAAAAAAAAAAGAGGCATGTCCCAACACAAACACATATGAATTTTCATTTTTCCCACGAACAATAAATGACTGGAACAAACCTGACGTCTTGATTACCAATGTACCCCTCAGAGAAATCAAATGATAACTATTTTATTGTGGCTACGGCTATCTGGTGTAACGAACTGTTTCTCTCATCACATAGCAGTACCATCTGTGCCTGCACTCATATTCAACATTGAGGTCCATAGGCTATGCAATCTAGCACTTGAAGTCAAACAAATTGCCAACAAACGTTTTTATGTTTTCCAAACAAATACATTTGATGAGGGGATGAAATTCCACAAATCACACCTTGGGTACACTTCAGGAACATATGCAAATTAGCTAAAATATGCAAATTAGGTTGAAAATATAGTGTTCTCATATCTAGGTAACCGCTGGTTGCAAAGAGTTGCTTTCTTTTTCAGATTATTCAGAACATGCATGTTTCTATTTGCTTAATAGAACGTTTGCCTGAACGGACAAAAAAATGCTACAATTGACCTCTGAACTTATATTCACTGAATTCATTATATTTTAATTTCTCTTTTTTGTAACATTTTAGCCCTAGAACTCAATTGAAATGTTATATGTCAATTGCAACCAAATGGCCAAATAGTATACAGTTATCGATTAACCAGTGGTGATGTTTTTAGTTCAGGGATAACAAAATAAACATGATCAAATCAGGGATTTTTCAATTACAATAATAATAATTACACTGTACCTGAATATTAATTTCTGAACTATGTTAATTTTTTATGAGCATACTGTCACCGAGATGCTATAGCACCCTCAATATGTTTCGGTGGATACACGCCGACAAGTAGCCATGATGATATGTTGAATAAATATAGTTCTATTTGAGTTTATATGATTGTTGTCAGTGCTTCGGAGCCGTCATCTAGTTTGATATTCCAGTAGCCTGATCGTGCATCAAGCTTCATAAAATACTTTGCAACTTGGAGTCTGGGTAATATATCATCAAGTGTCTGTGTGAAGTAATGTGGCCTCTTGACCTGTTTGTTTAAGTCCCTGCGATCAAGGCATATTCTCAGATCTCCTGATGGCTTTGTTACATAAACAATACTGTTAACCCAGTCTGTGGGTTGATCTACATTTCGAATAATGTCAGGATCCATCATTCTATGTAGTTCTTTCTTTAATGCGGCTTTTTGCGATTCTGGCACGCGCCTGGGTGGATGTACACAAGGTTCTGCTCCATCTTTTAGCTCAATTTTATACTTGCCTGGGAACTGACGTACACCTTCAAAGCAGTCTGGATACTGTGGTTAGTCTGTCTTTGGGTGTTTCTGACAGTTTAGTGTAATGAGGTTGAAGTCTAAACATGCTTGCAGACTTAACATTGTCTTTCCTTCGTCCTGTGTTATGTGGAATTTCAGTTTCTTTGTCATATTATTATGAGTACATGTGATGTTTTTCACTCCATACACTATTATTTTAGCTTTGTGTTAGTTTTCATTAGGTCTGTTGGTTTCCATCCCTAATTTTCGTTGGAAATAATTCTTTGTATACTCTCAGCAGCATGACGTTTACTTCTGCTCCACTGTCTATCTTACATTTGACTCTTTATTGTTCATCAATAGCTTTGTATGTGCTTGTGATCCTGAGGCGCTTTCAACCGAGTCCAATGCAAATGAAGATGTTTCATCCTCTGTTACTTCTCTTATTTTGTGAGATCTTTGCTTTGGTCCATATTTTGTCTGTTCTCTTGTTTTTTTGCAGTGGTAGCATTTTACATTCCTGGCTTGGCATTCATTTTTAGGATGCTTTTCCCCACAGCGTGTGCATTCACTGGTACTTGGTCGCTTACCGTAGCTTTGACTTTATTGCTTGCTGTAGCTTGGTTTACTCCTTCGAGAAGCTGCATCAACGGCGTACCTTATTGACTGAACACACACACAGTTCTACCCTAAATTTCTGTCATGTTTTTGTGTACCTTCGTACATACGAACTAATTTAAGTGCATCACTGAGCGTTAACTTTTCGTCTTTTGCTATTAGTTTTCGTCTGATATTATTGTCGCATACACCAGCTATAATATGTCTGTGTAACCATAGAGAAAATAGAACTATTTTCTCTATGGTGTAACCACAGTCCTCAATAACTCTCTTGGCTCTCGTATATAGAAGGAGTTCATTGATTCACCTTCATCTTGTTTAAGCGCCCGTTGTAGTGTAGTCCTAGAGTGTGATGCATATGCACGCAGCGATTGTATATCGCGTGCACATGTAATGAGGCACTAACGTGATGGCCTACGCGTATCCTAGTTTTTGGGATCCCGGCTGTCATTGAGTAAAGACGTTTGTTATTGTTATTGAGTTGTTGAGAACTTTCTTCCTTTAATTCTAGCATGGAGACTTTGACTGTTTATAAGGAAAGGCTCCAGCAGTATTTTGTGGCAAATGACGTTAAACCCAACAGGCAAGTTGCTACTTTGTTGACACTTGTTGGACAGAAAACATACAGCCTGATACGTGACTTATCGCAGCCAGATAAACAGTTCGAGAAGTCATGTGACAAACTCAACAAGCTGTTGAAGGTCCATTTTACTCCTCAACCACTCGTAATAGCGGAGCGCTTCAGATTTTCAGATCAACACAGTGGTGAGTACATACTTGATTTTAACACAAGACTTAAATGCCTAGCCGAACATTTGGAAATGTGTTAAATGATGCACTACGGGATAGGTTAGTGTGTGGCTTTGTGAATACAACTATTCAACATTGGTGGTTGTCAGAAAAAACTGACATATAAAAAAGCTCTTGAATTATCTGTGGCTTTTGAATCGGCGACGAAGGAGGTAAAGGAGTTACATACATCACCTGCTACCCAGTGTAGTCAGGAGGATCATGCACTTAAACCAAGCTACAACAAATCATTCTTGTTTGGGTGAGCATATGCAGCACACACATGCAGATTCAAAATGTTACAAATGCGGGAAAGTTGGACACATTAGAGTAGCGTGTTGCAACATCACGCAATGGAAACCAGCAGAAGTCTACTAGGAAAGCGGCAAAAATGAACGAGTCAAGGTACGAGGTCAGTCTGACACACATGAAATGACTGGGCTTCATGAAGTCAGCGGTCGTTCACGCCCTGCAGTAACTGTGACAATGGAAGTAAATCAGAAACCAATTGACTTCACTGTAGATACCGCAGCTGCCTTTACTGTAGTGAACGAACATTTGATTGATTAACAAACTTTTTGGAGTAAATTAAGCTGGACACTTGTAATATGAAATTGGAAAGTTACTCAGGTGACTTGGTACATGTTAAAGGTAAATTCATGACCAATGTTTGTTATAATGATCAGCTGTTTAATTTACCTATTGTACTGTAGTTGTTACTGGCCATAAGCCATCACTATTGATAATATCACATTTATCTGTGCAGTCCATACAGACACAGATAGAGTAATAAACTGTCTATTTAGTCTTCTTTCTTTTGATGAACTGTGATATAAATCGTAACATCTTGTGTTAACTTTAGCATATTGTGAAAGAAAATCGAAAATACAATCCCACAATGTTCAATGTAAAACACAGTAGTACATGTGTTTAATTCTGTGTAGACAGAAATCCACAAAATACATGCAAACAAAACAGTGGCTACAATCCACCTTTTGCGCTTGGTAGCTTTTGGGCAGTGACATCATCTGTATGAGGTATGAAATCAAAACACTGGATACCTAATAGCGAAGCTGTACTGTAAATTTCTTAAAATCATGGTCAGACTTTGTTTGCTAAGTAACTTATTCAAGAATATTTATAAAAAACTAATTCAAAAGTTAGTGGGTACTATATAGCTTACTTTTTGTAATATTTTATTGGTGCACATTTAAAAACAAAGATGATTTTAAGCTTCAAATCGTACCTTGTGGAATAATAGGCCAGCCAAGGCCTGTGGGTTTGTATTAATTATTAGTTCTGCACAATCCATAATCCTACAATAATGAACCACGGAAATACTTCCTAATATAGATTGTATTCTTATGAATTATTTATTTATTTATTTTATTGTGTATACAGTATGACTCATTTATTTTGATCACCAAGACAAATGAATGTCTCAGGATATCCCTCTGGCAGGCTAGGCATACACAGCCACTGCACACTATCAAATCACTACAATGAGGGAGGGTTATTATGTTTTATGGTCTTTTGAAATGTTTTTTTCTAGTTTAACATTCAGATATTGTATGTGGTGCTGACCTGAAGAATAACTCCTAGGCCTAGGTCTTTGCGCAAAGCAGTAGCTACAGAAGGCCGCCTACTAATAACTGTACCCACTAATGCATTGTTAACATTTCTCTTAATATTATGTCCAAGCTTTACCATCAATATCTTTCATCCATTTTGATGTCCAACGTCCTAACATCTCAGACATAATATTGGAACATTTGTTCGTAAAAGAAATTTCATGTTTAAAAATACAGAAACAGCAATTATGTTGTCATTTACAACAGACACATTCAGCAAAAACAGTTGCTGAGCTGCCATTTTTACAGTGTATTACCTCAAGAATTCAAAACAATCACAAAGTAGAGTACCTCATACAGATAAGTGACCGAACAGACGCAAAAGGTGGATATGAAGACACGTAGATCCCACAGCACAAATTAATACTGGCATCCTTAATGTCAATGAGAGGATAATTCCAATTGACCGACCGGTTAATGTACAGGCGCTGTAGTCTAGAGACTCACAAATTGGCAATGCTCCAGAACGTCCTTGTTCTTGGTTCTTTTGTTCTTGGTTTCCATCGTAGAACCAGGTCTTCTTAACTTTAGGACAGTAAACTGTAGGCCTAGTGTACACCCGGAGAAGGCCGTTTTCAGGTTCTGAAAACCTTGTGGTCTGTGGTCGGGAGTCACACACTGACCACTCTCAGCCAGTGATGCATAGATACCTTAGCATTCACTGTTGACGGGCTGTGAAGTGGTTCACGCTATGTTTCAGCCCTAGGTGCAAGTACTCCATGGCTTATTTAAATGAATAAAATAAATAGCATAATACATATTCCAAATATTGAAATGCACGCCATCGTGTCTGGATTCAAGATTTTAACATCAATTATGTCATCATCAGGAATGATAGTGACCACATATCATTAATAACGATCAGGCCGTAAAAACCCAGACAAAAAAAAACCAAAAAAAAAAAACCATGTACTCTTCAAGACCCCAAGAAATCTTTTGACAAGAGCAGGGGATATCCCAAAGTCCACCCCTGCTATGGATTAGGCATGAGTGACAACTGGCAGCAACTGACACAATAGGACACTTTGGGGAGTAAGAAGTAGCACAGAGAGACTAGTAAGTTGAACACCTGTACCTTTAGGCATGCAGAGAAAATAATTTAAATTGACCATGTGAAAATAGCATTTGAATCTTTATTATAATAATAAGCACTGATTCTCCTCGATTATTATCATGTTACTTTTTTGGAAACATTCGTATAAACATGATCATCCAGAGGTAGACCATGAAAACTAGTGCCAGCATTCCCCACATCCACCAATTACATGACTTTTTCGAGTGTTTTTCCATTCGGGCAGATTGAACCTTGAGTTGCAACGTGTTGGTGTCTGCCTGTTTGAGTGTACTCTCCAACCTCTGTTTTAAATAACAAAAGTAATACAATCAAAATGTTACATAATTATGATAGTATAATAATAATACTAATAATGCTAAAAAATGTTACTGACTGACAATACAGTAGTTGAGCTGTTTGTTTTGTCAGACTAATTTAACACTTTGACTGCCAAAGACAGAGATCTCCGTCTTTTGTTACACAACGCTTGACTGCCAAAGACGGAAATCTCCGTCTTTTGAGTATTATTACACAATCCGATAGATATGGAAGTGTGGTAGACATTTCTGCAGTAAATTCATTTGGGCCGTACATTTTTTCACTTTTGAAACCCCACCCCCCAACATGCTTAGCGTGACGTGTTTGCTTACACCAAAGAGCTCGAGTATCTCCTGGTTACGAAACGCGACGAAGAAAATGGATTGCACTAGTCTGTTTTCAGAAGAGGTCATTTCAGAAATCTTCGTGGATTTGGACTCCAAAAATGATTTTTTAGTATGCAACAATGTATGTACATGTCTTATTTACATTTACCAATAAATGAGATAAAACAAGAGTTTTGATATTTGTTGAGGCTGTCCGTCGACAATGTGTGCACAACAGTCAGGCTTGGTGGCCGATGCGTTATGTAGCTAGGGCTAGGCCTAGCCTTCTTCGGTAATTTAGCCCAGGCCTTGCATATAATGCAATATTTTATGTAATATAGTGAGTACAGATTACAGAAATATATAAAAGTATACTGACTGCATTAGTGAAGTCGGCAGGCCTAGACCTAAATAGTAGCGTGTGAATGCAGGCCTAGGCCTAGCAAATGAAAATATGTAATATTCACACTTTTTAGTTGTTTGGGGAGGGGGGGTAGCCAACCTACCCCAGGGCTTTGTGGTGGGTATGTGTACAAGGTCGTGTGCAATTACACCAGTGTTTTTATATTTCATTTTTATCAATATGTATATATCTAACAAAGCAATGAAAACAGGCAATATTCACACTTTTAGTTGTTTGGAGGAGGGTGAGGGTGGGGGTAGCCAACCCTACCCCAGGGCTCAGTGGTGGGGGTATGTGTACAAAGTCGTGTGCAATTACACCAGTGTTTTTATATTTCATTTTTATCAATATGAGTTTATCTAACAAAGCAATGAAAATAGGCAATATTCACACGTTTAGTTGTTTTGAGAGTTGGGGATAGCCAACTCTCAGTGGACCTCATCTATGCGTGGGATTTATAATTTTATTATGTTAGACTCATGTATGTATAAATAACTAATACACTAAAGGGGATAAAAAGTCTGATTATTGTGTTTAGTTGTTGGTTTTTAGTGTTTAGGAGTTGTGAAACTAAAAATGCTGTTTTCTCAGCTTTATTGCCTGAAAAGAGTGAAATTGCAATAAGTTATGTGTTTACTATTCAAAATTGTGTTGCAATAGTTTATTTTATGAATAAAATGTATGATATCATTTGAAAGCTCATGAATTACTCTTTATTTTGGTGTAAAGAACATTCCATAAATTTTGTATATACATGTATTCTCAATGTGAACTGGCTCTCTGCCAGACATTTTGGCCTATATGACCATCACTAAAATGGCCTGGCAGTCAAAGTGTTAACATGTAGTTGCAATTCCCCATGGTACATCTTAGTTAAGTCTGTGTCTTTCATCATAGTTAATTAACAGAAAGTAGAACTTAAAATGTTTTAATTTACAATATGAGATGGTGAATCTTATACAGTACTATAGTTTCATCACACATTTTTAAATCAAATCTATTAATCTTGGAAGAATTCAAAAATATTGATAAGAATACAAGAAACACATACAATTTTCATTCTATTTTTTACACGTTATCACAAAAGGCTGTATTACAAAAATAAAAATTCCAAAAAATGTATTTTTAAATGCAATCTGTAAAAAAATCATAAAAAAAGAAATTAAATTAAAAAGAACAAGTAAATGACATAGCAGAGAGTTGAGCATTATTATATTTTCAACATAAAAATCAATAAAGCAAAGCTAGACTGCAGCTATAATCCATGATGTAATTATTCAGCATTGCAAAAAACACTCACCTCATTGTCTTTCTTGATAATGTCACCAGCAGCGGATGTTGTGTTCTTTAACCTCCTAACCAAAGAGATCATGTTCTCTGCCAATTTCTCTTGCATATTTTGATGCTGTTGTAAAAATTCATCCAAATCTTCAGATCCATCGACCTTAACATGTCCACTGCAAGAATACAGAGTAGTACCAATAATTTAATTTTATTACAGATATTATTATATTAAATGAATAGTGATGTCTACTAATACTAGCATGATATCATTGTGTTTTGTACATCGTTAACAGTGTTTCAAAGCTTGTTTCACTTGAAAGTCTTATTGGAATCTGAATGTGGTTTCCATTCTTCCTAAATGTTTAATTTCACTTCTATTTCTTACATTTGAATGTTGGTTTGGTTGAATGACCAGTCAGTGGTGATATCCATGGATGCTTCCTTGGGCTTCATGACTTCTGTAAATACTGAGCTTAGACCTGGGGTAGGCCTACCACACATTATTACATCAACTTTTTCTTTATTATCATGTGCTCCTGGGTAATGATAGAATGTGGAATTATGCGGTCACTCCTTTAATGTTTAAAGTTGAAACTTCCCCATGCTATAACGGCCAAAAAATTATGAATCTGCCCTGAAGTTAGTATGTAAGGCCTATTGAATGACCTATTGAAAATCCTTCTGGGGGTCTAACCCCCGACACACCCAGGCCAGAAAAACATTCTACGCTATGCAACTGAAAATATCAAAATGAAAAAATTATATCTACCTTTCTTGTATTGAGCCATCCTCTACATTCTGATTTTGGGAAAAGAAAACAAAAGTGGATAAAGTTAAGGATATAATATGAATAACCAAATATTATGTCATATTATGACAATAATATTTGTGTATATTAATGTATGAAATCATCCAATTATTCATTTTTACTAAATATATTTTCAATACAAAATTTCAGCATAAGTGTAATAATAGTGCAGTTAATACCACCATAATAAAATAAATCATTAAAAAAACATAAATAACATTGGCAAACAATAGGCATTATAACTTGAGGTAGTGTTAATTAGAATTTTGTAATAACAAATTCTCCCTGTAAATATTACCCTCCTGATGACAAAAAAAACAACAGGTCATTTCAGAACTTTACTTTAAAATTATTTTTATTGTACTGTTAATTATTTTTACAATTATTAACATTATCAATTATTGTTGCATTGTGTGCTATTGTTTTTTATTTATTCATATTTATTTAAACACATTCAAGCAATACATTACAATATACAGAAATTTAAAATAAATAATCATTATATTAAAGCCGATTGTGACGTCATCATTGTAAAAATGCTATTGTTATTTTCCTATCCCAGAACATGTACTAATTTTTCATTAGTGCACAGTGTGTTTGAACTTTTTCAATTCATGTGGTAAAAAAAACTTGTAGAGTGTATCGCGCACCATGATGAATATATTAGACAAGTGTCTTAGCACCTAGCGCTACAACGTGCGTCTACAGAAAAACATGGCAGACACTTGCCTAATCATAGTTTGTTTACAAGTGGTAATTGAAAAAATGACATAGAACAAGGAAAATTAGAACCCAAAGAAAGTCACTTCAAATTCAATATTTGAGGCTTGCCATCCCGAAACCATTTACCATTCAATGGTTTTGGGATCCCAAATTACCCAAATACATTCAAATTTGGTTAGCACTTCTCATTAGTATGTTATATGCCCCCAAAAATCCCCCAATGCATAGTGTGAAAATAGATTTACGCTTTTTCAGAAGGCCATATCTTATCATTCCTTAAATTAAGGAAGTTAAAATTAAACCTGTGATGAATATGCTCATACTACATACAAAAATTTGCAAGGTAATAGAGCATTAAAGAAGGTATGATGGATACGCAAACATGGTTGGAGGAGGCATTTCTTGAAAGAGAGGCCAAATATCAGTCTATGTATAGCAATTCTCAACTTATACTTTTTAGATATAGTTTTTAAAAAAACCACACAAAGGTAAAGGAGTCATTACCGGCATTAAAAAAGGGATGTGGTACCTACATTACAAATGGTTGTAACTTAAAAACCACTTGGAAAATTGGAGCTGAAATTTTGGATTCTTTCTTCTGATATAATGGTGTTTTTAGAATTTTTGGACATGGTGGTGGTTGATTTGAGTTGGAATGACCCCATAATTTTGGCAATAGTAAATCAATTCCAGGAAATGACCCATCATTTTAAAGCTTATAATGGGAGAAATATGAATATATCAAAAAAGTCAATTTTAATGCAGTCCCATTTGTGTATAGAAAATTAAGGATCCTTAAATTCAAGGACCCTAATAAACTATTAAAGAAACTAAAAATTTAATAAGTAGGCCATGGCTTATTGTAGATAAAATCATACGATTTTACATGTCTGCACCAACCAAAAGAAGTAATTATTTTTTTTCTTCAAAAGCTTGAAGAAATTTTTATTTCAAGATGAATGGATGAATATCAAGTATTCATCCATTTCAACTCTAGCGTTGCTGCGTACTGCAACAATTTGCATACGCACAGCTAAATGTATGATCACGCACAGATGTACTGATCATATCACTATAGAAACCGATGACTACATACATTACTGCATTTATATAGCTCTATTTCATGAAGATCAAAGAGTGGAGTACTTTAGTACATAACTAGATCGTACCACTATAGTTTGATTATCAATAAATTTACAGGAATTTTATTCATATTAATCTAACCTTCAAAATATAGTTTTCACTAGTGTATGATTCACAACTATACCAATTGCTTATTATTACATACTGTATGAAAATATTTATTGAATAAATAATACATCAAAACAATTGTACTATAAATGCTACCTTAACATATGTGAATTAATTGAGTACGGTATGCCCTGTAGCAAGCCAATACTGTACTTACATCTCCTAGTAATTCTTTTCTCATCTCATTGGTATAATGTGAGGTAGCTTGCAGATGAAGTCTCTTTGTTGTTGTTTTTCCAATTTCTGTTTTTGAGTCTGGTAGAGTGGGCACTGATGAGGTAGCAAGGAGCTGACTACATTCAGCCCTTTCCAAAGCACCATTCTAAAAATGATAATAAAGAAAAGGAAATCTTTTTTTAGTAATACAGGTATTAACCATTTAATATTTTAAAATCCTAACCTATTATTGGTATATTGTACCTGGAAATAAAACAGAGAGAACTGCATTACTGCAGTTTCAGGGTACAATTGAATAGATTATGACAACGTTAACCCTTTCCAGTATGCCCCATTGCCATTGCCTGAGGCTGTACCAAAGCTGGGAAATTACATCATCTACACTAAATGTCGGGTTTTTACTGGGCGCAGGCATTTTATTTGGTCTAATCACAGGAGGCCCTCTACAGAAATACTCCTACATCACAGTCAAAAGATCCTATAGTATGGTCGAAGAGGACATCGTCGCGACGCCATACGACTTGAAAAGGTTAATGGCTGTAGAAATTTGAATCAAAAACAAATATTTTTGAGTATTATTTTCAAATTCATTCCAATCATTATAGTTTTCATATTAATAAAAATTTTATGTATTCTATAAATTTATCTCTTCAGCAAGAAAATTTCTGGAGTAAGTTTAAATTTGTTTTTACTCATACATATGTACAAACAAATGCAATCAATTATTGTAATACAAGTGGTGCTACTGTTGGTTGTTTGTTGGTTTATGAAGTAATACAGGTTTATCTTTTACTCACACATACGTACAAATGAATCAGACCATCATTTCTAAGGAGTGCAATCGCCTCTTTCACGTTCTTTAAAGGCTGCTTTCCACCAGGTAAATATATTCGCGCTAATCGAAAGCGTCAGTTTGCTTCCTGAGCTATAAATGGTTGCGCCTTTTTTTCGCTTTGCAAAAAGTAGAAACAGTTCAAAACAGTGCTAAAGCAAAAAAATCCTCACAGAAATGTGAATGCGCATGAACCAAGGCTTTCGATTCGCACAAATAAATTCACCTAGTGGAAAACAGGTTTACCGGGCTTTCAGGAGAGCAAATAACCATGCACTTTGCTTTTCGAAAAGAAGCCCATGGGCTTCGTTTTGAGATAGTACAGTACTGTACATACACTGTACATGTTTTTCAAAGAAACAAAATAAACTAGAATTACTTCTTTTACGCTACACAGCGAAAGCATAGCCTCCCCGAGTGCAATTTTTCCCTAATATAATGTCCCCCAGTCTTCACCGCTTACCCACTGACCAGTGGATATGTGAGGGACAACTAGCTCACAAAATAAGGTGATTTATAACTACTTGAGTGTGATTTGGGGTGGGGGGAGAGACTGGGTAGGACTGGGTGAATGCAGTGAGGGCCCAATTATTTTTGGGGTGTCGCCTACACAAAAACTGTACTTAATTGTGTAAAGTGTAAGATTGCGATTCCTTTTTAGTCCATTTCAACCGTTTTCTCTTGTTTTTTTATCCTATTCTGTAATGACTACATGACTAAAGCTCACCCTGCCATATCTCAAAGCCACGATTGGAAAAGCGAGACTATCTGCTTTAGCAATACTTAGTATTGAGCGCGATGAAGCAGACAACATTGCCAACTTTGATCATGTTATTAACTTATTTGCTGATGCAAAAGCACAGAAAATTCAGTTGTTTAAACAATGTTAAAAATTCAGCAACTTACAAGACTCTACTATAAGATAAATTTAAAGAATAAGAATACTAAGCTGTATGTGATAAATACAACAGCCTTACAAATTGCTCGATCCTACATACACGTACAGTACGCATGTTGAATTTTTCGAAATCGAATACCAGTAAATAAGGCTTTGAAACCCCTAAACGTTTAGTCTTCTTTCTTTTCCAAAAGATTTTGAGCGACGCCTGACCATGCCTACTTTGGGGACATCACCTGCCCGCACCCCCACCTGTGACATCCCACCACCCATTGGGCAAATTGTGGCAACACCCTTATATTATAGTCAAGTTCTGAGGAAACCAAAGAAGCCATTATTTAAAGGTCATTCAGAATACGATAAATACAGCAAACATCAAAACAATCATAGCACTACTGTACTCACAAGTTTGTAAGCCTTCAAGAGACCCTTTATAAAATCTACCTTCTGTCCATATTCAATTAATTTTTCTTTCGCAGGTACACTGAAAAATTAAAAAAAAAAACTAAAATTAATCCTTTTACACTACTCAGTAAAAGCATAGCTCCCTGTGCTGCAATTTTTCTCCACTATAAAATGTTATAATATTTGAATTCTGAAAATTTATAAGCATTTGAATTTGTATAAAGGATGAGTTTTATGGTTGGGGAAGGGGGTAATGTTCCCATGTCTTCTCCTCTCATCCACTGACCAGTGACATATCCTAGTCTCAAAATAAGTTAATTTGAGGTGCTCTATAACTACTTGAGTGCTTTTTTTGGGGGATGAAAGTGGGGGAGGGCGGGAATATTTTTAGGTAATCCCTCTCCACATGTTCACACCCGCTAGATACACTGCCTCTGCTGAGGAGAAAAATAATTATTCTATAGTAATCAAATAACCTCATCATAGCACCCCCTTCCACACTTCACTTATCTCTGCAAAAGTAGACCTTGGTCCAGCAAAAAAAATTAACTTTTTACGGCTCTTTTAAGTCTGCAAAGGACTTAGCAGAAGAGCTGTAAAAAAAGTTAACAATTTAGCTGTAGTTGCATTATTGTTATAGTTAATACCTGACATATCCTTATGTTAAAAGATTTTTTATGAATTTCGGCATTTTCTATCTGAAGTTGATAGTTACCGACAAATTCGGCCTTGCAAAATTTCAACATTTTCCTGGATTGGTGGTGTTGCCTAGTGAAGTCCACAAGACAGAAAACCCTGTGAATACTGTTCATCAATGAGGTAAATGGAAATCAAACACTGACCCCGGTATTTTTAAAACAAACTTTAGTCGTTGTTCGAGCTAAAACTTAAAAATTATGTCATTTCGTATTCTTAAAACGAACTTCGACTAGCACTACGCTTAAATGAGACGACCCTCGACTAAAACGACACCTCCGCAGGCCGAATTTTTTAGTCAGCATAGGGTCAGGCTAAATCGCCGACTTGAAATATTTACCCCCACGATATATCTTTGGTGTGTTAAACAAAAGAGACATCAAGTTTAGCTTCCTAAAGGAGAAATTAACATGTTTTCCTAGCTGCATACGATAGTTCCTGATTTGCACGTAATCCCCTAGCGTTGCAATCACCTAGCTTCACCATAACAACAAAGATGGCGCCACCCTCGCTCGACCTCAACTATAATAGTTCTCCAAAGAAAGCAAATTTTCAGTGACTGTTAAAATTCTTTATCGTAATATGTTAACAACTAATATAGATATTATTATAAAAAATTAATTAAGCGAATGATGGTCTATTATGAATTATGAGGAAATTTCGTCTGCTATTAAAGTTAGCTCTTTTCATTGGTTTAAGTTTGGTAGTCGTGGCTTGCCAGTCGTCTTCAGTTGAACTAAAACTAGGACTTGATTTAGTCGTAGTTAAAACTTCGACTACGTTGTTTGTGAATACAAATTGAAGTTGAAGTTGCAACTAGCACTAAATTAAGTTCTAGTTCGAAGTTTGACTAAAGTTTGTTTTAAGAATACAGACGTGAACCCCTAGATTTCTATGCAAGTTCCTACGAGGATAAAAATGTTAGAATGTCATTTTATAACGAAAATCTAAATAATAATGAACATGGAAAAGTTCTTTCCCATGTTCATACATCACAGAAACCAGATGAAACTATTTGAAAAATTCATTGTAACTTAAAGTAAAAAAAGCGCTTAACATCAAGATGAAACTTATGCAATTTAGACATTAAAATCACAGATACAAGTCAAAATAATATACAAGATCATTATTGAAAATTAGTGTTCCTAGCTAACAGGTGACCGACATCAAGATTAGTTATTATGTGTACAGTTAAGTGAATAAAAATGTTACTGTCTAGAAAATTGATACCAAAATCAAATGATTAATTGTTATTAGTTACACAAATATACTGAGGGACCAGCTGCGTCGAAGACAAGAAAATGGTGTTTGGGTTATTTTTGCTCAAAATTTTGTCAATGCAGTAAACCAATCCTGCAAAAATAGGGTTTCTGGTCATTTTTAGAGCAAATGCTGCATTAAATCAAATAAAAACATTAATGCTCTGGACAGTTTGAAGAAATCTGGGACTAGCTGTTACCCAAAATATGTGTTTATATGTGTTGATATAAACAAAGAAAAATTTTTGTAACTTCAAATTGTTATTACCTAGCCTAAACCAATGTAATTTTTCTAAAAAAAAATCAGGTTTCTACTCCAAAAATCATGAAAGTATACCTAATGGTCATACGGTAAGTAACTTTCGAGAAGAAATATAATTGGCTTTGAGATGAGGTTTCACATCTATATTTGGGCACCTTCCCTTTGGAATATATCACAGATACGCTATTTCTTTATATTTTTGCTATTTTCATTAAAATTTATTATTCTCAGCAAGCATACAGTATGGTTTTAGTATTTCTTTTTTGTCATACTACGATCATAAAATTGGTCAAATTGTGAGAGAAAATGGTTGAAATATCTGTTCATTTAGTATAATGATAAAAAGAAATAAAAACAAAAAATGTCAATATTTTGTGTTTTTTTCTCTAAAATGTACCTAAAACAAACAAGATACAAATGGATAGACAATTTCATAAGTTTTCATATGATTTGCAACATAATTGTATGATATATTACACGTTTTATATCCCTGGTTATGACTTCATAGTAAAAAAGACCTAAAATGACATTTATTGACCTCTGACCTGTTAATCCAGCAGTTGTCTCGTCAGATGGGAAGTTACAAGAGCCCCATGGAATGACCTTTCCAAAAATACCCACTAAACATGTGGTCATCATTTCATAAAAGTAGATGGCCCCTGGTTCTCGAATGACTGTATGAGCATTTTGAAGTCATATTTTATAGAGCATAAAATTCATGAATTCTGATTATACACTTAAATTTGGTACAGTGACTTTTAGTTTTCTAAGGCTGTGTTTATACTACACACTAAATACGAACACGGATTCACGTCCTTGAATGTGTTTACGCTAGCCGAGACGATCCTCCAAACGTCGGCGTTTATACAACACACCATTACAAGGGCTAACACGCCAAAGTATCATATAGCGCAATGTGTTCTGGGATACAGGGTCAGATCGTACTTCCGCTCAATTCGCGTGGTTTGTTTTGAAGGAGTGGATAGTTTACTGTTGTTAATCGATTGTCTTTTATATTCCGATATTATTTTTTCTCGTAATCCAATTTTGTTTTTACTTCACTGGTTTTTTATTTAACGATTGTCAACGATTAAGTAAGTACCAACAGAATGGAGGAACACGAATTTCTGTTAATTTTAATTAATCTGCGCTTGTTTTCGCCGTGCATTCTGAGAGAGCGGTATTACAAAGAAATAATCATAATCTATTATGTAATATTTCAAACGCCCCGCGATACCAGTAAGCATTTTTATCAGTTATTGATTTCTCGGAATCTATCCAGCAACGCTTGAAAATGCAGCGAATAAACTGTCTTGTTAGCCACCCCATCCAGTTGATTAATTACCGCTCGCTGTGTTTACGAGAGGTCAAACAATAGCCTGAGAGTGCCAAGTAGGCTTCGCAAGGTCGCGAACCGGCCAAATTTGGCCGGTTCGTCAAGTAGCCTCTTTGCCAGATGGTAATGTAATTACACGCAATCCGACGGCGTTTATACTACACACATAACTTTGGCGGGCTGAGAATGCGGATATTGGTGTGTTGTATAAACGGGCCCTAAGTGGCCAGGAGATAAAACATCACTTATGTCAGGAAGCAGAAGCTTAGCTAATTCGGCCACATACACGTAGTAAGATGTGAGGGGATGTAAAAAAGAATTCTTGGGGCACACATTCCAGGCAAGAGAAGCAGAGGAAGGCCAAGATGTAGATGGGATAAAACGGTGGGAAAGAGGCTTTTGGTTCGATGGACTAAGGCAACAAGGATTGCACAGAATAGAAATTTGTATAATGTTGCTGTGAGAGAAGCTACGCTCTAATAAGAGTACGCTTTGACGACAACGGCGATGGGAAATTTAATTATTTCCATAATTTTTAAGAAAGTACAAAGCATAGTGTGACCCATCCCACTAAGATTTTTTTTATCTATTCTTGTGAAAATTATGGGGAAAATGCAGTTACCATACAAAATCAAACCTAACATTTTGAAGAAAATTTATGTTTGTAACTTTCTTATTGGAATGACTCAAAAAAATTATAATTCACCGAAATATTTTATTTATATTATCATCATGAAATCATAAAACAGGGTTCACAAAAATATCATCTAGAGAAATTAATTAATAACAAAATACATTATGATTGCATTCTATATGTATGTACTGTATGTATGTATACTGGAATCAAATATATTAAAATCAAATCACTTACTGAATAGATTTCTTTAAGTCTGCATATCTTTGGTCAAGTGCACTCACATACTATAAGAATGACAAAAATAATAAACTCAGGTTTGCTTTGCCAATTTTCAAATCTATTAACCTTAAACTAAACTAACCTTCCCATCAGTCTATGAATAATGAGATATTGGATTGGATTGGATTAAACACCAAGGATAGCCCATGAACGTCTAGAAGAAGACTTATTGCCAGTGGAGTCCTGGTGGTGGGAAGTACACTGGGAGACAATCCCCTACTCTTTTCCAAAGAGTATACTGCATGCGTAAATGCACACGAGACCAACATAAACAGTAAATAATATCTTTCCTTGATGCTCTTATTACAGTTAATACTGAAGGCAGCTTGTCTACCTGTAATTAGGAAACTAAACACACACAGACTAGTGCCTCCAATTCACTTCATTCAAACCATGATAGGTGTGAAGCACTCTGCATGACAGATGAAAAAATTCATAAGAATTTGACCATATAAATTTGTACACTGAGCAACTGTGGTTACCCAAAATGGGCAATGGATAGGTTCAAACAAATAGGAGGGACAGGGAAAAGAAGAAACAACAGAAAGAACCCACAATTACAGATAATGTCGGCCTAGTTTATGCC
>NW_022685220.1:1058735-1060352 GCF_011630105.1 Anneissia japonica
ATTATTGGAAAAATTTGACTCAATTGTAATAATCACAAAGGGGAAACTTATTCTCTCGATCTAGGCTTAGATTCTGTACCATAACAGTGACGAAGTCTAGCCCTTTTTGTGCATTCAAATTGTATGAATATGTTGGTGGGATTGTAAAGCGTGGTATTATTTTGAACTTCTTGGACTAAAACTTGGGATGTAGGGATTATGAAGTTCAGACGGTATGATGACGGAGGAACTAGGCTAAGTTTTATGACTGATATAGGCCTATGCCACTTAGATCAATGTCACCAGAGCAGCTGCCGTGAAAAGCAGAATCCAAGCAAGGCCGAGCAGGCTTGCTTAGATTTTTCGCCAAGCGAAGAATTTAAGCAAGGCCTAGAGGCGTGCAAAAAGAGTTTGGTGGAATCAGTCCTTGTTTGATAATGGTTATACATAGGCCTAGCTAAAGGAAACTCTTTACTAAATGGAGCAATAAGCCTATTTTATCGATAACAGTACTAAGTCAAACAATATTGTACTTTTTGATGTTCTCGTTTCCCAGAACTGTACATCGTTCTCGTTTCACCGCTCATCGCGGGTGATCTGCAATGCAATGCCAGTCTTGAAAAATGATGTCACACACATTCTAGCACTTCATTGTGTGATGGTGACGTAATGCCATTTACCGTACCTTTAGCAAATTGAAGGGGTAATACTAAAGTGCGAGGCAGCGAGGCATGCGAGGCAGCGAGGCAAAATGACGATTCATGCGAGGCATCGTTTTACCATTCCCAAAACTGCGAGGCATAACAACGATTCATGCGAAGCATCGTTTTACATCGAAATATGTGCAGAGAACAAGGAAAATCCAATGTAAAAGTAATATTACGTACTATTTAATAATTATGCGTGATAGTCATTGTCAAATTTGCTACTTAATTTGATTTGCTACCACAGTGGATTTATTTTGCTCCGCCTAGGCCTAGGCTATATAATGAGTAACATCGCTGATCACAGGGGCGGATACAGGATCTGCTGCATTATTTTTTTTATTCCCATACAATTAGGGCAGAAATTATAGAGGGCACTATTTAAGGTCAGTTTAGTGAGCTGTTAAATATGAATATATAAGCATATATAATAATAATTCTGTTTACCCTTTAAATTATATATACTGTACATAATAATACATTCCAGGCCTGATAATTCATTGCACAATATAGTGTACTCTGTTGAAATTTTGGTACGACTCGTTCAAAATAATGTGCGATGTTATCCACGGCAGAAAATGATGACCAGATGCACTCTTAAATATGATATTATTATATTCCCTGATCCAGGGGTGGCGAAATGGGTGATCGCCACCCCCGGCAGCAGCGACCGCCACATCCTCTCCTTACTGTATATTATAAAAACCAGAAAGGGCCCTATTCAGATCAGTTTGAAAGAGCTGATATGCATGAATATGCATAAGGGAGCCTCGCAAAATAAAGCAACGCGTATACGAGTGGACCATGCGATGCGATTAAAGGCAGTTTAATCCCATAGTTGGCCACGCGTTGGGATTATTTTCCTGGGCTACTCCACTTCGTAGTGGGGAATTGATAACAGGCTTAGTGTAAAAACCCAATTAACACAAACAAA
>NW_022685220.1:1060372-1061576 GCF_011630105.1 Anneissia japonica
CCCTATTGGAAGTAACGCAAGCTCACGTTATATTTCTGAGAATTACATTAATAATTTATCGAGATTATCGTCACCGTTACGATCAAAACCAACAGACAGCAGAAATATAAAACTAGGAGAGGCCTAGGACATGTTATTATACCTCCATGGATAGGGCCTAGGATTTGGC
Organism: Anneissia japonica; assembly: GCF_011630105.1. Taxonomy (NCBI): domain Eukaryota; kingdom Metazoa; phylum Echinodermata; class Crinoidea; order Comatulida; family Comatulidae; genus Anneissia; species Anneissia japonica. Next base: position 1,060,542 of record NW_022685220.1, read on the forward strand.
TTACTCAGAAAAATTACGGAGTAAAATTAAAAATCGAAAACAGGCAATTTTTATGAATGTTTGTTAGGCCTAATTATATCTTTTTTACAGTTACTGTAGTCTTTAAAATTATCATTTCTTATATCGTTTTAGTATTAAGATTATTAAATAAAACTGTCTAGGATGACAGACAGATATCGGTCTACTACAGTAGGCCTACATTCGATAATGTACTTTAGGATACACTTCCTTTGTTAGCGAAATACAAAAAAAAATATTGAACTTCATATAACGTACCTTTATCTGATATAAATGTGAGCAGTTGTCCTAGGCCTATATGTTATCTATTTTTTAATATTGATTAATCTGGAACTTTGGTGGAACAGTATACCCATTGTATGTGACGAGAAACGTTTCAAAAAAAGCAAAAACAATCTCCAGCTAGCAGTTACATGCACTGCTCTCACCCATTTCTACCGATGAAACACATGTTTTGATGCGGCACAAACCTAGACTCTATTCTATTTCAATGTTGATTAATCTCGAAGTTTAGTGTAAAAGAATATATTTATTATATATGATTATCAGGCTCCTTAAAAAAAGGTATTGTATTGTATACTGTAAAATATTGTTTTCTCCGTGTTTTCTCTAGATTGCTGTTCAATGTATTGCTTTCACCCCTTTTCAAACAGCGAAGCACATGTTTTGTTGCGTCGTTGATTAACCATGACTCTACCATTCCATATGTGTTATTAATTTTATAATAATTTTTCAAAATAATTAAATTTAAAATGTATAATCAGTAAATCGTTTTTAAACGCTTGAATGTACCAAATGACTATGTTATTTTACTACAGGAATTTTAATTTCATTTATAAAACGCACTGGTAATGTGTAAAAGTAGTTTTCAATTGTTGATACGCCGCGGCGTATCAAGTGGACTTGGAACGTCTTCCTTGCGGTGTACTGCATCACCGGGCTGGAAGTTTAGGGCCTGTGGTTTTGACATACTCTACAAAGTAAAAGTTAGACTCTGGTCCTGTACTCAATGGGCTA
>NW_022685220.1:1063258-1065775 GCF_011630105.1 Anneissia japonica
TTCCTAGGGTTTACCGGATTTTTTCGGAGGTTCATTAAAGGATATGCATCGATCGCAGCGCCACTCTTCCGTCATTTGCAACATAGCCCAGATAATAAGAGAAAGAAAAAACGACCGAAAGATGGCCCGATTACCTTCTGCATTGAATCTCGGACAGCGTTCAAGACTCTTATAGAGTGTCTCACGACAGCACCGATTTTAGGGAGCCTCGCAAAATAAAGCAACGCGTATACGAGTGGACCACGCGATGCGATTAAAGGCAGTTTAATCCCATAGTTGGCCACGCGTTGGGATTATTTTCCTGGGCTACTCCACTTCGTAGTGGGGAATTGATAACAGGCTTAGTGTAAAAACCCAATTAACACAAACAAAACATCTCGTATAAAAATAAACCCTATTGAAAGTAACGCAAGCTCATGTTATATTTCTGAGAATTACATTAATAATTTATCGAGATTATCGTCACCGTTACGATCAAAACCAACAGACAGCAGAAATATAAAACTAAGAGAGGCCTAGGACATAGATATTATACCTCCATGGATAGGGCCTAGGATTTGGCTTACTCAGAAAAATTACGGAGTAAAATTAAAAATCGAAAACAGGCAATTTTTGTGAATGTTTGTTAGGCCTAATTATATCTTTTTTACAGTTAGTCTTTAAAATTATCATTTCTTATATCGTTTTAGTATTAATTAAGATTATTAAATAAAACTGTCTAGGACGACAGACAGATATCGGTCTACTACAGTAGGCCTACATTCGATAATGTACTTAGGATACACTGCCTTTGTTAGCGAAATACAAAAAAAAAATATTGAACTTCATATAACGTACCTTTATCTGATATAAATGTGAGCAGTTGTCCTAGGCCTATATGTTATCTATTTTAATATTGGTTAATCTGGAACTTTAACGGAACAGTATATCCATTGTATGTGACGAGAAACGTTTCAAAAAAAGCAAAAACAATCTCCAGCTAGCAGTTACATGCACTGCTCTCACCCTTTTCTACCGATGAAACACATGTTTTGATGCGGCACAAACCTAGACTCTATTCTATTTCAATGTTGATTAATCTCGAAGTTTAGCGTAAAAGAATATATTTATTATATATGATTATCAGGCTCTTTAAAAAAAGGTATTGTATTATATACTGTAAAATATTGTTTTCTCCGTGTTTTCTCTAGATTGCTGTTCAATGTATTGCTTTCACCCCTTTTCAAACAGCGAAGCACATGCTTTGTTGCGTCGTTGATTAACCATGACTCTACCATTCCATATGGGTTATTAATTTTATAATAATTTTTCAAAATAATTAAATTTAAAATGTATAATCATTAAATTGTTTCTAAACGCTTGAATGTACCAAATGACTATGTTATTTTACTACAGGAATTTTAATTTCATTTATAAAACGCACTGGTAATGTGTAAAAGTAGTTTTCAATTGTTGATACGCCGCGGCGTATAAAGTGGACTTGGAACGTCTTCCTTGCGGTGTACTGCATCACCGGGCTGGAAGTTTAGGGCCTGTGGTTTTGACATACTCTACAAAGTAAAAGTTAGACTCTGGTCGTACTCAATGGGCCATGGGATATTTACTGAATTACGATCTCTTAACATATTATCATTATTTCATTCTTTAAATTGCTTTTTCTATCCATTGATTTATTGTCTATAATTTGTTCCGATATAATAGTTGGGAATAACCTTGCATTTAAAATAATTATGGTAGGCCTATATCAAAAATAATTAGTGTACAATAGGCCTACTATTTGTAGTCCTATTCATAATAAAGTACAGTGACCGCCAATAAATACTCAAAATATACGATGAATATCAGAATTTAGTGCAGTAGGCAAAGCTAGGGTGGCATTATTTTTTCCCCATTTTTTATTTTCATTCATTCTCTGTAGGTCATTTTAAAAACAGGTATTGGGCCTGGGTGTAGAGGAATGGCGTTTTTGGATACGGTAGCCATTTTTTGGCCTAAATTATTGTTGTTCAGCTTCCAAAATGCTAATTAACTTTAATTTATGTTCTACTGAATTGTTGTTTTTGTTTGATTTTTAATTTCTGTTTGTCACTTCCTTGTTGTCTTTATTGTAATTCATTTATTTGCATCGTACCAAATATAAAATATAATTGAAAATGAGACTTAAAGAAAATAATAAATACAAGATTTATTTGCACGCTAAAATTCAGAGACTGATATTTTCTTAGTTTGTTCTATGCTTTTCCATGGTAAAGTTGAGTCGTTATCACTGGGCGCCGTACAAATGGTACGGCTATGCATAACTCGGCCCGCAGCAAGATCAATGACCCCTACAGTCAATTCCATAGCAGCAGAACCGTGGGACTGTTCCTATAAATAGTTCTAGAAGAAGCAGGTACTGGCATTAAATTGCGTTTATCCTGTCACTACGAATTTCTTCCTCCATGCTCATGGCAACAACATGAGTTTGGCCTGGTTATAACACTGGGCGGCGTACAAAGGGTTAGCTATGCATAACTC
>NW_022685220.1:1066675-1074872 GCF_011630105.1 Anneissia japonica
CATCTAGAGATGCCCTAATCATAAATTTTCTTACCTCAGCCCCAACCATGGTGGGGCTGAGGTAGGTGGTTCCTCGGTCTGTGAAAGTCCCTCCCTGGTTCACCTCTCTTTCGAATTCCTGAATCTGCCACTGTTGATTTATTATATAATTATTTTTGCGCTTATTTATAAATAATACGTCTATTGCAATTTTCACATTATCCTCTCAAACAATCCTAAAAACGTTCGGAGTGCGCTTCACAGAGGGATTCGCCCCCCCCCTTGACCCCGCCGGGGTCATACATAATTCGCATAACGGCTCCCCCCCTTTCAAAATCCTGGCTACGTCCCTGGCCCGCAGCAATGACCCCTAATAGTCAATTCCATAGCAGTAGAACCGTGGGACTGTTCCTATAAATAGTTCTAGAAGAAGCAGGTACTGGCACTAAATTGCGTTTATCCTGTCACTACGAATTTATTCCTCCATGCTCATGGCAACAACATGAGTTTGGTCTGGTTATAACACTGGGCGGCGTACAAAGGGTTAGCTATGCATAACTCGGCAGGCAGTAAGATCAATGACACGTACACTTTGATTCAGTCTGTATTTCCATAGCAGCAGAGCGTGGGAATGTTCCTATGAATAGTTCTAGAAAAAGCAATATACTGGCATTAAATTGCGTTTATCCCGTCAATATTCATGGCAAAAACATGAGTTTGGCCTGATTATAATACAGTATAAAGTGTATAGGAAATTTCAGTGGGTTTCGAGTCTTGGTATTCGACATTTCGGTTTTAAATTTTACAGAATAGCTCAATAACAAATAACAGGATATAGTATTAAAATTAATTCATAATAATGAATGAAACTTATGACAAAACATAGAAAAGAGACTTGTCGATAAATTACAGTACATCAAAATCACGAGATAAACCGACGCAAACAAGTAGAACATAAACGTCGGAAAACGAACCCTAATTCGCGAAATGGAATCGTCCAACATTTTTGATCAGTATCTTGAACCACTCGTCGGCAACGCGAAGAGATTTTAATCCCCAACCACGCGTTGTAGACGGGTATACGCGTTGCTTTATTTTGCGAGGCTCCCTTAGCATACGCTGATTTCACCCGACCGTTCCGTGTTCAGACTGATGCCAGTAGTACAGGATTAGGTTCAATACTGTTTCAAGAGGACGATAAGGGAAGACACCACGTAGTAGCATATGCATCACGTACATTGAGACCAGCAGAACAGAGTGGACGTTACAGTGCCTTCAAACCTGAACTGCTGGCCATTAGATGGGCAGTGACTGAGGTTTTCAAAGATTATTTGTTTGGACATAAATGTACTATTGTGACTGACCACCATCCCCTACTTTTTTTGGACAAGGCAAACTTAGGCTGTACTGAAATGAGAAAACTTATGACAAAACATAGAAAAGAGACTTGTCGATAAATTACAGTACATCAAAATCACGAGATAAACCGACGCAAACAAGTAGAACAAAAACGTCGGAAAACGAACCCTAATTCGCGAAATGGAATCGTCCAACATTTTTGATCAGTATCTTGAACCACTCGTCGGCAACGCGAAGAGAATTTAATCCCCAACCACGCGTTGTAGACGGGTATACGCGTTGCTTTATTTTGCGAGGCTCCCTTACAAGACTCTACTATAAGATAAATTTAAAGAATAAGAATACTAAGCTGTATGCGATAAATACAACAGCCTTAGAAAATTGCTTGATCCTACATACACGTACGCATGTTGAATTTTTTTTCTAAGACTCTAAAATCGAATACCAGTAAATAAGGCTTTGAAACCCCTAAACGGTTAGTCTTCTTTCTTTTCCAAAAGATTTTGAGTGATACCTGACCATGCCTACTTTGGGAACATCACCTGCCCGCACCCGCACCCCCACCTGTGACATCACACCACCCATTGGGCAAATTGTGGCAAAACCCTTATATTATAGTCAAGTTCTGAGGAAACCAAAGGAGCCATTATTTAAAGGTCATTCAGAATACGATAAATACAGCAAATACCAAAACAATCATAGCACTACTCACAAGTTTGTAAGCCTTCAAGAGACCCTTTATAAAATCTACCTTCTGTCCATATTCAATTAATTTTTCTTTCGCAGGTACACTGAAAAATAAAAAATAAAACTAAAATTAATCCTTTTACACTACTCAGTAAAAGCATAGCTCCCTGTGGTGCAATTTTTCTCCACTATAAAATGTTATAATATTTGAATTCTGAAAATTTATAAGCATTTGAATTTGTATAAAGGATGAGTTTTATGGTTGGGGAAGGGGGTAATGTTCCCATGTCTTCTCCTCTCATCCACTGACCAGTGACATATCCTAGTCTCAAAATAAGTTAATTTGAGGTGCTCTATAACTACTTGAGTGCTTTTTTGGGGGGGATGAAAGTGGGGGAGGGCGCGAATAATTTTAGGTAATCCCTCTCCACACGTTCACACCCGCTAGATACACCAATGCCTCTGTTGAGGAGAAAAATAAATATTCTATAGTAATCAAATAACCTCATCATAGCAAAAAAAATTAACTTTTTACGGCTCTTTTAAGTCTGGAAAGGACTTAGCAGAAGAGCTGTAAAAAAAGTTAACAATTTAGCTGTAGGTGCATTATTGTTATAGTTAATACCTGACATATCCTTATGTTAAAAGATTTTTTATGAATTTCGGCATTTTCTATCTGAAGTTGATAGTTACCGACAAAAACATTTTCCTGGATTGGTAGTGTTGCCTAGTTAAGTCCACAAGACAGAAAACCCTGTGTATACTGTTCATCAATGAGGTGAATGGAAATCAAACACTGACCCCGGTATTTTTAAACAAACTTTAGTCGTAGTTTGAGCTAAAACTTAAAAATTACGTCATTTCGTATTCTTAAAACGAACTTCGACTAGCACTACGCTTAAATGACACGAACCTCGACTAAAATGACACCTCCGCAGGCCGAATTTTTTAGTCAGCATAGGGTCAGGCTAAATCGCCGACTTGAAATATTTACCCCTACTAAAGACGTGTTTTTGTAACTAACGATAAAGTGAAACGAATAAAAACGATTGTATACGTAGGTTTGATATATCTTCGGTGTGTTAAACAAAAGAGACATCAAGTTTAGCTTCCAAAAGGAGAAATTAACATGTTTTCCTAGCTGCATACGATAGTTCCTGATTTGCACATAATCCCCTCGCGTTGCAATCACCTAGCTTCACCATAACAACAACAAAGATGGCGCCACCCTCGCTCGGGCTCAACTATAATACTGTAGTTCTCCAAAGAAAGCAAATTTTCAGTAACTGTTAAAATTCTTTATCATAATATGTTAACAACTAATATAGTTATTATTATAAAAAATTAATTAAGCGAATGATGGTCTATTATGAATTATGAGGAAATTTCGTCTGCTATTAAAGTTAGCTCTTTTCATTGGTTAGTTTGGTAGTCGTGGCTTGCCAGTCGTCTTCAGTTGAACTAAAACTAGGACTTGATTAGTCGTAGTTAAAACTTGATTACGTTGTTTGTGAATACAAATTGAAGTTGAAGTTGCAACTAGCACTAAATTAAGTTCTAGTTCGAAGTTTGACTAAAGTTTGTTTTAAGAATACGGGCGTAAACCCCTAGATTTCTATGCAAGTTTCTATGAGGATAAAAATGTTAGAATGTCATTTTATAACGAAAATCTAAATAATAATGAACATGGAAAAGTTCTTTCCCATGTTTCCCATCACAGAAACCAGATGAAACTATTTGAAAAATTTATTGTAACTTAAAGTAAAAAAAGCGCTTAACATCAAGATGAAACTTATGCAATTTAGACATTAAAATCACAGATACAAGTCAAAACAATATACAAGATCATTATTGAAAATTAGTGTTCCTAGCTAACAGGTGACCGACATCAAGATTAGTTATTATGTGTACAGTTAGGTGAATAAAAATTTTACCGTCTAGAAAATTGATACCAAAATCAAATGATTAATTGTTATTAGTTACACAGGGACCAGCTGCGTTGAAGACGTTGTTTGGGTTATTTTTGCTCAAAATTCTGTCAATACAGACTAATCCTGCAAAAATAGAGTTTCTGGTCACTTTTACAGCAAATGCTGCATTAAATCAAATAAAAACATTAATGCTCTGGACAGTTTGAAGAAATCTGGGACTAGCTGTTACCCAAAATATGTGTTTTTACGTGTTGATTTAAACAAAGAAAAACTTTGTTATTACCTAGTCTAAACCAACGTAATTTTTCTCAAAAAAATCAGGTTTCTACTCCAAAAATCATGAAAGTATACCTAATGGTCATACGGTAAGTAGCTTTCGAGAAGAAATATGATTGGCTTTGAGATGAGGTTAACACATCTATATTTGGGCACCTTCCCTTTGGAATATATCACAGATACAGTATAGATTTTTTGCTATTTTCATTAAAATTTATTATTCTCGGCAAGCATACAGTATGGTTTTACTATTTCTTTTTTGTCATACTACGATCATAAAATTAGTCAAATTCTGAGAGGAAATGGTTGAAATACCTGTTCATTTAGTATAATGATAAAAAGAAATAAAAACAAAAAAACGTCAATATTTTGTGTTTTTTTCTCTAAAATGTACCTAAAACAAACAAGGTACGAATGGATAGACAATTTCATAAGTTTTCATATGATTTGCAACATAATTGTATGATATATTAAACGTTTTATATCCCCGGTTATGACTTCATAGTAAAAAAGACCTAAAATGACATTTATTGACCTCTGACCTGTTAATCCAGCAGTTGTCTCGTCAGATGGGAAGTTCCAAGAGCCCCATGGAATGACCTTTCCAAAAAATACCCACTAAACATGTGGTCATTTCAAAAAAGTAGATGGCTCCTGGTTCTCGAATGACTGTATGAGCATTTTGAAGTTATATTTTATAGAGCATAAAATTCATGAATTCTGATTATACACTTAAAGCTGGTACAGTGACTTTTAGTTTTCTAAGTGGCCAGGAGATAAAACATCACTTATGTCAGGAAGCAGAAGCTTAGCTACTACAGCCACATACACATAGTAAGGCGTGAGGGGATGCAAAAAAGAATTCTTGGGGCACACATTCCAGGCAAGAGAAGCAGAGGACGGCCAAGATGTAGATGGGATAAAATGGTGAAAGAGGCTTTTGGTTCGATGGACTAAGGCAACAAGGATTGCACAGAATAGAAATTTGTATAATGTTGCTGTGAGAGAAGCTACGCTCTAATAAGAGTACGCTTTGATGACCACGGCGATGGGGAATTTTATTATTTCCATAATTTTTAAGAAAGTATCTATTCTTGTGAAAATTATGGGGAAAATGCAGTTACCATACAAAATCAAACCTAACATTTAAAAGAAAATTTATGTTTGTAACTTTCTTATTGGAATGACTCAAAAAAATTATAATTCACCGAAATATTTTATTTATATTATCATCATGAAATCATAAAACAGGGTTCACAAAAATCTCATCTAGAGAAATTAATTAATACCAAAATACATTATGATTGCATTCTATATGTATGTATGTATGTATACTGGAATCAAATATATTAAAATCAAATCACTTACTGAATAGATTTCTTTAAGTCTGCATATCTTTGGTCAAGTGCACTCACATACTATAAAAATGACAAAAATAAGTAATAAACTCAGGTTTGATTTGCCAATTTTCAAATCTATTAACCTTAAACTAAACTAACCTTCCCATCAGTCTATGAATAATGAGATATTGGATTGGATTGGATTAAACGCCAAGGATAGCCCATGAACGTCTAGAAGAAGACTTATTGCCAGTGGAGTCCTGGTGGTGGGAAGTACACCGGGAGACAATCCCCTACTCTTTTCCAAAGAGTATACTGCATGCGTAAATGCACACGAGACCAACATAAACAGTAAATAATATCTTTCCTTGATGCTCTTATTACAGTTAATACTGAAGGCAGCTTGTCTACCTGTAATTAGGAAACTAAACACACACAGACTAGTGCCTCCAATTCACTTCATTCAAACCATGATAGGTGTGAAGCACTCTGCATGACAGACGAAAAAAGAATTTGTCCATATAAATTTGTACACTGAGCAACTGTGGTTACCCAAAATGGGCAATGGATAGGTTCAAACAAATAGGAGGGACAGGGAAAAGAAGAAACAACAGAAAGAACCCACAATTACAGATAATGTCGGCCTAGTTTATGCCAGTGTACGTAGTACCAGTGCAAATATATAGGAATTTGGGTCAACCCCGATTTTACTAATGCCCGCAATTACGAATGGCTCTGGGCCTGTGCCGTACGTAAATGAGGGGTTCTACTGTATTTGGTCATATATTGAGATTAAGGTAGGCCTAAGCCTAGGCCCTATATATAGGTGAAAGCCTAATTTTCAGAAATCTGCGTGGAAATTTAAGAATGGTATCACCAAGATGAAACCTGGTGGAAAACTTGGGCGCTAATGCACTTTCGCACCTAACTTTTAATTCTTAATTTTTTTTTTATCCTAATGGATAGGTTCAAACAAATAGGAGGGACAGGGAAAAGAAGAAACAACAGAAAGAACCCACAATTACAGATAATGAGAAGAAAGAAAAATGCTGATCAAAGTTGGAATACCATTAAGAACACGTTTTTATAAAGAACACTAAGGTTGAAATTGCTTAAAAAATTAAGAACAAAATAAGAACAAATTGAGGCTGAGGTAAAATGTCAGATGAGGTTGTTGAAAAACCAAAAAATTATATCTGTACCTTATGTGCAGTAATGTAGGTGTGACTATGTAATACCCCCTATAATTAGGTGTACATTCATTTGGAGCCATTTTTACCAGGCCTTTTTTCTGGGACAATTTTTTCAGGGCCCATTTTTGCTGTACAAGATAATAATTTTCTATGTTTGAAAAGTGTGTAAAATAAGAACAAATTAAGAACATTTTGAGCCTGAAATTGGTCAAAAAATAAGAACACTGAGCCAGAGAAAAATTTTACTGGTTGTTATGTCCACGGCATCACCGAAAGAATCTCTAGACCTCTGAGACAACACAAAATCAATTGTTTCCTGCATGAAACCCAATAAGATGTTAAAAGAAATGTTAGTCAATCCCAAGGATAAGATTGCTAAGAAGCAGACGTTCCACCCCCCCCCCCCACCTTAAAATTCGGGACACAGGAGAATTGGCAGGTGAATGTCAACCCCATTCCCACCATTTAGTGAAAAGAGTCCTCAACGTCAATATATTCTGCATTAACATCTTTCGAGGTGTATAAATGTTTATAATTGAGTTTTCCATCCATGTGGCATCTATTTTTTACCGTGCGATTTCCGCACAGATTTTGCCGAAAATTAGGCCAAATCTTAACCAATGCAATTATGCAGCAATTACGATTCCAAGCACCTATTTTCCTAGTGATTTTTCGTCCAAATTTGAGCTGATTGTTTAGGTATCCTCTGGCGCTGCGCAATTAAAAAACCTTTAGAGTACTGCCTATAGCCTAGGCCTACTGTATATAGCCTATACAGTAGAAACCCTCAATTACGAACCCCGGTGAATTCCCGATTTTATGAACGTAAAATCAAGGTGATGACGTCATAAAAAGAGAAGCGAAAAATAATTAAAAAAAAAAAAAAATCCGCTCGAATTGTAACCTTGTTATTAGCATGCATACAACACAACATACCGTACAGTACTATGTAATTCTCAAGTGAAGGAGGCCCTCTAACGGGCCTCTTCAAATTCAGTGTTTTTTATGGCTTCACACACGAGCATGCAACAAATTTTATTCTCTTTCAGACATCGTTTTCAGCTTTAAAAGTCAACATAGTGCTTGATTGTTTTATTAAATGGTCAATATATATAATAAACAAGTATGTATGGAAGTTGTGTTGGGAGTAAAATCCACAATCTAGGTATTTAAGAAGGTAAAAACGTCCAATAAAAACAAATTTCTGTAGGGCCTAGAGTGGGATCAGAATGCTTAGAAGCTGCCTACTGTAGGAGGCCCCTCAGACTTAGTTGCGTAGACCTGTGGGCCTAGCGTCGGCCTAGTTTATGCCAGTGTACATAGTACCAGTGCAAATGTATAGGAATTTGGGTCAACCACGATTTTACGAATGCCCGCAATTACGAATGGCTCTGGGCCCGTGCCGTACGTAAATGAGGGGTTCTACTGTATA
>NW_022685220.1:1075330-1081559 GCF_011630105.1 Anneissia japonica
GCCCTCAATTATAAAATTCAAGAAAAAAAATTAATAATAAATAAATAAATAAATGCTGTAAAGTACCCTGTAGCAAAAATTTAATTAATAAATCAACATAAAGAATATGCATATTTGAGAACTAAAATAAATTAGTTTTTAGCTCCTATGAGTAGCTCTGGGAGTAGGTCTAAGTCTGTCTCTTATACACATATAAGCCCACAAATAAGTACAGCGAATCTGTGTTCGCTAGCACGACAAGCGGCTGCCATTTTGCAATCATTAAGAAATTGCCAGAACTTTTAATTCTTAAAGTTTTTACCTCAATGCTCTTCTCAGTCACAAGATATAATTAACAAGCATGTTCACAAGACTTAACCACTCACAAAGTACCTTTTTCAACAAATAAGCCCACAAAAAAGTACAGCGAATCTGTGTTCGCTAGCACGACGAACGGCTGCCATTTTGCAATCAGTAAGAAATTGCCAGAATGTCTGAGTTTGCAGCGTGAAGTTTTTTGATTTAACGTTTATGTCTAATTTGCCGTATTGTATGTCATTCTTTATAATGTATGGTGCTGTTGTTCGACTATGTGTGTTCACATGAAATTCACACGTACAATAATTACTTAAAAAATTAGTAATGATCCAAGCGTACACAGATCGAAAAATAAGGCCTAGGAGCCTAGGCCTAAATCCAGAAAAACAACTATTAGAGCCAATGATAAACGTCGGTTCGATTAACCTCGATTACGACAAGAAAGTTAAAAAAGATGGTACTGCATGATGCCACATTCTGTTGTCGGATGTTTCATGGGAAAATTCCAATTAAAATTATAAGATTGGCCTTTCTTTAATAGTTTCAAAATTTAAGAATTGACTCGGAAATTCTGGCAATTTCTTTCTTGATTGCAAAAAAGTACAGCTCGTCGTGCTAGCAAGCGCGGAAACCCTGTATCAACCTATATTTATAAAGGTATCTTTTTGTTGAAAAAATGTACTTTATGAGTGGTTGAATCAAGTAAAAATGTTTTATAAATATGTGTTGTGAATAAGAAGAATATGCCTTTTTCATGAATCGGTAGACATCTTGAAGTGATGACAAACATTGCGAATCAGCGGTGCGTAACCAACAGAAATAAGATAAGCTTTTGGGCTTATTTTCTGACATCATGTTGTTTAAAAAATCATAACTCTATAACAGGGCGTCGTATCCAAAAAAAATTTCCAGCAAAATGTTTTTAAAAGACTAGTCTACACCACTATATGATTGGAAAAAAATTGAAAAATTTTTTTGACCTCTGAAATCAAGATTGAAAAAAAATCCGCCCAAAAGCTTATCTTATTTCTGTTGGTTACGCACCGCTGATTCGCAATGTTTGTCATCACTTCAAGATGTCTACCGATTCGTGAAAAAGGCGTATTAAAAGTTAGGTGCGAAAGTGCATTAGCGCCGAAAACTTGTATACTTGATCCCGACCCTTTTTTCCAAAATAACAGGACGGATTTCTAGGCCGAACTTTTGCGGAGAGGATTCACCGCGCAGGCCTAACTTTACAGTCTGGGGTCTGCCCTACTGTAGCCCTGATCGGCTCCTAAGACTACTAGGCCTAGTACACCCTGGGCTTAGCCTAGGCCTAGCTTACTTACTTACTTATACCTAGGGCCTATTTTAGTAATAGGCCTAGGCTAAGTCTACATTATCATTACTTTTTCTAACCGCCAGTCTCCCTGCTTCTTCTCAGAAACCATGATTTCACACTGGGCTAATAAGCGCGTGAAGTTAATTTCTACTTTAGACATCATCTTGGCTTGTTTTATTTTCTTCACAACATGTTTACATGTCATCAGCCTAGTTGAAACTTTAGAGGGCGCGATCCATTATTAGTAGAAAAACCGCGCACCGATACATGATGCAGGCTTGACTGGCAAAATACACAGTACTACCAGGGAACAGTTAATTATCTACCAGGGACTCGTTAAACCATAGAGAAAATAGAACAGATAACTGTTCCCTGGTACTAGTACTATTAATTTATACCTGTATGAAAAGATACTGGTTATTATTTTTTTTTGTGCGAAAAATATGGAAACTACATGGTTACCGGTACATACGGTACATTACAGTGAATCGATTAAAAAAAAAACTATAAATATAATAAAATTATGATTTTTCTATTTTTAACCAATTATTGAAATTATGGGGAAAATCGTCTAAAAAATCTCGATAAACAAGTTAAATTGTATTTTAATATGGCTTCCGTTTTTATATGTATTTTCATATATATATATTTTTTTTTATGTTACTATAACGAAGAACGAGTCTCGCATTTTGGCCGAAAATAACCTCTGAGGCATTTTGGTCGATCGTTTTTTTCTTTCTTTCTTTCTTCCTTTCTTTTTAGCCCGGCCAAAAGGGATGGGCGGGCCGGCTAGCACCAGCCCTTATATCCGCCTCTGGTGTGTGACAGTGCAGGGCATGGCGCATGGGATTGGGAGAAGATGGGATAGACAAAATACTTGGTTTAAAACCAGGCCGAGAGCAATCTGGCATTTTGTACTAGGCCTAAATATGGGTGCAGATCATTGAGTTTAGGCCTAATACCGGTAGGTGCTATGGGGAGGTACAATATTATGAGGATGGTGCGTGCGTAAACTTACACAACCATCTTCAATTTGTTGCACAAATTTGTACCCGGCCACAGGTGGGAAGATTTAGCCTAATAAAACTATGTTATAGACCACGTAGGCCCTATTGTCACATTTTAAAAAGCAATTGGAAATAATAAGCTATACTATAGGGAAACATGCGAACACTTTTCAAATCCGGAATTAGAGTAAGAACAACTCACAAAACACTTGGCAACATGTAACCATTAGCTTCGATCATGGGACAGGGGGGACACGTTCTCCCCCCCCCCACTTTTCAAAGTAGGGGGACATCATATCAATTGTCCCCCCCACTTTTCACCAATCTTCTATAGTTAAAACCCCACATTTCAAAGCGAGTGGAAAGAACAACAACAATTACGAATGATTGTCATGAATTGTCTGTTCTCTGTGCTCTGTTCCAAGTGCGGTAAAAAATTGTTTTAGCCTACATTTTATAACCATGTCAGTAACCACTCCATCGATTTTATGGGTGAAGTGTCTATTGAGAAAGAAAGAAAATTCTATTTAAAGTTTGATTCTAAGTGTGCCATTTCAGGCCTTTATGCCATCTGAGGTGTCACAATCAAAAATGTTATTACCGCAGCAACAACATGGTTGCAGATGTTGCGATCGCAACTCCCTCAAATGTATTATATTGTTGAAATTGATGCAGGGGACAGCACCCCCTCCCACATATTTCAAGGGGAGTGGGGTTGGTCCCCTCATTTTTCGTCCGCAATGCAATTTTACAAGTCAAGAAGATGCCCGAAAATTGTTGAAATAAACTGCAAAAATGACCCAGGTTTTAACGAAAGAGCGCTTAAAGTCAGAATACAAACTTATTTTATAGCAACATACCGGTATCTCAGCCCCATATCATCTGAATTACCTAAATAGGCCTACACGGCTAGGCGGCGTGCCCGTGCCTTTGTTATAATTTGATAAGTACGGTATGAGAAAAAGCATGCAAGGATAAGATTGGTTTTTGGCACATAAATAGGTAAATTAAAGTAAATACATCAAAGACAAAGTTTATTTTCTGTGGTAATCGATGATAAATTTTACTATATATAAGAGTGTCATATCCATCAATCTAAAAGTAGGCCTACTATTTCCCCACATTTCACCACCTCAGCCCCAACTATGGTGGGGCTGAGATGGTTGTGGACTCATGGTTTTAAATAGGTAAAGTAAAAACAAACGGCTCAGTGGCGGATCATGATTTAGCAATAACCATAATACAAGAGGGAGCCAGTTCAATTTTGTTGTTCCTCCTGTCAAAGGCATTGCCGTATCAACATTTTACTTCTCCTCCATTCGAGATTGGAATTCTCTTCCAGACACGATGAAAATTGTTAGATCGCAGAGTAATTTTAAAACTAAACTAAAAAAACACCTTTCATAAACCTAAATTATTTTATTACCATTTGAATTTTAAACATGTTTTTAACGTATGCTTCTCTTTTAAATAAAATTGATTCGTGCCTGTAAAGATTTTATCTTTCATAACGTTTTCATAGCTTTCTAAGAATTTTTGCTTTTACTTTTGTACCTTTTTACATTTGCTACATTATATATATACCTTTTTGCCTGTTCTTTTTTGTAATTTTGAATATCTATTTGTCTTTTTTGTGTGTCTTATTGTTTCTTTTTTGTAATTTTGAATATCTATTTGTCTTTTTTGTGTGTCTTATTGTATTGGTTTTATAAGGATATGACTATCGGGTAATCGGGTAATCCTGGTGCTCTTTTGTCTTTGTTTCTCATGTATTGTTATGTCGAGTACCTAATAAATCAAATCGAATCAAATAATAGAATAGATGATGGCAACACAGTTCTTCAAAATTGGTCACACACATATTTACAATCATACACACATAACAACAGACACACATAACAACAGACACACATACACCAGAATAACTGTAGGATCTTATAACAATTAATGATAATGATAACAATGTTTTATCAGTACATAATCAAAGCCTCTATGTGCATCATATCTAATGGTTTAAATATAAAGACTATGCTTAGTGTCACTGTTAAAGGATATGACAACATTAATCAAGGAAGTATGTTTACAGCCAATGTTTGTTACAACTTGTCAGGCATGCTAATTAACCAAAGCAAAATTAACGTATGAAGTTCATTTCCTGGTTTATCAAAAGGGTAATCTTTATCTGTCAGAGCAACCACTAAAAACATTCCGTTTAAAAGAAATATTTAAATATAAAAAGGTTTGGACAATTTTTTCTTTATAAAGTAATGATAAAAGGTAATTCTTTTGTTACCGTTAAACCGTGGAAGTTCCTCTTCCCCGCATTGTTGACTAGAAAGCAAACAAAAATATGTCATGATCAGGCCTGATGATGACACAATTAATGTCGTAATAGTGAATCCCGACACGATGGCGAGCATTTCGAAATGTAGGTAAGAATGGCCCGGAAAAAATGGCCCCGGAAAAAATGGCCCCATATGACAGGTAGGTAAAAATGGCCCCAATGAAAAATTCGGTAATAGAAATGATATATATATATTTTTTTAATCTTCAAATATTTAAATACTGTATAAGCAAGAATTGAATCAAGAAATAAAAAATGGCCCTCAATTATAAAATTCAAGAAAAAATAAATAAATGTTGTAAAATACCTTGTAGCAAAAATTTAATTAATAAATCAACATAAAGAATATGCATATTTGAGAACTAAAATAAATTAATTTTTAGCTCCTATGAGTAGCTCTGGGAGTAGGTCTAAGTATTTTTTTTAAATTATTAATATTATTAGATATTATTACTATATTTGCGGCCAATTATAAATATTATTATTATTATTATTATTAACGGCTCTGATGGGAGGCTTTAAAACATTGATTCGGCACCAGTTTTGAACGACGAACTTGCAGGGAATGTTATAAACCATTTTCGTGAAATTTGAACTTAAATAAAAATTTCCAATAACGTGGCGAATACCAACGATGGGGACTTTCAGAGGCCTGGCATTTCGCGGTACGTATTACTGTCATAGATAACATCAACAATAAATCTAAATTGCTAACGAGCACAAACATTTTAAAACGGAAAAACAGTACAGTAAATTGTACAATAGTCAGCTAGTTTGTCAAACAAGGTACCGGTATAAAAAAAAAGTCTTGCCTTGGGTAGCATCTTTTTAAAGAAAATCATTAATTTCATTTAAAAAAACACAAGTTACTGATTGATTAAATAATTCTATTTTAAATAAGAAATGATTATGTAAAGGTAACATAGGACAACATTTAAAAGATCATTATTTTAGTGCTACTGAAACTGTTAATTATTTCAAGGTTTTATCTAAGTGCAAATCCAAGTTTGATTGCTTAATTAAAGAAATGCTTTGATCAAAGAACTGAAACCTACACTTAACAAACAAACTGATTCAGTCAAAGCCAAACTTAATTTATTAAGTAATAAATTAGGTTTAATATTTTCTAGTACTAACATTATTGACAGCTCCCGAAACTGGTCTATCCTATTTGTTTAAAGAAGCGTTCGCTATACGTAGACTACACTCTTTGCTTAACAATGGGCTCAGAGCTTCAAAAGAGCTTTCTTTGTTTTT
>NW_022685220.1:1083338-1097225 GCF_011630105.1 Anneissia japonica
TTGCTAATATGGATAATTTTTTCATTCCTGATGATGACATAATTAATGTCGAAATATTGAATCCCAACACGATGGCGTGTATTTCTTGGAGTATGTATTATACTTTCTTATTTGTACAATCGACAGTATTGTACGAGCAAGTCGACGGACGGGCGTACCATATTAGTGGCCAATATATCGCACGATCCGTTTGCTTCGCACTGCTGATCGAGGATTATGACCGGTAGAGCCGCCGACAAGTTGAGCCGCCGGTCATTTCTATGGAACGCCAAGCGCGTCTCTCAGTGAATGTAGTGCGTTAATTGCGGCATATTTCAATTGAATCATTCGTTCTTGGTACTGTTGTTTGGGATGTATTTCAGTTTATTTACTAAATTATTTCAATTTATTTAATACTCGGTTTTTGCACTGACTTATTAAATATTTTTGGGACGTATTTCAATTTATTTACTTGTTCTTTCTATCGTTTTAATTTAAATTTGTGAGTATTTGCTCAGTCAGCTTGCCAGATAGTAAAAGAAAAAACTCCATACATTCTTATCATTTATTATATATAAGTGTAACAAATAGTACAAAAATAAAAATATATAAATTACAAAACCATAGTAAATACGGTATAATAACATAGGCCTAACACATTTAAATTTATTGTTTATAGTCATCTGTCTAATTCTGTCGGCTTGCCAGATAGTAAAAAAAAAAACTCCATACATTCTTATCATTTATTATATACAGTAAAATGATATATAATAAATATAATTTAATTAAATAATTTAACAAAATAGTACAAATAACGAATAAGTTAATTGAAATACGCCGCAAACCAAACGTAAAAAATAATTAAGTTATTACATTTTTAATACGATTTTGCATGAATAATAAATAATAAATTTAAATGTGTTAGGCCTATGTTATTATACAGTATTTACTATGGTTTTGTAATTTATATACTTTTTATTTTTGTACTATTTGTTAAATTATATATAATAAATAATTTAATTTAATAATTTAACAAAATAGTACAAATAATGAATAAGTTAATTGAAATACGCCACAAACTAAACGTAAAAAATAATCAGGTTATTACATTTTTAATACGATTTTGCATGACTATAAACAATAAATTTAAATGTGTTAGGCCTATGTTATTATACAGTATTTACTATGGTTTTATAATTTATATATTTTTATTTTTGTACTATTTGTTAAACTTATATATAATAAATAATTTAATTAAATAATTTAACAAAACAGTACAAATAACGAATAAGAAATACGCCGCAAACCAAACGTAAATAAACACATTTTTAATACGATTTTGCAATTATACAACTTCATTTATTTTTATAAAAATGTAGTACATAAAATTACATTTTTAATATGATTTTGCAATTATACAACTTCATATATTTTTATAAAAATAGAGTACATAAAAATATAAAAATTCTAATTTTCAATTACACAATTATACATCACGAACGGCAATACGAGCAAATCAACGACTGACAAGACTGTGGGATGAATATGTAGCTGGTATCCGGGGGGTTCATTCACTGACGACATTGGCAAGCCGACTACATTCACTGAGAGACGCGCTTGGCGTTCCATAGAAATTACCGGCGGCTCAACTTGTCGGCGGCTCAACCGGTCATATCCCCTGTCGCACACGTGTGATTAGAATAAAAAGTCAGAATTTACAACATGGCGGCATTGCTGGTGATGGAGGTGAGGGCTTTGGCTAGGTGAATAATGGAATAAAGTAGAACACAACGCTCCTAATCAGGGGACACGTTTCTGTGAAACGAGGAGAAATATATCTTTAAACACTAGGCTAGGGTAGGACTAATAATAAATCTAGCCTAGGCCCATGGCTCCTACTACGGAATGATAAGGCCAGGCCAAACGTCAATCAAAAGGGGACACGCTGACTAACTAGCGTCCTAACTAGGGCCAGCCTAGCTAGCTTGCCTACACTATATTAACAATACTAGGCTAGTTAGGCCTAGGCCTATATATAATATAGGTAGGCATAACTCCCTGCATAGGCCTAGACTCTAGCCTATATATGTATGCCTAGGCTAGGGGACCTGGCCCTAGCTAGGTCCCCCACTAACTAAGCCTAGGCCTAGGCATCTCCTAGGCCTAGCCTAGCCTCTAGGAATTCCGCCTCTTGTCCTACTGTATCCTATCCTAGGCCTAGCGTAGTAATAGGTATGGTAAGGGGAGAGGGACACTTTATAAGAAGTTTACCTTCCAAAATGGGTGTCGGCTAACTTGTAGTACTAGGCCTAGTACTACTACTAGTAGTAGTACCCATGCCAACTCGTACCCATTTCAACTCCTACAGTACCAGCGCCCACTTTGGTGAACCCGCACGCATGTGTATTGGTACTTTTATTGTGGCGTAATACTGTATTGTCTCTAATAAACGGCCCTGGGGCATTACATTTTTTCGAAAAGGGGGGGGCGTTTATTAGAAGTGAATTTCCAAAAATTATAAACTACCTTATAGTTTATACAACCTGCATTAAATGGTCAATCGGTTGTTTCTTTGTTGAAAAACAAGTCCGTACTGTATATTCAAGTGTATAAGCCACAAATTATATACTTGATTTCGACAATAAAATTTGGGATTGGCCTGTCCAGGTTTTTAAAATTTTTTAATGGTTTTGATAAGTTGTACAGGGGAGTAGGTTGGTATTTTTTTTTAATTGTCATCAACTGTTGTTATTGGGGGACATTCACTGAAATTAAAGAAACCAAAAGTTAAAACTAAGTGGGGAGAACAAAGTTTTAGTGCGTGAGTAATTAACGATTGGAATAATTTGTCAGTTGAATCTGTGGGTTCTCAGTCAATTAATCAATTCAAAAAGCTCTTGGTTTGAACGAAAAGTCAGAGAATCTTTATGGATCAGAAAAACAACAGATACTATGAACAGAGATGAAGGAGGACACATTCTATCACATATCTATGATGATATCATATTGGACCACAACACTGAGAGGGGGGGGGGGCCCTTGTACCGGGTAGCACAGACACGAAGGGACACTTAGCATCTTACATTAGATGGATATGTGCGCTATTACTATTACTATTATATAAAACTACACTATTATTATTATTATTTATCATGTTTTACTTTGAATATCAATGTACCAGCAAGGGTGGCATTTGGCATTAGCAAAATAAAAAATATAATAAAATTACACTCCTTCATCACTTTTCCAGCCTAGAGGTGATAAACTAATAATATTTTTATAGGGCCTAGTAAATGTAAAATTGTTTTACTCCAAGTGCTTTAGAATGAATTTACAGTTATTAAAGTATGCTGTTTTTTATTGATTCTTTATTTTCATTTCTTGGTATCCGCATGTTTTGATGTGCTCGTTCTGATACCTACTGTAAATCGTCATTACAATATTAATAACAACATCGTCCTACTAAAATAGTCAGTATTTAGTAGAAGTCTATTCAGTAGCGCACTGTATACACAAAACATCATCTTATGTTGTGTATAATTTTAATGTGTACATTCATATCATCATATATCATTATTTTTTTTATATATTGTAATGTATTCTGTATTTGAAAAGGAAATTTTTAGCTTTTAGTTGGGTCTGCCAAAGCCATACATGATACATTTAAGTTTGAATGTCTACTGTACTCACAATTGGTATTATTATGATTGTATTGTGTCTTGTGTCAGAACTGCATGCATTTTTTTTATTGCTTTTTCGGCCTCAGACAGGGTTGCAATTTATCTCCTTTTCTTTTCTCCATATTTATAAAATGATTAGTAGAGAACTTAAAAAACAAAGGATTTTGTGGTCTGGAATTTTTTGATTCCAACTAATTATTTCTGCCTTCTATACGCTGATGATGTTGTTATCCTTGCAGATTCTCCCAGAGATACTATATGCAGAGGATGCTTGTTGTTTTAAATGAATGCTGTAATACTGTAGGTGGGGACTTGTAATCAATTTTAAAAAGTAAAAAACAATGGTATTTAGGAATGGTGGAATTGTCAAAAAGAAAGAGAAATATGCAAACAATGTTCAAAAAAGCTCTCAAGATGTATCTGTTGTCCTAGTTCTCTTGTTTTTCTTGCTTGCTTGCTTAATTGTTCTAGTTAGATACCCCCATTACTTGAACACTGGTGAGCAATAGGCTGTCCCCTGTGCCTTAAATTGTCTGTAAACGGTGCGGTGATGGTGTAGTGCTTCTTTTCTTGTAGCTTTAAGATAGATGGATAATGACCGACAGCCTTGTAAAGCCTTCCTCATGCTTAAACAATTTGCTGAGCATAAAGACAAGAAGAAAAACTGGGTCTGCAAGTGAAATCAGTCCTTAGTTCAAATGGTTTTGATGTTGTTTGGTTAAATCAGTCTGTAGAAAAAGATATTACTTTCCTAAAAATATTTAAATGAAGATGTAAAAAAAATTATTATGTGAAAATACCGCAATAATACCCTAATCACGCTGCCGTTATTACCGGCGCAGACCCTTTCACACAGCTAGTTAAAATCCGGTAATAATACCGTATCCTGTCTGAAATGGTTCTCGCGGAAAGGAGTATTTGGTGTCTGTGGCTCTTGTGCTTGTTAACAAAGAGGGCGCAAGTTTTTGTTTACTCCATTAATCCAATATGGTTGGAGATGAAGTCATAAAACTGCTGCTTTGCAAATGTTTTTTAATGCTTGCTATGTTTGCAATACATATAAATTGAGAAACAGAAGGTTTCTAATGCATTTTGTTCAAGTGAAGAAAGAATTTAGGAAGCGTTTAAGGCTAGGCCGACTTGTATTTCGAGCAGCTAGGTGCAGGCGATTTTCGTGTCTAAAGAACCGTCAGCTAGCGATTTCATGGCTTTGTTAGCTGCAGCAGCGGTTGATGGCTGCCCATGTGACCATCTGGTTTGTTATGCCTCAGTGCGTAAGACGGCGATGAACCCTGTACCCTCTCACATCGAGTTGGGCAAAACTCGCTACGGTATTAATGCGGTATTAAGACTAGGTCCTGAGGAGGTCTAACTGAAGCCGGTGTTTAGGCCTATTTACCCTTTCTCATAGAACGCCGGCGTTCGAGAAATACGGTATTAATACCGTTTTGCAGGTCTGTCTGAAAGGGGTATACGAGACAAATTCTAGTCTTCCAAAGATTGTACTGCATTCTTTAACATGCACATGACCAAGGGTTTAGACTCTTCTAAGACATTTTACAACCTCTAGCTGTAACACAAGGAAAGCAGAAGATGGGATTGAACCAATACCAAAGGTTAACAATGGATCTCCATGGTTCTGCACACACAGTACCACCAGTTTTGCTAAGATACTTACATTGTACAAATTCTACACAAAATTCTACAAAAAAGTTATTAAATCCTGGGATTACAGTAGTTGTAGTACAGTATTCAGTAATCGTCACACAATAGTACAATTTTCTAATTATTTTGTTGAGTGGATAGCATGTTAGATAAGAAGATTCCCCTGTATTTATAGATAGTCCTTCTGTGTATTGCAACACTATGTTTATATACATCATGTCTATGATAGTCGATAAAAGTATTAAAGATACAATATAATAAATAGATAATAATATATGATGCTCATTCAAATGTTTTGTAAATGAAGATTACATCAAGGGTGGAAATGGTCATTGCTAAAAAAATAAAAAATTGAACTGTAGAGGCCTACCTATTTTTATCCTACATTGCGTATCTTCTTAAAAAAGGGGTAAAATTGCTCAGGACAATAAACTGCTTCATTTAAGACCTGTACATTCAAGGTATTTTAAATTATCACCCTTTATATCCCACCACCATTAAGAAACCTTTATTTAAATGGATAAACTTATGAAAATACATCTGTTAATGTTGAATTTTTAAAATTACAGAGTATTTATTTGTAAAAAACTAGTAATTCTACTGTATCTGATTCTACTGTATGTTAGTAAAAATAAAATAATAAAGAATGTATGTCATCGTTGTATTAATACATGCCAACTGTAGTTGAACATGCCAACTGTAGTTAAGAATAGGGCTTAGAGACCTAGTAATTTCTTGCGGTTTGTTTTATTTTTACCTTCATGTACCCTAAACTTGAGACTTCTAACCTATAGTAGGGGCCTAAGATTTTATGTCCCTTGGTGGTGAATGCCTAACCCTTTCTTTTTTCTGCTTCTACTATACAGGGAAACTTCTTCAGACGGTTAGGCATTGTATTGATGCAGTGCTTGAGCCTACTTTTAAGTTGATTTATTGTGTTGGACTCAATAACATAACTTGGTAGGTCATTTCATATATTTATTACAAATACTGTAAAGTTTAAACACTATTTTTGCCTAGCCGAGGGCAGTCTAACCCTTCCTCTAAAAACTGGTCTAAGAATGCCATCTGTTTCGGCTACGAACAAGTTTGGCTGCAATGGATTTACATCCATAAAATCAGGAAATTAAGTGTGTTTCGTTTGTCATATTATTGAAATAGACTATACCTACTTTTCAAATAAATAGGCTTACTGTTATTTACCAGTTACCAGCGAGAATGTTAAGTTCATTCACTCATCTCTAAATATTTAACAAATTTTTGGAAGGTTTGTTTTAGTGACAGAAATATTGTCAAATATCATTTTTCTGTAAGAGTTATACAATAATGTTTAATACCAATTGAAAATAATTTTAAAAATTCTAAGTAAGCTATTATTTAGTGTTGTGAAATTATAAAAAAGAATTATTTTCAATTATTGATATATTTATAAATAATTTTTATTATTTTGAAAATTAGTTTACGAATCCTAAATCAACAGCCAGAATAAGAATACATCTCCACATCAGCACAAATTATTTCTTTACAAAATAAAACTAAATTTAAATTTATTGTTTAACTTTGGAAGATAAAAATAATATAAAATTTCACACCTTCAAGGGGGAGGGGGAGCCTAGCCTAAATCCCCTAGGCCTACCGAGCCGGTACGGTCACCTTCTGGTTCGGTCACCTCCACACTACGTCTTGTGATGTAAAATCCATAATTCATCATAATTCGCCTATGACCGTTCAAAGCTGTGTGAAAATCACATCTCGTATCTTTCAAAATCCAGATGTAAAAAAAATTATGAAGAATTATGATAATATAGGAATTCTTGGTATCAAAGTTTTCCTTATTTTCTCATCAGTTTCTATGCATAGATAATTCTTTAATATGTGAACTTCCTATCATTAACTGTTTATCATTCTACTTACATTTGTGGCCACCTAAAACAATAAAAAACTATTTAAGTTTAACTCTAAAACAAACGTCTCGCCATCTTAAATTCTCGGCTAATAGCACTGATTTATGATTGTGGGCAGTACAACTATTGAAATTTTAATAAAATAAAACAGTGTGTCTTAATGTGGGGCAGTGCAAAACCAAAATTTGTGTCAGGGTACTAGTTTATAAATGCTAATTTTTTGTCTCTTCAGATTCGTCATTAAACCATCAAATTTCACAAGTATGGAAAGATGGCTAAGCCTAAAGCAACATATTTGGTACCAAGATTGGCTCAACTTTTCATTTACAGAGTGACTTGCTGCTCCCTAGGCCAAAGACAGCTCACAACAGGTTATAAACAAAATATATCTGCCTTAATTCAAAATAGAACAACAAAAAATAATTATTTTTTATCATCAGGGGAAATCTGTATCAAGAGAACAATCTCCGATAAAAAATGCCAAACGGCTGATAAGGTGAGAAGCACAACAACCCAAGCTAAAGAATATTTGTACAAAATGGGGTTTGACACAAAGAGAATTGAAGACAAAAGGCCTACCACTCTGAAAGGAAATCTCAACCATATTCAAAGTAATATTCAGTTTTTTCGAAATTTTAATCTTGATGACAAAGCAATACAGAGTGTCGTCTTAAGACAACCAGGACTTTTATCAGTATCGTTGGATCACTTACATGATCATGTGAATTTACTTCAGAAATATAATCTGACTTTTGAGCAAATAGGTCAAGTTATGAATCGTGCACCAAAATTTTTTAGCGTGCCAATTGAGACAATACAAGGGAATGTGAGATATGCAGAAAAACTTCAAGTAACCAAGAAAAAGATTGGCGTTATTCTTTTGCATTATCCAACTACTTTCTCCCGCAAGATAGATGGAATTGAATTAGTTTGTACGCAGATCCTTGACATTCTAAAAACACATGTGAAAATGGATGTAGATCTTTCAAGAAAAATGTTACGGAGCATGCTAATGACTTGTCCAAAGGTTTTTGTTAGAAGTCCTGGTGAGATCTTTAGAAACATTGAATTTCTGGAGAGCCTTGGATTTACTCAAAAAGCATTGTATACTATGGTACGATTCTGCCCAGAAACAATGCGTGTCTACCCGCACTACATCCAAACAAAATTTGATTTCGTCCAGAAGTTATTTAACCTTAATCACAAGGACACTGTAACTCTGATCACTAGGTACCCAAAGTTTATAAACTTTCAGCCAAAGATCTTGCAACTTAAAGCCGACAATATTCAATCAGTAGGTTTCACATTACAACAAATCCGTGATCAACCACGTGTGTTTTCTTTTAGCATTAGTACATTTAATCGACGCTATAAAGCATTGAGTGAAGCTGGATATGAATTCAAAACTTTAAGATTGTTAACTTTATCAGAGGGCAGGATTGAAGATGAAGTGCGAAGGCTTACATGTACAGAAATCAACAAATTTGAAAACAGTAGTGAAGAGTGATATAATTAGAATATATGTTTAATGGTATAAATTGGAAAGAAATATCTGAAGTTATTATTATTATTATTATGATTTCATTTTTGTTATTATTCCAAGTTTGGAATTAGAAATTGTGACTGAGCCCCTGGAAATCGGCAGCGGCCATAATACATAGAGTGCCAGTACCATGTCCCCATGCGAGGGCTTAGACTTGCCACAAGTCTCTAATTATTGATTTTCCTAGTATTAGCTAATTTTGGAGAGCGCCACCAGCGTCTGTATATATCAACAAACTTCAATGTGAATCCAAGAAAAAGTATACTATGAAACGCCAGCAAATAGGTAATATGGAACGCCATTGGTGCCAAAATCAATTTTTCTAGCTTTTTTATTAAGACAAAGTTTAGGGACTGGAACCCAGTCTAGCGAGGGCTATTTGAGTAGCTGAGTAATCGACTCCAATTAAAATCTGACATTGGCCGGATTTAAACAAAGGTCTTTAGCACAAGAAGTAGGAACATTACCTCTCTGACAAACACTCAGCTTAGCAAGAAATGAAATAAGTGTGACCATGTGTACTGTAATACACTTTCGAGGAAGATGCCTTAGAAGAATGCTCTATAGGTCATGATATATTTATATTGGTAATATTTTTATGTTAAATATTTACTGAAGAACTTTAAAAATCTCTCATACTTGAAGTGCTGAGCCTTTGGGTTTAAAAGTAATAAATGATTGTAAAAAATTTATTTTTTTGTTGTTTTATTTTTCAGTTTGTTATAAAACCATGTACAAAAAATAGGTTGAACCTCTCAAGTATTTACAGTACATATCGAATCAGCATATAAAGATTTTAAGTTTTGTCAGAGGCTGTACTGTAAGTAGAGACTTCGTAACAATGATTTCAGTCACAACCAACTGTATACTCCAAACACAATGCTAACTCTATTACTGTAGAGCCCAGATCTTTATTGGGTGCGGTAAAAGATATGCTTAATGTAGATGATCTGGCAAAAACACAGACAATATTTCAAAACTTTTTGTTGTTTTGGCATGGTTGCTATGGGTTTTTTTTCTACAGGATAAGCACTATAGTTTTACTGTATGGACTAGTGGAAATTATTATACAAAGGTTAGATTAATGCATGAAGAAATTCCTGGGGGCCTGCAAGGCGTGAAGGATTTTTTTAAATGCATTATCGAACCGTGAGTACAATAATTTAATAATAAGCTTTATTTAAAACATGGAAACTTGGCTCAACTAACAGTTGTTATTCTGCAAAGCCATGTATACAACAATTATAGTTAAACCAGAAATCAAAAGAAAAATGTCTTAAAATATACAATCAAACAATTGTTCAAACGACCAAATATCTCAATGTGGATTGTTGCTGAAGTACCTGCTAACACATATCATATATAGATATTTGATTGTGTTTCAAGCACTTGTCATGAGTTGTTTTGACCTTTTGCACATGAACTGAAAAAAGGTCATGCAAACTATGCACTAATAAAAAATTAGTGCATGGTTTTGGATAGCAAAATAACATTATGAGTTACAGTGGTGATGTCACCATTGACTTACAAAGGGAATTATTGGTTCATTAATATTGGCATAATGTACAGAACTTTTCTAATCAAAGAATCTTTAAAAACAACTTTGTACTAGAGGAATATGGATTATATGTGAACTAATCTGACAGTACATACGGTTCAGAAGGTTCAAGCATTATTCAATATTGACCGTATTGAAATATAATGCTCAACAATATTTATTAATTTTTTTGATTCAGTTTGTTTCGAAAAGCTGCTTATCAGTATATCAGAGGACATAAAATGAAAATTGACAAGTCAAGATCCCGGCTAGACGTAGGAAAATATTTCTAAAGTCAAAGAGTAGTCGATAGATGGAACAAACTACCAAAGAGTTCCATTAAATCACCCACACTCCTTTGCTTTAAACAGAATTTAAGTAAACTGGGTTATTAAAGAGCATAATAATGCCTCCCTTAACCCGGCCACATTTCTCACTCTTATACTTCTTATAAGAAGATAATGAAGTGTGGCTATCAAGGTATGTTCAAGGTATGTTAAATGATCAAATATTCTTGGCTTTATTATAAACATTTTTTCACTACCAATAACAAATGAATAAAGAATTTTTATATGAATTGGAATAAAATGTATTTTTCCTCACAGAAATTACATTGGTAGTCCAAAGCTCTTAATGTTCATACAATAAAATATAGTTGTGACATTCATACATAAAAAGACAGATGCTATAAACTACTACTTATCTATATATACAGTATTTTACAGAGTATATGTTATAAGTTTAATGATATACAGTACTTGCTTTTCTGTTATTCATATTCTGCCTTTTGAGAGACTATTCTTATATTGACAACAATTTTAATCTGTATCAAATTTTTCGGAACAAAATCTAGATGTAAAATACAAAAATTGCAGAGGGCAGGAAGAGCCCAATGGGGAACTATTCTATGCATCCCTGAGACAGAGGCAATCTCGAATTGAACAAGTTAAAAGAGAAGAAACCAATAATATATAATTTTAAACTAAAAAAAACAAACATTTGTAAATTATAAGCATAACCATCAAAATGATAAAATATTTTCATTAAGATATTTTGAAAAAATGCACATACAGTACTGGTTAAGAATTTAAATTGGGCGACATTTGGCAGAGCGACGACATAGCAGCCAACTACAAACATTAATTTCTCGATAAAATTTAATAGGCCTACCTTACTTAAAACAATAAATAATTAAAATAATTACAACCCCATATGCTTGAAGAGTGGAGAGAGAGTTCTAACCTTAAACTTAATCCTCTCTTAAATAGGTTTTGTGTTGTATTCAGTTATTTAATAATTCCCACTCTTCTATCTTAAGCCATTCTAACCTAAAAAGAGAAAAACTTAAACCTGTGCATTTTAAAGTTGTAATATTTAAAGATGTATTGTCCACTAAATATGACAAAAAAAAAGAAGAAAAAAAACATAAAAATAATTTTGAAATTAATTTCTCATTTTACAGTAGCATACAAAATTATTATCTTGAGTATAGAAATTATTGAATACAAAAAATGTGTACCCTGATTTTACACTGGATAATGATAATAACAGTTAAAAAAAGCTTACAGTGTGAGAGTTTCTATCATTTTTTCGCTTTTAAGCATTTTCAAAGCCAATAATTTCTTTCAAGTTGATAATTTATCTTGAAAATAAGCAAGTTAATCTCAAAAATAGTTTTTATGATTTTTGTTGGTATTTTTTTTTATAGGAGAATACATCTTTAAGCAACTCTTTAACACTAAAATCACGTATCATCGATAATCTTAAACGATAATTACAACAGACCCATACCTTAGAGATGTCTTAGGAGACAAACCTACCATCGCTTACAGTCAACCACCCAAGCCACCCAGGTTAATGTAGAACAATTGACAATTATAATTAAAAAAATAATCGGTTAAATTCATCAAATAAAGAAAATTCTCAACTTCAAATTCCAACCCCCCTTCCCCCTCCCCAAAAAAAATTTATAATAATTGCAAGTGGAATTTGCTGCAGCACAACTCGTCCTCTTCTAAAGTAACACTAAACATTAACAATTAAATCATCTATCGTGTTTGGATTGATAGTAGGGATGAACGAACTTCCTTCTTCATTGCCTTTCACATTAGGCCTACCCTCTTTATAGTTCTTCTTAACGTCGCTGTAAAAAAATTTGCCACCATACTTTTCAATGATTGCCTTCACACGGTTGTTTTTGAAACACCATCGTTCATTGTAATACAATACGGGCAAGCAGAAAGCCACAATGATGATGAACAATATTAGAGCAGCAATGGAAACCAACAGACCCTTTGAAAAACATGTTTGTTCACTTGTATCTGAGGGAAAAAAAAAAGCAATGGAAGCATGCTCGTGGGTTTAGGAAAACTTTGTTTAACTATTACGCAAATTTCACATGTGCATTGTTATCCATCGTCATCACCACCACCGCCATCACCATCATCATTTTCATCATAATCTTCATTATCTTTGTCGTCATCATCATCATCATCATTATCTTCTTTTTCCTCCTGATCATGTTTTATTATCTTTATCATCACCACTATGAGCATCGCTGTCATCCTAATATAATATCAGCATCATCATTATTATTTTAGATGGGATGATAACAACAGGACTAAGATTAATTGATTGTGTTCATATAAAAAATATATAAACATTGATTAGAATGTTAAAATTGTTAGAATCAATCAAACTCAACAAAACACGGCAAAGACATTTCCA
Source organism: Anneissia japonica (assembly GCF_011630105.1). Lineage (NCBI taxonomy): Eukaryota > Metazoa > Echinodermata > Crinoidea > Comatulida > Comatulidae > Anneissia > Anneissia japonica. The sequence goes on from NW_022685220.1 coordinate 1,096,374, forward strand.
TTTTCCAAAGCTCCCTAACTGTTGATTATACAGTAAATTAGTAATAAAAGCTTTCCTTATTTTATTTATTTATTTATATATTTATTCGTTTTGCTGGTATGATGGTGATAACGATTAATGATGATAACGAGACCGTTGTTGATTAGAGTGGCTGTAGATCAGAAATTCATTATCCTTATTATATTTATTAATTCTTTTTGTTGAGATGATAGTGATACTGATTAATGATGATGATGTGGATGACGATGTGGATGACGATGTTGATTAGAGCTGTTTTATTCTTGAGATAGAAAAGAGTGTTGCTGTAGCAGCACCTGTTCATAGAATCCGGGATTTGGAAACCAACTATCAATCACCAAACTATTTCAACTCCATTTATGATGATGATGATGATGACGATGACGATGGTGATGAGGATGAGGATGATTAGGACAATGATCATACATTACCTGTGATTACTACACTACAGTTCGTTGTTACATTTTTTGTGCACATTGCTGATCCATATATATGACACGTGACGTTACGACTGTCTAATACGTTGAATGAAACAACTGATCTCAAGTTAAACCTGGAAGAACTATTACTAGGAAGGAGTGAAGTGGTGGTACGACGCGTCGTGTTCGTTTCTAAACACATATGTCTATCTCCACTGCTAGTCCACAGCACTTCAACAGATTCTTCAGGATAGAACTGAGAAGCTATACATGTTAACCTAAGCAGCATTCCCCTGTCTACAGCTTCTTTCGGACAGTTTAGAATCTCGCTTGAAACATTTGGTGTTCCTGAATACATTTGAAATGATCCGACAGTTAGTTTTCTCGGTATGAATAAACAAGCTTCAATATATTT
>NW_022685220.1:1097496-1106252 GCF_011630105.1 Anneissia japonica
AAAACTGGGGGAAAAAGGTGTAAAAATGGGCGGTTACGCCCCTTTTTCCCCCAGTTTTTAAATATTCAAAAATCTGTATCTCGTTCACCGTTCCCCAGTTTTTCGTCAAACAACTTTTTTCTGTCTTAAAAAAATCAGTTCTACAACATATCAAAACATTTTTTTTCCTCTGGAGCCTGACTTTAACATTAGAAGACGATCTAACAAACTCACGGAATTGATGCAAAACAAAGGTTTTAGTCTGTCGGCGTCCATTCTTACAAATCCAGAGGTCTTTGTCTTCTGCTGCGTTAATATGAAGTTGATCATTCATGGGAAAGTAGGGTGAACTCTTGTCATTTGGCCAAGATGTATTATAACGAAATGTGTATGCGGCAACAGCGTTAGTGGAATTATTGTAATACCAGTATACAACGTGTTCTCCGACCAAATCTACATTACACGTGATTACAACGGGTTGTAATGGACAAAAATAAACCACTTCATTTCCTTGTATGACTAAACAGAAATCTGGAGCATAAAAGAAATGAAATATTGTTAAAGCTAAACTTCGCTTTTTGATGCTTTTGTAGATCGATTCACCAGTCTACAACTGAATTTTTTAAACATAAATATAAGTGTGACGTCTCATGTACTCTCGAACACACTTGGGAGACTTAACTCAAAATAAGAGACAACTCTCCTGTGTCATTTCCAACAATACTAACAGCCTGTTTATTGAGTTTCAACGTACAACATCCCAGCAAACACCCGTTCTTATAACGTTCGCGTACGTTGCGGTTAGGTATGTTAATAATAACGTTCACACGACGTTGTAAAAACGTTCAAACGTTGTGACGTTGTAATATTAGGTTATAAGTACTTACATGGTTCTCAAAATAACGTTTTTATCACCAAATTGTAACGCTATTATAACGTTCTTAGAACGTAATATTGTTAGCTGAGTATATAACTTTGTAAACACTTGAATGTTTACAAAATGTGTGCAGAACCATGGAGATCCATTAGTAACCTTTGGTACCGGTTAAATCCCATCAGCTTCTCTTGTGTTGTAATGTATTTTTTTTTAGAAGATACCAATCATCATAATATGATTTCTGATGAAAAAAAAAGTTATGACCTTTTCCACATAATTTAACCGCTGAAGGTTCATTTTGCACATGCCCCTCAAATTCGTTTTTTGGCCCTAGTTGTCACATTTTTCAACTGATATTCTTTAAAAAGGTGCCAAAATGCTCAGGATAATAAACCACTTAGTGTTAGACCTGTACATTTGATATTTTTTGGGTATTTTTTTACCCTGTTTAGCCCACTACTATTCTTAAGTGTATTGTCTTTTTATGTATTTATGTTGTTGTTGAAAAAGCTAGCTTTTAAAAAGGAATGTTTAGTTTTGAGCCACTGCTGTGAATCAGAAATTCATTGGAAATCTGCTTATTGAAATTGGGAACATAAAGAAAGGTCAAGTAATATCCTTCGTTACGTAAAGGATGGACATTACATAGAGCCTACCTAAACCTAAAGTCAACTAAGGTGTAAATGTTATGTTTAATTTACAGTATGCTGTTCAGATTTTTTGTTCAAAACAGGTCAAATGTATACAAGCTTAAAAAGCAAACACAATTTTCTTTGAAATAAATAAATGGTTGTCCCATGTTGTCTTTTGGAGACCACGTATAGCTTTACAGGTGTCTATGGCAAGCCCCAGCTCTCTTAAGCCTACAACAAATACTATATTATTTATGTTTGCTGTTATATTATTTACGTTTGTTATTATATTATTTACGTTTATTATTATACCATTTAAGTTTATTATTATATTATATATGTTCATTATTATATTATTTATACCTATTATTATATTAAGTACGTTTATTATTATATTGTATACTTTTGTTTATTATTATATTATATGTGTTTATTATTATATTATACACGTTTATTATTATATTATGTATGTTTAGTATTATACTAAATATGTTTATTGTTATATTATTTACATTTAGTATTATATTATGTACATTATTATTATATTACGTACGTTTATTTTATTATTTACATTTAGTAATTATATCATGTACGTTATTATTATATTATATATGTTTAACATTATATTATTTACATCTATGCACGTTTATTATTATATTATACATGTTTATTATTATATTACAGATGTTTATTATTACATGATTTACGTTTATTATTATATTATATACGTTTAGTATATGTTATGTGCGTTTATGAGGATATTCTGTACGTTTATTATTATATTTCATACGTTTATTTTATTATTTATATATAGTAACACTAATGACATTATTATTATATTATGTACTTTTAATATGATGTTATTTACGTTTGTTGTTATATTATATAGGTAAAGTAGGCCTATTATATTATACACGTTTGTTATTATGTTATGTATGTTTAGTACTGTATTATTTACGTTTATTATTATATTATGTATGTTTAGTATTATATTATTACGTCTATTATTATATTATGTATGTTGTTATTATATGTCGTTCATTTATTATTATATTATAAAAGTTTAGTATTATATTATCAATACTAACTATTATTATGTACATTCATTATTATTTTGTTTAATTCACTATTATTATCTCCTTCCTTATTATGTTATACACATTCACTATTATTTCATTGCAGTTCATTTGTATGGAAGTTGAGTAGTATATTATGGCAGTTGAGTAGTATGGCTGTTCATTATGTTGTTATATCAACATTTTATATTTCCCGTACAGAGGATTGTGGGATGGCTGTTAGTAGTGCAATTCTTGACCCTAGGTCAGACCACAGATAATCGTAATCTAGCTAGGCAGTAAAACCACAAGTTTGCACTGGCAGCCTCTTGTTTTGATTGAAACACAAATGACTGTGGGCTTGTGTGGTAGAGTGACTTTTTCTGTCATAGGGTAGGCCTACATGTGTCAACCTCTTAATTTTTCAACTTTTGCAGTGTAGGGCACTTGTTGACCCTACCAAAGAGAAACACAAGTGCGGTGATTTTATGCTGTGCGACGAAATACCACCGTTTGCCGCACTTAGTCTAAACCAAAGGTCTTTGGTGTAGGTCTAGGGCCTAAACAACTTTCGCAGGCAGAAGTCTGGTTTGTGTGTATACTGTAGTTAAAATCTGTTTCGTATTCTCGAAACCTTGAAAAATATTCTCGATTAAGTTGTTCGTCGCACAGCATAAAATCACCGCACTTGTGTTTCTCTAATATTGGTAGGATCAACAAGTGCCCTACACTGCCATAATTGGAAAAAAAAAAAGAGGTATAAACATGTACCCTACAGCAGAAGTCACTCTACCACAGGCCTACAATCCTCTGTGTTTCAGTCAAAACAAGAGGCTACCAGTGCAAGCTTGTGGTTTTATTGCCTCGCTAGATAAAATTATCTGTGGTCTGACCCAGGGTTGCCAGATAGTCGACAGGCTTCACGGCCAAACACACGCCATCTCACGGCCAAATTCGGCCAAACTTTTTTTCGATATTGGCCAAAATTCTATTAAATATTAATGTACATTGTAGTCGATCTATAGCAAAAATTTTAAGGGCCTGTTATTGGCAAATCCGTGGCTCTCTTTAATTAGAATGAATTAAGTTACATAGTTAGGTAACACAAACTGACGTTAAAACAAACCTATGAAAACTTTAATAAAATACTTTTTATCTAAACTTTCGAAATTCGCTTTCGAAAGAAATTCAAAAGAGATAGAACCCCCACTAGTAAGATGGACACACAATACCATGGAGGAAATAAAACAAACAGTTTTATTCCTCCATGACAATACACACAATATGGTACAAACTTGCAATGAACTGTCTTCATAAAGCTTAAACGAGGATAAACCTTATAAACAATATATTTCATCCGAACAATTTAAATTATTACATGTAACTGTTATCTTTTAAATAAACTCTCTTACGTCAAATCGGCTGAATCGGGGAACATAGATTAAGTGTTTAGTGCAAGTATAAACAAAGGTACAGGATTAGAATCAAATATAGAATTTAAGCTAACAAAAACAAAATATCCAAAACAAGTCTACGTTATATTAAACCTATATTGAAAAAAATGTAAACTTTTCAAAAATTCGGCCAAATATAGTTTGGCCGTGACTTTCCAAATGCTACGGCCAGGCACATATTTATACGGGCAGATTTGAGGAATCTGGCCGTCAAAAGGCCAAATGGCAATCCTGGTCTGACCTAGGATCAAGAATTGCACTACTAACAGCCAGCCCACAATTCTCTGTACAGGAAATATAAAAAGTTGATATAACCATGGAGGAATTCCTCCATGATAAAACAACATAATGATCAGCCATAATATACCACTCAACTTTCGTATACTCTCAACTGCAATATACAAGTGAACTGCAATAAAATAATAGTGAATATGTATAATATAATAAGGAAGGAGATAATATGATAGTGAATTAAACAAAATAATAATGAATGTATATAATTATAATACTGAGCATTGATAATATAATACTAAACTTATAATAAGTTATAATATAATAATAAATGAACGACATATAATAACAACATACATAATATAATAATAGACGTAATAATATAATACTAAACATACATAATATAATAACAAACGTAAATAATACAATACAAACATACATGATATAATAACAAACGTGTATAATATAATACTTAACCTATATAATATAACAACAAACGTAAATAATATCATACTAAATGTACAATATAATAATAACGTCAATAAATAATACAGTAAACGTATGTAATGTAATAATAATAAACGTACGTAATATACTAATAAACGCACATAATATATACTGAACGTACATAATATAATAATAAACGTATATAATAAAATAATAAACTCACATCATGTAATACAAAACGTCTGTAATTCAATAATAAACATGTATAATATAACAATAAACGTACATAATATACTAATAGGCGTAAATAATATAATGGTAAACATATATATTATAATAATAACGTACATAATATAATAATAACGTACATAGGCCTAATATAATAAAAGACATAAATAATATACGGTAACATGAAACGTACATAATATAACAACAAACGTAAATAGTATAATACTAAACATATGTAATATAGTAACAAACGTATACAATATCATAATAAACATACGTAATATAATAATAACGTACATAATATAATACTAAATGTAAATAATAATAATGAAGATATATAATATAAAACTAAACGTACATAATATAATAATAAACGTGTATAATATAATAATAAACACATAATATAATAATAAACATATATAATATAATAATAAACGACATAATATAATAGGCATAAATAATATAATAACGAACATATATAATATAATAATAAACTTAAATGATATAATAATAAACGTAAATAATATAACAACAAACGTAAATAATATAATAGCAAACATAAATAATATAATATTTGTTGTAGGCTTAAGACAGCTGGGGCTTGCCAGGTGTCAGGCTGGGCTACCATCTAATTTATGCTGCTTGGAGACCACTTCTAGTCCGTGGTCTCCATTTAGCAACAGCGGCGGAACGTTTTTGAAAGTGGGGGTGGGGGCGGGTTACAGATTTTTACTAAATTTGGTGAATTTTATAGGCCTAAGTTATTTTATAGACATCAAGCTACTGTAATGATTTCATATTTGTTGTAATTTAGTGGCCGATCCTGGAATTCGAAATAGAAGGGCGCAGGGAAGGTACTTTCACAGATAGAAGACCTACCGTATACTACCTCAGCCCCACCATGGTTGGGGCTGAGGTAAGAAAATTTGTGATTATGGCACCTCTAGATGGCCGGAAATTGCACTTCCAGACATTAAATTTTAATATAGGGCCTAATTATCTTTATATCTCCATTTTTTTAAATTGAACAATTGGGGTAGGGGCGGGCCGGCTGGGTCCCCTTGAATCTCCCACTGGGTACTTCAGCAGATGGAGAATCTATACCACCTCAGTCCCACCATGGTTGGGGTAAGAAAATTTGTGATTATGGCCGGAATTTACACTCTCAGACCTAAAATTTGAATATAATTTTCCTTATAACTCCATTAAAAAAAAAAAAATTAACAATTTAGCCTCTCCCCCCCCCCACCCCTTGAACGCGCCACAGATTTCCGAACAAAGTCGAAGTCGCGATTGTTTCCACGACCTCAATGGATTATTTATCATCAATGAGGGTTATCCTTGATATATGGGTTCCCCGACGAAAAATTCACTTTTCCCCCGATGGATAAAAATTACCCTTCTATGTAGCCCGGAAATGATACTCTAACTGTAGCGGGTCCAGGAAGTCGAAATAGAGGGGTTCCAGGGAGGGTCTTGCGCAAATAGAATGTCCACCCGCCTCAGCCCCACGACTGTTGGGGCTGAGGTAAGAAAACCACTAAATGGCCGGAAATGGCACTCTCGGATTTAAAAATTTACAAAAAATTGTTTTCTTCATTTTTTTAAATTTTGAAAAATAGGAGGATAGGGTCCCGTGCTGACTGGGTTCCTCATTGAATCTGCCACTGTTCAATATAACACTTGACATAGCCTATCATTTTGTTTCACAAATGATTAATTCCTAATGTCAAGCGAAAGATATTTATTCGAAAGATTTTTTTTTTACTCAATACAGTTTTTACAACCTAACACATTAAGTGTACTGTAAATTCTGTAGTTAACTTTCACAGAACTTTATTTTAGAAAATGGCCTAATTAAGTATATTATTGTTTTAGTTTAATTAAATGGAGTTTAAATGTAGTTATATTACGCTAGTTTTAAGGTTTACTGTAACACTCAGTTACACTCACATTACATCTTCGTGGTTAGCATAAAGAGAACTAAACGTCGCTCCATTAAGAGTGTCTACCTCCCCCCATATGCCTAAATACAGAATTCACGAATGCAGGCGATTTTTTCTTCATGCTCGAGGGTGGGTTTTAACATGGCCAGCGGGGGGGGGGGCCAGAGACAGGGGCCGGCCCCCCACTTTTTTGCAAAAAATAATGTCTGGAGATTTTTGTGTGGCCGGAAAAAAAATTCTAGACCTACCTTTTCAGGACCCGTGAGGTTATTTTTTATTTTTTTTTTTTTTGTGTTACAATCAGAAAATTAGAATTTTGAAGAACACAAAAGTCATTAAAACACACTTCAAATGTCGGGAAATCTCATTCCCGCTATCTACGAATTAAAATTTTCCCGGGGGAACCCGGACCCCTTTTTGCTTTGGGGTTCATTGGTTCTATTGAATAATTTTCAAGAGGGGAAAACCTTGAATTTTGAAGAATTTAAAAGTAGTTACAAAGACACCTCAGAAGTCAGGAAAGCTCATTTCCCACCCTCTAGGAATCAAAATTTTCCCTGTGGAGAACCCCCGGACCCCCCCCCCCTTTCTTTTTGGGATTTATGGTTTCATGGAAAAAAAAATCGTATGCAAATCGTAGGCAAATTTTTTTAATGTATGTATACACACATAAGGCCTGTCAAGAGGGAAAATTTTCCTGGGAGGGAACCCCCGAACCCCCATTTCTTTTTTCATGGAAAAAATCGTATGCAACTACTCATTTTTTTTTTTATGTATGTATACACACATAAGGCCTATCTACTCTAATAACAATGCGATAAATTTACCTGACTGTTTTCAAGAGGAGAAAACCTTGAATTTTAAAGAACTTAAAAGACACCTCAGAAGTCGGGAAAACTCATTTCCCGCCTTTTAGGAATCAAAATATTCACGGGGGAGAACCCCGGACGCCCCTTTCTTTTTGGGAGTTATGGATTAATGGAAAAAATCGTATGCAACTACTCAATTTTTTTATGTATGTATACACATATAAGGCCTATCTACTGTAACAGGGATAAATTTACCTGACTGTTTTCAAGAGGGGAAAACCTTGAATTTTGAAGAACTTAAAAGACACCTCAGAAGTTGGGAAAACTCATTTTCCGCCTTCTAGGAATCAAAATATTGACGGGGGAGAACCCCCTCACCCCCTTTCTTTTTGGGATTTATGGATTAATAGAAAAAAAAATCGTATGCAACTACTCAATTTTTTATGTATGTATACACACATAAGGCCTCTACTGTAATAACAGGGATAAATTTACCTGACTGTTTTCAAGAGGGGAAAACCTTGAATTTTGAAGAACTTAAAAGTAATTAAAAGACACCTCAGAAGTCGGGTAAACTTCATTTCAAGTTTTCCCAGGGGAGGACCCCCGGACCCCCCTTTTCTTTGGAGCTTATCGATTAATTAAAAAAAGAATACGTATGCAACTACTAATTTTTTATTTTTATGTAGGCCTATGTATACACACATAAGGCCTATTTCCTGTAATAACAATGGGAAAAATTACCTGACTGTTTTCAAGAGGGGAAAACCCTGACATTTGAAGAACTTAAAAGTAATTTGGACACCTCAGAAGTCTGAAAAACTCATTTCATGCCATCTAGGATTCAAAATTTTTCCGGAACCCCCGCTCCTTTTCTTTGTAGCTTATCGATTAATTGAAAAAAGAATACGTATGCAACAACTAATTTTTTTTTTATGTATGTATACACACATAACAGGCCTATTTATTGTAATAAGAATGAGAAAGTTTACCTGACCGTTTTCAAGAGGGGGAAACCTTGAATTTTGAAGAACAAAGTCATTAGAAACCTAGCTCAAAAGTCGAGAAAGGTCATTTCCCGCCATCTAGAAATCAAAA
>NW_022685220.1:1106440-1108042 GCF_011630105.1 Anneissia japonica
TTTTTTTTTTTTTTTTTTTTTAGATAATTGAATGGATACACAATTCCATAGAAAGGTTGATTCCATTGAAAGGTTGATTCATATCGCGCAATGCATAGCTACAAAGACAGTTTTAGCGCAGATGAACCAGCATGGAAAACTTTGTGCAATCAATCACTCTCTATCGAGGTAGGTATGTGCTGTCAGACAACCCCATGCACAGTGACCACAGTACACTGATATGTGTGCATATCTCCATTGACGACACCCCTTTAGTAGACTTACTCTTTTAATAAAATACAGTTTTTGTGTAGACAACATTTGACACTTTTGACGTGTAAGTTTTACTTCCTTATTGTTTTCAAGTACAGTACCTGGTTTAATCATATTGTGTAATTTAAAAGATATACTGTATGGAATTGTATAATCCTGTTGTTTCTATTGACATGAAACAGTGGCGTAACAGGCGGGGGGGCAGACTGCCCCCTGACGGTTTTTACCGGGCTGAACTAGCCGTCGTATCGGGCTGGGTAATAATAGAAAAGAAAGAGGGGAGAGGGAGGCAAAGAGAAAGAAGAGGAAGAGAAAAGGAAAGGAAAAGGGAAGAGAAAAAGAGGAGAGAAAAATAAAGACAAGAAAAAAAAGGAAGATATCATAATGACCAAACTCACAACACGCTGCAACCTCTTCTCCACTTAACTCCTTTGATCTAAACTGCCAGATGGCGTAGGCTAACCACCGGGGAACAAGGGGAAAATATCTATCTTTGGAAAATCTTTCCCACCCCCTTATAAATGCCCTTTTCATCCCCTGAAAGTGCATAAAAATCTCAAATTTCGCATTTCTTGCCAGAGTGGGCCAATTTCCTCTAAAAATTGCACACTTTAGGGATTAGGGACACGCCCCCCCCCCTCTATTTTTTTTGCAAAGAAAAAATTACACCCACAGTGTTTAGGGCCTAAGTCTTCTTTTCCTACCAAAAACACCCTAGGAGAGTGCTATTCGTAAATCCACTTGGTGAGAAATAGAAAACTTGTAATTTACTCAGTGTTAATATACAGTAGCGGATTTTGTTGTTTGACGACTTTTTTAACGGTTTTTGGATATTAGTTTTCCTTTTTGCTGATTTTGTGATTTTTATGTTCAATGTTGCTGAGAAACTTCAACATGTTTTCTAGAAGTGAAATTTCTCTTTTGAAATGGTGTACATTTATGAGCCTTTGTATGTTGTCAAAGATTATGTTGTGAGTAGATGAATTATTACTAATTTAATGACACATGTCATAGTTGCATTTTGCAGATACCCTGTATATTAAAATTTCTTTTAAAAGACATACACCTAATATTTTTTTTTTATTTATTTGTTACTGAAAACTACCGTGCTAGATAGTCAAAATCGACTCAATACAACCTCATATTCCTCAAATGTGCTGGGCTTCAAGGGGGCCTCGCCCTCTTGGACCCGCATCAGGGGCTCTGCCCCTGGAACCCGCCGGGGGCCCTGGGCGGCCCCCTGCCTAAGGCTGCTCACTTTGCTCGCAAATTACACCCAACCCCTTTTTCTCTGTATCCGCCCATGCCCTCGGTGCTTCGTACTTTGGCTGGTCGTCTATCTTTACTTTG
>NW_022685220.1:1108107-1114637 GCF_011630105.1 Anneissia japonica
TGTTTTCTAGAAGTGAAATTTCTCTTTTGAAATGGTGTACATTTATGAGCCTTTGTATGTTGTCAAAGATTATGTTGTGAGTAGATGAATTATTACTAATTTAATGACACATGTCATAGTTGCATTTTTCAGGTACCCTGTATATTAAAATTTCTTTTGAAAGACATACACCTATTATTTTTTTTTTATTTATTTGTTACTGAAAACTACCATGCTAGATAGTCAAAATCGACTCAATACAACCTCATATTCCTCAAATGTGCTGGGCTTCAAGGGGGCTTCGCCCCCTTGGACCCCCACCAGGGGCTCTGCCCCTGGAACCCGCCGGCCCCCTGCCTAAGGCTGCTCGCTTCGCTCGCAAATTACACCCAACCCCTTTTTTTCTGCATCCGCCCATGCCCTCGGTGCTTCGTATTTTGGCTGGTCGTCTATCTTTACTTTGGCGCCCACCCTTATGCTAAATCCTGTATCCGCCCCTGCACGTATACAGACGTAATCAGCATTTGGTTGCTCAACTCAAAAAGGGAACTTGTAATGTAAAAAAAAAATGAAAAAAAAATCTATTTTATAATATAATAATAGGCCTAATAAGTCAATTTATAAGGCTCAAATAAACAAGGTGCAAGCACCAAATAATAGTAATAATAATAATATTAATAATAATAATAATAATAATAATAATAATAATAATAATAATAATTATAGGCCTACTACTACTACTACTACTAACAATAATAATAATAACAATAATAACAATAACAATAACAAAAATAATAATAATAATAATAATAATAATAATAATAATAATAATAATAATAATAATAATAATAATAATAATAATAATAATAATGACAATGCAGCGTTCGTAAAATGTTTGTCACTGGTGTTGGAATGGCCACCCTGCCCCACCCCCCGCTTCCGCCGCCGTTGCCATTTAGAGGTTTCTAATGCGAGACCGAACCCTGAGACTGCCCCAAATTTTAGGTAGACAAAGTGGTCTCGAATTGGAGGGCGGACTGTATAAAATTGTGCTAAAACATCAAATTTTAGGTTAACTATTTGTTTACTAGTATTTTTTATAATTGGTCAATTTTGATATCTATTCCTGATATCTAAATCACACACACAATTTTTTTTCCGAGCCCACATCCTGTGTTGTGTAAACCTAAGCCTGTCCTACCGCCAGCAAATCTCCAAGCTTAAGTAACACAAAAGTATTTTGAATTCTAAACTTGTAAACTAGTGTTTAGGTTACTTAAAATACAAAACATTGATACATACATAAGAGAAATGTAGATTGTAGGAAGAACCTAATGGCAGCCATTATGTAAATACCGAAATTTTCAAATGACAGTGTATAACTATTTATATAAGCAGGAATTCCCAAAAATGTATTTTGATAATGCAATGTTAATCAGTCAAGCGATAACATCAATATTCTGATCATACTACAATAGACACTTATCCATCCATACCACTGTATAATGTGTGTATTTGCATGATAAAAAAATAGATCTAGGCCAGATGGTCGAAATCCAGTATGCCGAATGCCAGATTGCCGAGACCACTTTGCCGAATCCCAGTTTGCCGAGTGCCAGTTTGCCGACTCAAAAACAATGAATCCCAGTTGGCCGAAACCCAGTTCGCCTAACCCAATTTGCCGAATCCAGTTACTTGAACCCAGTTTGCCGAAAGTCAGTTAAAAGCAGTGAAACATTAACAGCAGCATAAAATTCACGATGGAATACTTACTCTTACCATGGACCTATTTAATACTAATAGGTCCATGTTCTTACCGCTACTACTGGATTGGCAATCTACGAGCTATGCCGATAGGAATGCATTGAACAAGGTATGCACAGATGGCCATGGCTACACAAACGTTTAATTGGAAGTAAGGATGATCGTGCTGTATGGAAAAGGAAGTTCAGTGGTCCTTGTATTTACTACGATCATACAGCAACATTTAATATCAATCTTCTTCCTTAGAATGGAGACATATCCGAACCCTGGGCCGGTAAAGAACCCCTGTGGTGTTTGTGAAAGGCTTGTCGCCATTACACACAGGTCAGTTAAAGGGGAAGTGCGGGGATGAGACAAGTGGCCATATATTGCTTATTTAACCTTTCCTGAGTTCGGGAAAAATACTTAAAAAATTCAAAATGTTTGAGATGTAACGAGAATTACAGAAACAAAACATTATACCGTATGATGATCAGAAAATCAGGTGAAAACGAGGCTGATCACTTTTTTCAGTACTGTAGCTTGGTAGCATTTTCTAACCAACTCATTAATATTCAAAACCAGTCTGTCAATTTTGGCGAGCAGCTGATCGAAAAATCGTCCCGACGATCGAGCAATAGCCTAGACAATACATAGTGTAGTGAGTTTTTGTGATCGTTTACGTACGCAGTTACAGAGAGACGGTTTAGTCAACGTCAGTTCAATCATGTAGGAATAATTCAATTGAATTAATAAACGTATATCAGTCCGATGACTTGTTTGTTTATAATTAGGCCTGTTAGGAAAAATCGGTCCGGCGGATTGATTTTGGCCTCATAATTACTTGCCAAATGTAGTCCACATAAGCCAAAATCAGTCCGCTGAAACGTTGAACTCCATCCAGAGTCCAAAAACGAGCGCTTGCGACTGTTACGTTGAGTTGAATTTTTCTTGCGATGCGACGACATAAAAATGACGTAATTTGTAGTCACTTACGATTGGCTGCCTTTCCCACTAATCCGTCCTTGTTAAACCCAGGGTTTTCGCGCGAATGTAGGCCTCTACCTCTTTATATTATGAGCTGCACTGAAAATGTTAGCAAAACGTGTAACATTAATAACATGGATTATTGCAAAGAAGTTAGGTCTACATTATTAAAATACAAAAAGGCCTATTTGATGTTTGTAAAATTCATTTTGTTTCACAAAATAATGATGCTTAGAACATTCCTTGAACATTCGTGTTTCATACCACCAAATTTTAATTCTGGGAAACTGAATTAATTGGCCACGGCCTCAGGTGCTTGTCACCCAATCTACTTTGAGAGAAAGGATTTAGGACAAAAAAAATCGGTACGCGGGAAAGTTGGATTGGTGGTAAACTTTAGCCCTAATTGACAGAATAGATATAAAACGGTCCTCACTCCTGTTGTATAAATGGCCCCCTAGGTTTGTGATAAAATTTGTTATTTTCATTTTTACTACTCATCTCATTGAAATTTCGCAACGACCAACTAATTTGTTGCAGTATTATATTACAGTATTATACCATCATTACCATAATCAAACGGTGCTGCTGAGCTAGTGCTACTAATCCACTGGCATGTAGGCCTATTTGTGTGTAACTGATATATTTTACAACCCCGGGTTTTAAGAACACTGGGACTGCTGAAATTGCTTTAAAAATAAGAAAAATTGAGGTAAAATTTCAAATGCGATAATTATGTTCTTTTTTTTTTAATCTAGAAAAAAATATTTTAGTCTTTTTTTTACATAGGCACAGTAGGTGTGACAATGATGATATCCTTTGTAATACAGTACAATGTATTTGCCGTGAAATAATATTTGTCTATCTTTAAAAAGTGTGTAAAATTATATATATAAATTTTAAAAGGCAAATGGGAAAAACCCATAAAACAGCAAACGGCCACATAATGCAAAATTATTTAAAATTAAAACAGTACAGTAGAGAAAATCCGATCAGAATGACAAAATAAACTAAGCATCAACTGGAAGGAATCCCAATATCTGCAGACGGATCCGTTTCGGCCTTCAAGGCCTCATCAGTGCAGCTAGGGTATAGACCCAAACGAAACGTTCGATCAGCTTAGGTAGTGCCCAAACTAGTCCAACGACCACTAATGATTACAGAGCCAAACCAAGGCAATATATATACACAGCCAAGGTGTGAATGCAAATAGTGGAATACAAGCTATGTGGCTCGGTTCCAGTAGATGCAGAGAATATTTTGTCATTCCTTACGCGTCCTACGAAATT
This sequence comes from Anneissia japonica, assembly GCF_011630105.1. Classification (NCBI taxonomy): domain Eukaryota; kingdom Metazoa; phylum Echinodermata; class Crinoidea; order Comatulida; family Comatulidae; genus Anneissia; species Anneissia japonica. The sequence goes on from NW_022685220.1 coordinate 1,112,106, forward strand.
CTTACGAGACAGCACTAGTCCGTGAATTTGTGAACAAGATCGGAGATCTAAAGATGCAATATCTACCGTGCATCAATGGCGGCCCGCTGGATCTCAATAGAGATTCTATAATATTATATAAATTTTGAAAGGCAAATGGGAAAAACCCATAAAACAGCAAACGGCCACATAATGCAAAACTATTTAAAATTAAAACGGAACAGTAGAGAAAATCCGATCAGAATGACAAAATAAACTAAGCATCCACTGGAAGGAATCCCAATATCTGCAGACAGATCCTAATTATTACTTGCACAATTTAAAATATACTATTTCTCCTGATTAAACCTATAGACCTAACTATTTAAAAAAATGCATACAATCACTGAACTGGAAATAGGAATGGTTGACAACAGATTTATTTCTAAACAATTCGCTTGGTATTATACGATTGTAATTGAAACAATCCTTGTTTATTTTCGAATTCAATTTCAGTATAGTAATGATAATAATAAAAACAAACACAATTGTATAGGCTATACTGCGTGGATGTGTGGCGTCTTGGTAGACTACTCAAAGAAGCAAGAAACACAGAATTTTCATAGGGCCTATATTTTTTCTACTGTAGAACAATCTGACCAGTTTCAGCCACGTCAAAACATGGTACGTCATAAAGGCTACGTCATAATTCCCGTATCTGATTGGCTGCTTCTTACGATTTCTGGTCCATAATGCTACTTTCATAATGTTACTTTTACATAAGTTACTTTTGTTAACATAACATAACATTAATGTTAACATAATGTTACTTTTTAACTTAAATGTTAAATGTTACCGGTTCTTTTAAAGTTAACATAATGTTACTTTTACATAAGTCAACTTTCGTAAGAGACGTAACACAAGGCAACGCAAGCATGATCACTCAAGCATAAGTCACTAAATCGCGGTTTCCTGTCAAATCGTGGAAAATCGACGTATCGCATGAAAATTCAATACGACGGTTTCCTGTCCAACATTGCTTTGCGACGATTTAACAACGCACCAGTCGCAATCGGTTTTCTGTCAAATCGCATTTTGTTACGATAAAACGACGTAGTCGTAAGTAAATCTGCCTTCTTACGTCGACAGGAAACCAGGCTTTATCCAAACCAGCAAACATATCTTTTTGAAAGATTGATTCTTCAAAAATGCCTTCGACTTATTATATTATTATTGAATATTTTCGCCAGTCCTAATTTTTCAATTTTCCGCTCGCGACGACCATTTTCATCAGTTGGCTAGTGTCGTTACCAGCTCGTTAACGATTGAGTGAATCAGCTGACTCCCTGTCTAGTGCAAATTTCCGAAATAAAAACTGGGGCAAATCGTTATTTTACACATAATTGAGACATTTTCATAAGTGAAAACCCATATAAATAAAAAGAACGTCCAAATTTACATTGGAATATCTAAAGTTTGACACGATTTTTTATGGGGTTACCGAATGCAAGCCTTTGAAAGTCGGTACATTTTAGGAAATTCCCTATGTTATAACACTAGCTCAAAATCCTGTAGCACCAGTTTTTTTTTTTTNTTTTTTTTTTTGGGACCCAGTTCACGAGCCTCGTTTTCGAATACCGCGCTCCAAAATCGAGTGCCGTCATTGTGGTCGCCCATCCCTCTATTTTAAATTAAAAATTAATCGTTTCATCCTCGCCCCCCCCCCTCTTTAAGTGCAACGTATGTAGCAAAGACTGTCATATTAAGTGCGGGCGTATTACACCCTCTCAAATACCGCACACTTGATATAACAACAGGCTCATGGGTATGTCCAGGATGTGCATTTCTTGAGCTTCTTAATTTATCACGATTGTCCGAAGAGACAGTATTATCTAATAATGATTCTGACACAAGCAATATAAGCACACCGAATGCAGTATTAACAGGTTTATGTTTTAATGCACGGAGTCTAAAAAATAAAATGTCATGTCTAGCTGCTTTGTTTGAAATTGAAGACCACAGTATTATCGGTGTGACTGAAACCTGGTTAAATGCTAGTAGGCCTATTCCAGATACCTTATTATCGTCTCAGCATGTTTTGTTCAGAAAGGATCGAGAGGCTCGTCAAGGAGGTGGAGTACTTCTCGCAATTAAGCATAGCCTTACACCTATTGCCGTTTACCATCCTTTCATGGATAATTTAGAACAGGCCCGTATTTAGGGGGGTTCGGGGGTTCGTCCGAACCCCCCCCCCCGCGGGAGATGGAGTTCCGTGAAAATTTTAATTTTTATTTCATTTTTTCAATTTTTTATGGCGGCTCGTACGCTAACACACTTATAATAAAATTTTATTTTTATTTTTATTTTGAAATCCACAATTTCGGAATCGGAGGGTTCGCTAAACAAGGTATAAAAAAGTCTCGCCTTATTTAAAACACTAAAAATGTATATTTATTTATACTGTAAAAGGGCATGAGGCCTATCACACTGAATAAAGTCTCCATTTAGGGGAGAGAAGAAGAAGTATGTGGGTTTTGATAAGGAGTTCCGCATAGTCCCAAGCCGAACCCCCCC
>NW_022685220.1:1115875-1136003 GCF_011630105.1 Anneissia japonica
GATCTATACTACTACAGTCTATGTAGCGGTGTACTTCCATTTTCTTGGAAGCACGCTAACATTGTTCCGATATATAAAAAGGATGATAAGTCGTCGTTAAAGAATTATAGACTGTCGCTTTAACATCACTTTTCTGTAAGGACCGTTGTTGTTCACTGTCTATGTAAACGACCTTCATGTAAATAATAAACCTTACCAATACGCAGATGACACATTCCTTTCAATGACCATTCGATCGCCCTCCGACTTTGTAACCCTACAACAGGACATTGATAGTCTTGAAAGTTGGTCATCATCAAATTTGTTGTCATTGAATTCTGCTAAGTGTTGTGAATGTCAATATCTCGTCAGCGCTCACCTGCAGTTCCAGCATATACAATGAATGGACAGATTCAATCAAATGTCAAACATCTTAATTTGCTTGGTGTCACAATTTCACACAATCTATCTTGGTCTAAGCAAGTTGAAAAAGTGTCTTCTAAATGCTATAAAATGCTTGGATTCATGCGTTCTGTTGCTAGGAATTGTGCTACGCCTGTACTTCTTAAACTATATTTATCACTAGTGTTGCCTCACATTCAATATTGTTGTAATGTATGGCATCCCTATAGGAAAGAGAACATAAACAAAATTGAATTGATTCAGCGTCGCGCTACCAGATTCATCTTGCATCAAAAAAGACAGGAGGATACATATAACAACCGCCTTGTGGCTCTTGATCTCTGTACAACCAAAGCTAATAGGAAATACTTTACCGTACTGTTTGTTTGTAGACTTCTTTATAACTGTGTACATGATTCTGTTGTTCTCGATAACATCGTAACAGGTCCATGATCGAAATCAGTAGTTATCGTGTCAATAAACTCTTTTTTATCCATTTGCGGGCTAATACAGATTCTGCTAAGTACAGCATTCCTGGCCGTTTCGTGAGAATATGGAATAATTTACCTATTGATATTAAAGATTCTTTTTGTTTGTGACAGCTGGGGCATTTCCTATGAGAAAATTAAACATTATTTTAGACAATTTCGTTCATGGGATTGTTAATTGTTTTTCCTCCAACTGTATTTTTGTTTTTAATTTTTTTAATTATTTATATATTTTAATATTTATATATTTTTGATAAAATTAATATCAATATTAGTTAATAATATTGAATTTGGATCTGGAAGGGCACACCATATCCGGTGATAGTAGTTTTTGTACCGCTTTTTCCTCTCCTCAGCCCTCCTCCCTCTGCCCTCCTCTTTCTTTTTTGATTTTGTTTTTTGTAGTTCTGGCTGAAAGGAATAAAATAATAAAAAAATAAAATAGGATGAGAAACTCAACTCAACTAAAAATCAATAATACAACAACTGGTCACTCGCGATCGCATCATCTCCACGTGTCTCACTTCAAAGCAAGCATCATGTTACTTTCGTCAACATTTATGCCCCGACCGTTCAAGCTGACGCTAAGGGCAAGTTTTACACTGATCTGATCAGCCTCGTACAGAACACCCCCACAGATGGCACACCCCACAGATGGCAAGGTCAACATCCTCGAAACACTGAAAGGGAGAAGTTTCAGGTTGGCAATTTCCAGTCAGTTGCAATGAAAGCTGACATCAAGGTGAAACTTCAATCAAAGCTTTATGCAAGTTACACTGCAAACTGTCCAGATGATTGTTTTGTCAAACCTGAAAACTGATATCCACCAGAACCCAAGTCCAAGGGTTCTCCACAAGGAAAATCAAAGACTGGTTTGAAGAAAATGACAAGTAGTTCCACTGCAGGATGTGCAGGGGAAAAGGATATCCGGCCACAAGAGATATATCTTACCATCTTACTCAGCCTATGAAAAAAAAAACCCTTTCATATTACCTACAGCAACGTACCTCTGGTGTAAACTACGAGAAATAAAAAAAAAATTGGTGGATAAACCTCTCAGCGAGGACTCAGCTTTTGCATATACTAGTAGCTACAAGGAGTTTTACAAAACACGGAAGGCAGTATGCATCTCTTCATACCAGATTCAAAGTCCTTTGTACAGTGCTGACGGCTTCTTGTCTATGAGATCACACCTACCTCGGCCTCGCGTGTTCAGTGTCAGTTCCTCAAATAAAAAATGCTCAAATGGGAGTTAGGATTAAGGAACGCTTTTTTATCCATTTGTATTTTTCACATTTAGTTTAGTTTGTGGTGCTACACTTTAGCTTGTGGCAGCGGTGGTGTAATTTCTTCTACAAAGTATAGGTGGAAATTTTTGGAACGGCCACTTCCTTGAGAGTTCACACCCACCTCGGCCTCAGGTTTAGTGGCTGAATATGCAATATAAAACAGCTGTTAATAACCAAGACAAAGACAGTCGGTGAACCTGTCTCTTATACACATCTAGATGTGTATAAGAGACAGGTATTATCGGCCCTATATTTATATATAATATTACTTCATATGATCAATTGGATTATTTGATATAAAGCATTACTGTGGACACTTAAGGTCATGGTAGTTAGGGCATACAGTCATTTTAATACTAGAAATGTGTTTTGACGGCCATTTTGAATATTTATTTTGCATTTTCGCAATAAAGATGTATGCTATGGTGTTTTATGGATTCCTTGAACTAAACAACCATAGGTTTTGACACCAAGATTGGTAATATGACACTTGGAGAGCCTTTAAACTGCCAAAACTGTGTTTTCTTGGCGGCCATTTTGAATATTTTATTAAATTTTGCATTTTCACGATAAAGTACGTTATTGTATTTTAATAATGTTTTACTGACTTCCTTGAACCAAAGAACATAGGTATTGACACCAAGATTATGGTAATGTGGACACTTAGAGCATTTAAACTGCAAAAATGTGGGTACGGTTGGAGTGACATCGTGGTTGCCGAAATTCTTGGAATTGGCATGCTCAAAAACCCCCTAGGACAAAGTTTCCTGCTTCTTTCCAGAAGTGCACGTCTTGGGGACTAAAAAAATGTCATATCCGCCCCCGGCTAAAGACCTTTGGTGCATCGCCAAAAACTTCCATTGAGGGCGTACTAACTTCATGTTTCAAACATACACTTCAAGATGGCAACCTCTTTTAGGCAAGACTTGCCCCCAAAAGGGGGATACGGACCAATTGACTACAAGCGACATATACCGAAAAGAGGATTCTCAGGTATGAAGAACCTTGTTGAATAGCAAATAAAGACCTAGGCTTACTTCTTGAAGGTCAGCAAATGCTATAGGCCTAGCCAGCTAGCTAGCCGATGCTAGGCATACCTACCTACACATACGCGGTGGTGTAGGCCTAGGACAGTTTCGTCTGCGAAAGTAAGCCTAGGCCCTACTGTTGGTAGGCAGTGGCGGCTCTAGGATACATTCTCTGGGGCTAATAAGCTGTCCGACACACAGGGCAAGGGCTTGTATTGTATGCCTGAGAGACCAGGGAGTTGTTATAGTGAAACTCAGAGACTCAGGCTGACTGAGTCTGAGGAGGGGGAGGGTTTGGGATTTCTACTACACTAGGCCTACTAGCCTACTTCTTTACTCAGCACACTCCTTCAGTCAGGATATCTCGCTGAGGCAGATCCACCTCATGACATGTCCCAAACAAAGAATGAATGCTTGTTGTAGGCATTGATAGGCCTTTTTCACGAGTCGGTAGACATCTTGAAGTGATGACACACATTGCGAATCAGCGGTGCGTAACCAACAGAAATTAAAAAAAACGTAACGGGGCGTCGTATTCAAAAATTTTTTCCAGCAAAATGTTCTTAAAAGTCTAATCTACACCACTATATGATTGAAAAAAAATTGATATTTTTGACCGCAGAAATCAAGATGGAAAAAGAAAAGCCTATCCTTAAGTAGTGTATTAAAATAGGCCTATGCATTACAGTGCAGGTAGCATAGCACTTTCGTGTTGTTACTGTTCCAGATACTGATAATATACAGATTTCTCTTATTATATAGTACAAGTTTAATATGTTTTATAAAGATGTATAGTATAGTAAATCATGTTTTAACACAGGAAACTCTCATATGGTAATTAAAACAATGTTCTTTATATGGTTCTGGCGATACCCATATTGTTGATAACTTTAAAGTTTCAATAGTGATTGATTTGTGTACTTACAAATTATCTTGAGAGAACACATGATGAAACATTTATCATATTAGCTAAATTGTTAGGTTGCTCCAGCATAATTTGTCTCCAAAATCTGTTAATTCAAGCAGCTAAGGAAATAGCGGTTGTCGTCCATTCCCATAATGAATTTTCCAGAAAATGCAGTTGTGTTTTTTTCTGAAAAGTTAACAACTAAAATTTTTGCATTCCAGAATGGGATTTTTGTTTAGTGAAAACATTTGTATACCCAAAGTTAAAGTAAGTTCAATAAATCATTACAAAATGTAATAAAGGGCCATTTTTTGGTCCAGACGTGGCATTTTGGGATGTTCGAAGCAATGTGTCATCAATCATGGTGTCTTATGTCACTACAATACCGTACTTAGACAAGAAAATCTCAATATGTGAATTTGACATAAATTACAGTTTTCAATAGACTGGGCTACTGAATGCCAACATTGTGGCTTCCATGTTGCTGAAAAAACAGACTTTTTAACAAGTTTTGTTGGCTGAATTTTATACTTGGTTTGTGTGCTTTTTAAAATTTCATCATCTTCTTTTGATTGTAGGATATGCCATGTTTGCTGGATGTGCTGCCATCATGGCTACTGGATATATAATGTTGAAAATTGGCAACAAACATAGAAGGTAATATTTTGTTTCCATAGCAAATACTGTAGTTTTGCCAAAACCGTCCAGAAGGAAGGGAAAATTAAATGTTATTGGTGAATGTAAACAGTGAAGTAATGGGAGGCTTTTTTGCTTTCTTATAAGTTGATATACTGTAATTAGGAAGAAATATACATTTCAAGGCAGAGGCAGGTGTAATGAAAATAAATAAAATTTCTATTTGTATGGTAGCGATGGGTGTGCTTTTATTCGAAATCATCCTTGGCGGGCAGCGGGCTCTCTAATCTAATGAGAAATGATGGTGAAATTATAAAAGACATCAAAAACTGTAAAACGATTAAATTAAAATGACATTTACAATTATTATTATAATTATGAATATCATTAAATTATAATTATTATAATAAATAAATATCAATTATATGTATATTTATCATTATTATTATTATTGTAATAAAATTATTAAATTAAATTTTTATCCTATTATTGCGGTTGTATGCAATGAAATTACAACCAAATTTACAGTATGTATGTGCCTTCTTTTTGTACTGGGTGACAGGGATGTAGCTGAAGAATAAAAATAAAGGTGGGTGATAGACAGTTTGAGGGTGGGTGCGTGATAACCTTGGTAAACTATAAATAAATAGAGTGGATTTTTAGGATAAAAAAGTGGGTTGATAAGGGGTGCCATGAAATTAGCTTTGGACTGGGTGGATAACTTCAAGGCTGGGTGGCCCTGCCCACCATAACTACATCTCTCGGGTGATACCAGAGGGAATAAAAATATTAGCATAATGATGTTTTTTAAGAAATATATGAATAAAAAAAAACATAAAAACTAAAATAAAATCATACTAAAGAAAATTATGAAGTAAAAAAATATAAACATGAAACCAACTCCATGTCAGTGAAAACTATGGTTGGAAATTGGTTAGCGAAGGTGTTGTTGAGAATTCTTACCATTACACTAAAAACCCAACTCTGTGGATGCCACTGTATTATTAGTTCAGCATAATTCTCTAAGTTAAGGGTGAAAATTGTTCATTCATTTAACAGTAAATTTGTGTTTAACCTAGCTCTACAGTTATCTAGTTTTAAACATTTTAGCAAACACAAATTGTGTTAATATAAAAGTTTAATTACAGTACCATATTCAAAGTATGTAGAATATAATATCATATTTTAATGCACATTTTTGTTATAGAGTATGATATTTGCTTTGACAAAGTTCAAAGATCCAAGCATGGGAAGTGCCAGACAGAAAGCCCTGTGCAAAAACATAGTAAAATGGGATATAAGGAGGAAAAAAAATGGTACAGGTTCCCTGTAGTAAGACTCAAACTAAAGCTGCAATTATAGTGAGGGTGATATGGAGACTCGTAAATATTATGCACTGTATGAGCCCACCCTGCGTAGGTCAGTGCATTTTAGTTCATAATAATTCAGTGATTGAAAGCAAAAATTGTTAATGCATATCACGGTAGGCCTAATTTTGCATTGAACCTACCTGCAGCTGTTTTAAACGCTTTAGAAAACGCAAATTGTGTTTATACTGTATATAGTTTAATCTACTGTCCAGTATAATTCTTTAAACGTTCCTCATATCCACACCCTACTTTGGATCGTCACTAAAATTTAATCATTTCTTCATTGGACCATTAAAAATTATTATAGAAAGTTTAATTTAGATCCATTAACAAGTTTTTAGAGATATTTGGTTAAAAATGTCAGAAATTAAACTGGGCAATTTCATGGTAGCGGAATCACTATTTTGCTGAACTTTTTAACTTTAATCTAATGTCATATTTACACTCCATTCTAATTCTTGGAATAATTATCATATTTACATAACTATGGAATCCATCTATAATTTCTACCCTAGTTTTTTTTAAAAACCTATCACAATTTTGACATAATATCAAAAAATATGTATGGTAGCGGAAAGACAAAAAAAATACCCTCTATTTTTACCACTTCACATTTTACTAAAACCCTCTGATTTATGAAAGTGATTTAAAAATTGAATACATCTCAGTTTATTATAATTTAGTGTAGTATTGAATGCAAAACATTGATTTTTAAAAATGTTTATAGTTTTGGAGATATTTATAAAAATATAAGACCATGTCTGGTAGCGGAATCACAGTAGCGGAATGACCATTGATAAAAGTGCATTTGAAATTAATATTCATGAAAAACCTTCTTGACTAAATGTAAAATCTTTCACTTTTTATGAAAACAATGCTGAAGCAATTCACTTGGTATTTGAAACAAAATTTATTTTACTTTATCAAGTCTCAAACACAATTATAAAAATTATGAAAATTAATAAAAATATTGGATTGTTTATACTGTAATTGCCAAAACACAATAACATTATATTTTTAGTCTAGAGTTTGCCTATCTATACTTAAAAACATTCTGAGAAATTTAGTTGTTTAATTATTTAACTTAATCAAATATATAATATCATTTATGAATATAATTATGGTGGCGGAATGACAGTAGCGGAATGACATTGGAATATTGCTATAATTTACTTTTGATTCTTAAGTATATTCAAGCCTGTAGCCAGGATTTTGGTAGGGGGGTTCCTTTTGATACTGAAAGGGCACTTGCGAGCACCATTGGCTGGGGCCAGGGGGCTGCCAAGGGCCCCCGGTGGGTCGAGGGCCAAAACCCTGGAAGCTCCAGCATTCTCAGCATTTACAGGTGTTATTTAATTGATTTGAGAGGCCATTTAAAAAAAAAAAATGTATATATTAAAGAGGTAATTTTTTGAGTTGGGAAAAGATAGAAAACAAAAAAAAAACAAAAAAACTACTACTTTAGTACTACAGTACAGTATTGGTAATTTAACAACAGTAGCATGATACAAACTCCAAAGAATCCAGTATGGTTTATTCTTTATTTTTTATTTATATAGCACATTTTTTATTATGTTACTAGGTAGGCCTAACAATCGGGTATTAAATTAGGACTTTTAATGATGATAGGCTCTAGGCTAGGCCTAAAGTGTAGGCTAACCAGCCTTTGTTGAAAGGGCACTTCATGAAAAGGGGGGTACGTTTGAACCCAACGAACCCCCCTGGCTACGGGCTTGATATTAACAACACACAAAAGCAGCATGTGAATTTTCACAAAATTAAAATTAATTAAAATTATTATTTATTGTTAATGGTCAATCTCTGTGTACATGGAAGCATTAAAACATCACAAAGCATCAGTTCTCTGCAGCAGTTAATGGCATTTTGGTACTTGTGCGATCTCAATGATAAAAAAATAACAAGTGATGCAGTATTCTTTAAGATGCACAAGAATACATTCGTCACTGGTTTGTGAGCCAATAGCAAGCACTTAAAATTAGTAGGTGGAGTAAAAACCAACTGAACAAATTTAAATAAGTTGTTTATTATAAGTAAATTTATTTGATTAACAAGTACCTCTTTGATGCAAAAACTCTAAAGTAGAAAGTTTATTGGAAGTTTCTGAGAAAAGTACACCTCGCCCTTTTCCCATACCTAAACTTGCATTTGAACAACAAAGTTGATCCAAGCTTTAATTATTGTTTATTTGTATCATTTAACCATTGAAATTTGTTAATCCATTTGATACTTGGAAAGAAGTTGAATTTTGTTGCTATCTTAGTGGGTAGCATATTTTGGTAGCGGAAATACACGTCATTCCGATACTACATTTGGTAGCGGAATCACGTTTTTTAAACCTTTATTTCTAAAAATATATAAAAAAATTTATTTAAAGCCTATTATTTTCTGATACATCTATCAGTAGTCTATTATCACCTGTACTTTCATTTTTGAAAAATCAATACTTTTGGAGGAATTTAAAAAAAATCACTTTTTTGGTAGCGGAATCACATAAATTAACCAAATTTTTTAAAAAACAAAAAAAATAATTTATTATTTAAAAATTATAATTTTCACCTTTAAAAATGATAATAGTACCTATTCTTTTGTAAAATAACATGAATTTAGAATTTTCCAACATATACATTCTGCATAATAATTGCATTTAAGTAAGCTATTTTTTACTATATTTTAAAATTTAAAAATACTATGTATTTGGATCATTTTTTTCACATTATACCATTGAAATACCAAAATATTGATTTAGATCTTAATTCTATATAAAATGAGCTTTAGTTTGATAACAAACTTGATGGGATTTGATAAGTATGAAAAATTACAAAAAATCACTCTGCATTATGAAATTGCCCAACTGGATTGTCATCAAAATAATTTCGTCCTCATAACTTGGTTAACTTTCCCAAAAGTTTTATTTGGTTCAGGTGATCCGTTTTTAAAATAGATATCTGGCATGAAATGGTTGCCTTTAAATCACTTTAATTGGTCCTCACATCCGCACCCCACTCCAGATTGTCACTAAATTTTACGCGGCACATCTAGTATATAGTATGGTATGGGGTTTGGACAAAGTTTGGAAAAGATTCGAGCAGGAAAGTGACTAAAGTGCAAGGCAGAAAAACACTGCAAAAAGATAGGGAAAACTATAATAATGCAGGAAGGAAAGGAAAAAAAATTATAACAAAAACAATTGCTTTGCAATTCGTGCATACTGTATTTGTTAAAATAGATTTGCATCACCCTTGCTGTCGGTGCATGTGTAGGCTGCCGAACTTATCTACTAGTGTCAGGCCTATTGCAAAGCTAGCTAGCATTCAGGCTCCACAGCGATAACTAAGAATAAAATAAAATAAATAAGAATATATTTATTTCTTCAAAAAACATCAATGGAACAAACATACAGAGGAAGGGGTCAGATGAAAAAGGAAATAAAGTTCCTATTACCAAATGGTTTCATCTGCCCAAAGAACAAAAACGATGATAAAATATTCATAAAAATAAGAAGATAAAAACTTACAAGTTACTGAATGCTTTTTAATAATTAAAGTAAATAATAATGTATAGAATTTTTCCAACCAAGCCTCTCTTTCATTAAAAAAAAGCCTACAGTATCTAGACTTAAGCTAGGCCCTAATTGAACAATGGCCAAGTTTATAATTAAAATGCAGGCATTCATGGTTGATAAAATCAGTCCCATCATGCTCTGCAGACAGATTTTAGACGTAGGCAATGTGAAGCCCTATTCAAAGTTAATAACTTTTTTCACCTTTATATGAGAAATTCAAAGTTTTAATTAAAGTTTATGGGGTTTTTTTCAAATTTTATCTCCATAATTACATTTAAAATTATGTTTAGTATGAGAAAAAAAAATATAATAAGCTAATTTTTATTTAAATACAGACGTTTGCAACAAGAAGATAGGGAAGCTTACCTAGCAATAATGCCATTAATTGAAGTTGAAACTGATAGAGAGTAAGTCTATTATATTCTGATATTTTTGTCAATTATTTTCTATTTAGTAAATGTTGATGAAATACAATTTTCATCTTGTTTGCAAGTTAAGCTTTTGATTTTACTTCTTCCTGTTATGTACCAAAGATAAAAACTGTAGGCCTTATTGACTAATGAATATGCAGTTTTGGTTGAATTTATTGAGCATCCTTCCAGACAGTGAAGGCAAAGAGTATCAAAAGGTCTGGCTACCCTGATTCTGTTTGCACGTAATGAAACATTAAAAATAGTACTACCACAAGATAGGAATTTTTTTTAGGATAGGAATTGCGTTCCAACAAATGCCCAACAGTCGGACCTCTTGCAGTTATATACTCTCTGGTTAAGAGCAGAACGACAGTTACATTATCAAATCTAGTAGATACCTAGAGAAATTGAACACATGCTATGCCAGTGACAAAACCGTATTGTTGGATGTTAATAAAAGAAAACAAAGTTTGTCAAAAAATATCATGAACTCACAGTGTACAGTACACCCAGGATCCACAAACCAGAATGTCTGTCTGGCTGACGGTTGCACAGTGTCTTTTTACCAGCCCTTTGTCTATGGATCATGATTTTGGACAGTCCTAAAACTGTGTCTCTTAAAGTGGCTCATGCCAAGCCAACTTTAAAGAAGCTAATATCCTGGAGAATTAAACTAGGAAAAAGTAAGCAGCAGTTGTTAATAAGCTAAAATAGGCCCCTGAATTATGATGATAGGCTGAAATGTCCTGGTGGTGTTTAACAGTGAAAGAACTGAGGAACTGAGTCAGACTAAGATAAAATAGAGGGGATAAGTATGGGTGTTTGTTTTTCATTTCCTTGTTGCCAAAAGAAAAAATAAATACAGTGTCTGACCACATTGTCCTTTTTATCAGAAAATGATGCAAAATTTACTATGATTAAAATAATTTGTATTGCTACTACGGACTACTGCTGACAGTAAAGATGTTTCAACACCTGTTGGAGGAGCCCTGTTCTGGATACCTATACCGATAGCGCCCATTTATTTCGCAACTATTTTAGTTTAAGTATCATAGCTTAAGTCAAAATTATTTATAGCTTGTTTCTTGTAAAGCGCAATGGGGCTGTTTCCTGCGGAATGTGCTATAAAAGAATGGAGTTTAAATTATTGTTATTATTATTGTTATTATTACTGTTCATTTTGGTTCTCTTTCTAGTATTCTTAAACGTTTGAAATTCAACCAGGAGCAGGAGGCTATTATCATGAAAGATGTACCAGGATGGAATATTGGTGAAAGTGTCTACAACACAGATCGATGGGTTGAGCCTTGCATTGAAGATCTGTATTTCCTTGCACCAAATAAAGAGAAAAACAAGGCTTCATTTGGATATCATTTCTATGTTTGATTCCTAAATCTCTATAATGTAAAAATGCTCTACAATAGACGAAATTTTTCAAGATTGCTTTAAATTATTGCACTTGTATTGCAAAATGTTTCAATTAAATTAGTTTTTCAAACAGAATAATGATGAGCTTAAATTTGCAGTCGTCTATCCTCATTAATGAGGTCATCAATCTTTAAGTTTTCATCCTCATAATAACTTAGTCTATGTCTCCATTTTATGTAAAATTTCATATATGTGTCTTATATGGTCAAATGAGGTTCATTATACTTGTATGGACCATTTAATATTCAACTAGTCTTTAAATATTATTACTACTGTACAATATTTTTCAGCTATGCCATGATTCAACCCTGACTCGGCTTCTAGTTATTGTATACTATACATTAGGATGTATGGACTTTATAGATTCCATAGTATAGTAACCTGTTTTCTAAATTTTTTTTTATTTCTTGATGTGGTGTTCGAAAAAAGCTAAATAAATTAAGTATATTCATCATCAAAGATTGGCTTTTAAATAAGAAATCAAAGAAACACTCTGCCATCCACAAAAATCATAAAATACCTCAAACATTCAATTTAAAATCTTTGAAAGCTCATTTATAAAGATAAAATAAGTTATTGATCTCCAGCCAGAAACAGATCATGAAAAATAGTTTTCACTGATTTACAGACGCTTTTCTACATTTCTTAAATAAATTATCAGCCAGTTTAAATGTCTAATGCATTAGCTCATGACAGACAGTGCATCCTTTATCAATTACACTACAGTAGATTTAAATTTAAAATCACTTAACGGCATTCACTTTTACTGATCACTTTGCCTGGAAAAAACACAAAGCAAACAGAATACAGAAAAAAATAGTGATTCTGTATTAAAAAGCCAAATGATTGTTGTATATTGTAGAACAGAGAATACACTCATATATATTGCATACAATATATGCAATTATGATGGGGATCATGGCCGGCGGAATTTGGGGCGGGAGGGGCGGTTCCCCCACTTTTTGGCAAAAAATATATAATGTCTGCAAGATTTGTGTATGATCGGAAAGAAATGCAAGAAAAGAAAGAGGGAAGGAGAAGGATAGGGAAGAGAATGTTTATCCAGTCCCAGACCGAGTTAAATTTTCTCGCAATTCACATTGGCAGATATGGGGGAGTGGGTCATGTGTTCTGACCCCTCCCTTGGGCAGCAAAAAAAAAGTTTAGACCTACAGGACCAGTAAGCTGATTTTTTTTTTTTTTTTTTTTCGTTACAATAAGAAAATTAGAATTTTGAAGAACATAAATGTCATTAAAACGCACCTCAGATGTCAGAAAAGCGCATTTCCCGCCATCTAGAAATCAAAGGGAAGACCCTGGATCCCCTTTCGTGTTTTGGAAAAATGTTGACCCCACCCCCTAGATTTGATTCCAGATCTGCATGATTCATACTCCCATTCAACTTATAAGTGGCAGGCCCGTATCTTTCTCTTATACACATCTAGATGTGTATAAGAGACAGGGGGGGGGGGTAAGGTTCGGGAGAACCCCCTTTTCTAGCAACCCCCCTCTTTTATGGCGAAACCCCCTCTTCAGATTTCCCAAATAAGTCCTCCAACCCAACAAATGCACTGCAGACCCACCCAGACACAGACTTTTTCAAACATATCTGCTTTTATAGCATTATTTAGACCCATACAGCACAAAAATCGTCTTGCTTTGGGGTTTCGGCGACCCCACCAGGGCTTCGACCGTGGACCTCACGCCCAGAAAATCCCCCTTGGAAGGACCTGGCTACGGGCCTGAGTGCCCCCCCCCCACAATTTAAAAAACGTTCAGCCGGCTCTGGGAATGGTGTTAACGTCGCAGACGTCAGCGATAATGACGGAGGATAACAATGATGACGACGACGATAAGAGTGGCAGAGATGGTGACGTGTGTGGCAAGGATAATAATTATAATAATGATGATAAGACGGCAACGAAGTCGGAAGCGGCGACTGCAATGACTGGATTTATTCGGTGTAAACTTATTTCAGTGTGGTCCTTCTCGTGGTGATTGAGCAGTGCAACAGGTGACAATCCAATACTCTTTCCGAAAAGTGTACTGCGTTCAAACATGGGCAAAAAGACTGCTTATATTAAGAACTGCCAAATACATGACAAATTGGCGGCCATTTTTGTTTTATGCAAATTAGCATATTTAATAGTTGCAGTAATTTTATGCTAAAAGGTTTCATTAGAGTCTATATAAATATACATATTCTCAGTAAATTGACACCAAAATTATATCTCTAGGATCAATAGTTAATATTAACTGACAAATACATGACAAATTGGCGGCCATATTTGTTTTATGCAAATTAGCATAGTTGCAGCAAGGTAATTCAACAAAAGGACGCACATCTCGGGACATCAAAGGTTATAACTCTGGCATCGACATTCTAGGCGCACGTGCGTCCCTACACGCTGAACGTCACAAAAACCATAGCAACCAGACCATAAACCGTCAGCGTACGTGACGATTTACCCACGTGCGTGTTAGTTGCCATGTACAAAGGCCTAATGATATTTTGCACTAACATTAGACTGAAATATATTCTTCATTTCAACATTAATTTTACCAAAATTGTGGTGAATTGTCGTTCATGAGACTCACTTCGCAGAAAAAATTAATAAATGGTCCGTATATACTCCAATGTTCGTCCTCGGCACCTTATGCCAACATTGTCAAAATGACAGATTAATGTTACATAAGAACATTAAATTTTATAAAATTCTTAAATTTTGAATTGCTATAACTTTTCATTTTCTTGGTCAATTTTCACAAATCAAATTGCAGTTTATAGAAGCATTTAACAAGCTCACGGTAAAAAAAAAAATCAAATGTAACAGACATTGCGAAGTACCCAAAATTAATAAAATAAAAACTAACACCATAAAACGAATGGCACGCATAGACTAATAATTGACGGCTGTACTCGCAACTAGTTTCGGATTGTCGATGCCACAGTAAAGATCAAAGGACTGTACGCACGCGCTATGTTCGAGAGCGGAGATGTGCGTCCTTTTGTTGAATTACCTTGGTTGCAGTCATTTTATGCTAAAAGGTTTTATGAAAGTGTATATAAATATACATATACTGAGTAAATTGACATCAAAATTATATCTCTAGCATCAATAGTTACCAAGAACTGCCAAATACATGACAAACTGGTGGCCATTTTTGTTTTATGCAAATTAGCATAGTTGCAGTCATTTTATGCTAAAAGTTTCATTAGAGTGTTCGGGAAAGGTTTTAGAGATAGAGCAAAAAAAGTCTGTGTTGCAATTTTTTTTCTAGGTACACCCATATTTTTTCATAGATCTAACGAGACGACTTAATGACGACTTAACATAATGGCAGTACTGAAATAGTGATTGTAGAAATGAAGAAGTTTGTTTGGATAGATTAGAGGAGGCCTTTGACATTGTTCCACATGATTCGGTCATTTAATCAATGGGTATATATAAAATTGCTCGAGAAAAACTTTTAACTTCGTGAAAGTAAGAATGATGGTGTGGAAGACAACTTATAGTCGGAGAGCTATCAACAGAAGATTTCACGCAATTTTGCCAAGAAGGTTTGACCAGGTCCATGGGTTACCTCGTAATGATGGTTAGGCTGTCAGTCATTGAAAAAAAAAAGTATGCGATGAACCAAGTAGCTGGGTCTGACCCTACACCCCCTCGAAAAACCATCTAACACATGAACCAAATTTTGTCAGAACAATACATTCTAAATCTTTTATGATATCGTGTATCGTGGGAAGGTGAAAGTATTACCCTAAACCAAATAACTAGACCTATTAATAATTATTACAGCAACTTCAACAGAGGCATTTAATAAGACTACCCTGTTTTCCGTTATCGAAACTTCTGAAGGAGTCAGGCTGTGGATATGAGTTATTTGAACAAATTACCACCCATCTAATATTAATACCCAAATATGTATATATACGCCAATTCCAAATTAAATGATCAAAGGAGATGAGCGTTATTACACCTGGTTACTAGATAACATACGCAAACCAGCACAAAGTGCAACCTTCTTTGCTCCCTGGGGAGTATACCTAGTTTAGCGCACGAAACTGGTACTGTACATTCAATGCCTCAACATCCTACCAGGTACCCATTTCTACTAATTTTATCTCAATGGATGATATTATTATTAAACATTTCGCCAAAAGTGATAATAATCTTGATGTACATTCTACTGACCATCATGAAACAATTCATTCAATGAGTTCTACAAATTCCTAGATGTTCTTCCAGCGTTCTCAAAAATATCTTGCTAATCTTACTTCTGATGGATTTCTTTGATTTTGACTTGTAACTTGAGGTATCCTTTAAAGAACCAAATCTCGATAGTTGTCTTCCTGTTTGAAATTCAGATATCTTTTTTCGATTGTTTGAGATGTTCTATACGAATCATCAAATATACACACTATTCATGTATAGTGATGGCGATCTCAAAATCGTTGGTGCGCACCCCCACCCCCCACCTTCGCGTTCATTTGTCTTTGTTTCTTGTGGCTTCAAAAGCGCCTTGAGACGGTTTTCTGTGGAAGGCGCTATATAAATATTTGACCATTGACCATAAATTAATTCTCGTGGCGTCAATTCAATTGGCGTATTATACACTTACCATCATTTAATGTGG
The DNA here is from genome assembly GCF_011630105.1 of Anneissia japonica. Taxonomy (NCBI): domain Eukaryota; kingdom Metazoa; phylum Echinodermata; class Crinoidea; order Comatulida; family Comatulidae; genus Anneissia; species Anneissia japonica. Next base: position 1,132,040 of record NW_022685220.1, read on the forward strand.
GGTTCATGCTATTTTTGACTTCGTTTTCTCAAAGTAAGACTTGACACCCCTCCAATTAAGCTTCACCAAGTGCCTTAAATTTAATTTCAAGAAAATGCTCATGCCATTTTGGCGTCTTCCTTCCGAAGGCATTATAATAGAACACAACTTCGATTGAAAAAAAACCTTAGCATTTTTTTAAAATTTACTTTTTATTCAATCCGTATAAAGAAAGTGATACTGTAGTGTCCAGTTTTCGTATATTTTTACAATTAAAAAACACATTTATGACAATAATAGTTATTTGTATTTAACCACAAACCTATGTGTTGTGTATATTAATGGTGGTTGTTACAAACATTATTAATTCATTTATTTGAACTTTATTGCACTCATTTGGTTTAAACTTATTCCTCCATGGTTTAAGGACGATTTATTACAAGCCATATTTCTCATGAGAAATAAGGTCAAGAATAAACTTTATAAATGTTGGTAGATCTAGTCTAACTAATTAATCTCATCGTTAGCGGAAAAAAAAACAAAACTATACGCTAATCCTCCAGATTGTTTATACCATTCGGGGAAATGTCCCAATGCACATGCATATTGTGGCAAATGTGCCGAGAGTGAAATACTATACTGTACCATTATAGGTGGCAACGGGCTAGATGGCAAAAGGCCAGATGGCAACGGGCCTAGGGTGGCCACATGCCTGGTGTCAAAGGGCCGGGTGGCAAAAGGCCTATGGGTGACAACGGGCCGGGTGGCAAAATGCAGGGTGGCAACGGGCCTAGGTGGCAAAAGGTCAGGTGGTGGCAACGGGCAGGATGGCAACGGGCTTATGGTGGCAAATGGCCAGGTCGCAAAGGCCGGATGGCAAATGGCCAGGTCGCAAAAGGCCGGGTGGCAAAAGGCCGGGTGGCAAATGGCCTGGTGGAAAAAGGCTGGGTGGCAAAAAGGCCGGGGTGCAACGGGCGTAGACCCGAATACTGTAAATAAGCTACTTGTGTATTGTATGACCATCCCTCACAATAATTTTTTGGTAATCTTCTAATTGTCATATTCTTTAGATTAAGATTATTAAGATTTACATATCTTGCATAACATTAGAGGCATTAAAATATTACTTTAAATTAAAGCATTAATGAAATACTTTATTTGTTCCTCACTTTCTATATATGTAAATAATTTAAACAGCTAAAAAGTTCATGGTTTTACGATTTGGTAAGAAGAACAAAACAAAAAAGTTTTAGCAATTTCAAGCATTTATTTATTTTTTTACAAAGATAACAAACAATAACGATTTTTGCAAGTTTTATATCGTCATTGTTCCCAGTGGTAATGAACTTTTCTGGAGTTTTCCGCTGTCATATTGGTAGCGCTCTGCTTTTTTAGCAGTATATGCTGTCAGATGTGTTGTGTTGAAGTTACGTTCACCTCCAAGTGGTGGGTCGATGTGTGATTTTCGAAGCTGAAATATATCAAGAATATAGAGAAAGTTAAGTCGTCGAAAAATAATAGTAGAAAGTAAACAAATTTTTATTTTACTTCAAGGCCTACTGTAAAACCTCAAATAGAAGCCCCCTCTTCGGTTTGTAAAAGTAGCCTCGAATAGAATTAAGTCCAGGGCTATATTTCAAGGTAACATGGGCTTCTTTTCGAGATAGTACAGTACATACCCTGTACATGAATTTCAAAGAAACAAAATAAATTTAAAAAAACGTTTGGTTTATACAGCAGTTTAGGTGATTTAATGCTGGTTAATACACTCCACGATACAGACTGATGTTATATTGGCCCTATTTATTGTTCAAGTAGTAGTAATTCACACAATTTAATAATAATAATAATAATAATAATTATTATTATTATTATTATTATTTCTACCTCTCCTTTTGCCAAAGGGTACAAGGCGATGTTGTTAATTACCCCTGGTCATCGGATCCATAGTCAAAACAGCACAAAGTGCAACTTCCTCCACTTCCTAGGGCAGTATTCCTAGTCGTTTTTTAATGCCTATACAATGCCACATCATCCTACCAGGTACCCATTTATTCTTATGGGTGGAGAGAGGCAAATGTAATAATATAATAATAATATGTCGGTCCTATATAGCGCTTCATAGGCATAGATTGCGGGGGGATGGGGGATATATCCCCTCCAATATTTGACAAGGGGTGATGGTCCATTGTATCATCTCCCCCAATATTTTACTATGTATGGGATAAAATGGAGCCTTACAAACTTCAAAAGACAGTCACAGAAATAATTTGCACCTGTCTTATGCGCTTACAAAGATGAAAATTAGCATAATGTATTAATGTTGATAACAAAATTATTTTATCTGGTACCAATCTAAGCTCTTCTTTCCTTAGATGTTAGATGTGCTTGCAAAGAGAGCCACATTTCACACTGAAGGGAGTGTACGACATCAGTAATGTTATGTCAATTCCAAGAATGTTTAAGGTTACCGGTATATCGGTTGATTAGGAATTTATTGATTAGGCCTATAATAGCAAATTGCATCAATTTATTTTACAAAAACAAGGTTTCCAGCTTCAGAGGGCACATCCCCTGTCCGCACAAGGGCACACATTGGCGCTAACACCAGGCGTGTAACAGGGGTCTTGGGTCAGAGTGGGTATTTATTTTCCCGTTTAGTAATTTACTATACCCACCCCACCATACTCCCCATATAGAAAACAATATGACATAGGGCATCTTATTTATAATATAGGTCACACACGTGTGTTTGAAACTAAATATAAGCGTTTTCATCATGGTTTTATTTATTACAAACATAATAGAATATTATTCTTTCACCATCAATACATATTGGGGCCCTTCTTTTAGGTTAAAACGATCTATCTTAAATTTGTCTTTCTTGAGTTTAAGACTATTATGTGTTTAAATAACTTAAAAGGATTAACCTAAAAAAGCCCTAAAAAATGAGCGCGAGCGCGCAAAATATTTTTGTGTTTTTAATTCTAATTTCGTCGGAATTGATGAAAACTCCCTAAAATGTGCAATCTATAGAGTAAATTGGCCTACCGTAACAGGAAATGCGCGCAAAGAATTTGAGAATTTTAGGCACTTTCAGAGGATGCATTTGTCAAGGGATGGAGAAAGATTTTCCAAAGATGGATATTTTCCCCTTGTCCTCCGGTGTTTTTAATTCTAATTTCGTTGGAATCGATCAAAACTTCCTAAAATGTGCAATTTTTAGAGGAAAACAAGAAAGGTTTTTAGGCACTTACAGGGGATGAAAAAGGCATTTATAAAGGGGTGGGGAAGATTTTTCAAAGATAAATATTTCCCCTTGTCCCCCAGTGGTTACGCCATCGGGCAGCATAGATCAAAGGAGTTATGACAGTTTTTGAAGTGGAGAAGTGGTTGCAGGGTGTTGTGAGTCTGGTCATTATGATATCTTCATTTTTATTCTTGTCTTTATTTTTCTCTTCTCTTTTTCTTTTTCTTTCCTTTTCTTTTCCTCTTCTTTCTCTTTCCCTCCCTCTCCCCTCTTTCTTTTCTCAGCCCGGTACGACGGCTTGGTCAGCTCGGTAAAAACCGTCAGGGGAGGGGCAGTTTTCCACCTGCCCCCCCCCCGCGCCTGTTACAACACTGGCTAACACGCCAATGAAAAATACTTTTCTACGCCACTGTAAGCGCTTTATGCATAAAGCCTCTAAGCACTCTACATTACTACCCCGGTCATTGGAAACACGTATGGAACACATACTCAGCTCCCTTGGGAAAATTCCATAATATTGCAGCTAGTAATCAGCGCAGATGTGTTCGAACCTAACAGGTACCCACTTGTACTCCTGGGTGGAGAGAGGCAACCGTAGATAAAGTGCCTTCACCAAGGACACAAGCAATTTACAGCATTCATTTAGAAAAGAAGCTTCCCAACCCCCTAATTTTCTTTGAAAAAGAAGCCTCGAAAAGAAGCCCATCCAAAGTTCGCAAAAAAAAAAAAAAAAAA
>NW_022685220.1:1136014-1136387 GCF_011630105.1 Anneissia japonica
AAGGCCAAAAAAAAAAAAAAAAAAAAAAAAAAAAAAAGAAGCCCAGGACTTCTATTCTAGGTTTTACGGTATGCAAATAACGATAGATAAGAATAAGTCACCTGTTCAAGGGCTTCCTTTGTCACATGATACTTCCCGGTATTCCATGCAGGAAAGTCTGATATTGTTGTTGGAAGTGTTAATGCATCTTCTGAAAAATGAAAACATATCATGTTTTATAAAATAATAATAATAATTAAAAAAAAAAAATAATAATAATAAAATCATGCATTCATATTGCGTGCCACAAGTGTTCGAATAAAGGACATAATACATCTGTCTCTTATACACATCTAGATGTGTATAAGAGACAGTACATATTGGGGCCCTTCTT
>NW_022685220.1:1136395-1139597 GCF_011630105.1 Anneissia japonica
TATGTACCTTTGATGATTTATATTATACTTATTCAGCAGTGTTAACGGCTAACTTCCTAAATCATATATATACGACAGTACAGTATTCATTTCTAGCCGTATCTCCAGATTTATCTGGCCGAACGCCATCTTGAGGCGTACCATTGTGTAATACGATGTTTCCGACGGTTATTTCGACCTGTTCAAACATGAAGCCTTCGTGATCTAGTGGTTATGACGCTCGCCTTGTCAGCGAGATGTCGCAGGTTCGAATCCCGTCGGAGGCATTTTATTACACAATTACTTTTTATAGGACTTTATTCGTTAAAAAGCTACAGGGTAGCCTACGATGTTCCATCATGTCCTTATTAAACACTGTATATGTACCCTTGATGATTTATATTATATTTATGCAGCAATGTTAACGGCTAACTTCCTTAAATATAATATACGACAGTATTCATTTCTAGCCGTATCACCAGATTTATCTGGCCGAACGCCTCTTGAGGCATACCATTGTGTAATACAATGTTCCCGACGGTTACTTGGACCTGTTCAACCATGAAGCCTTTGTAGTCTAGTGGTTATGACGCTCGCCTTGTCAGCAAGAGGTCGCAGGTTCGAATCCCGTCGGAGGCATTTTATTACACGGTTGATGTGTCTTTGGGACAAGCATAACGCTGAACAAAACAAACAACTGGAATCAATCAAAAGACGAGCCATTAGAACGATTTTTCCTTCAACTTCGTACAATCCTGCCTTAATCCAATGCAATATCCTAACCATCTATGATTGTCGTATAGTCACTTTGCAAGACATACTTTACAAAGCTTAAAAACCCACACCATAGATAAAATTACCTCCTTCCAGATTCTCCCTCCCACAATTACTGCTTGAGAACCAGAAGAGAATTTAAACTACCAAATGTGAAAACCGAGACATCTAAGAATTTTATTATAAATTATTGCATTTTTCATAAATGGTCAAATAAAAAAAATATGACCTAACAGTGATCCCATTCGTATCGAAACGGTGTTCCTTGCATTGAATGTTTTGTTTTTAACTTAACTCTTAATACAAATTGATGTACAGTACCGGTATTTAAAATTTCTTAATAATTTTTAATGTATTTAAATGTGTTCTCGATGTGAATTTCTACTTTCTCAATGAATGTATACATAAATCATATTTTTAATTGTCAACATATTGAACACATCGCTTTCTACCCATCCTTTACCCAATTGATGTATATAAAATATCTTAATAATAATAATTTTTAATGTATTTAAATTGTTCTCAATGTGAATTTCTAATTTTTCTCATGAAATATTAATTTGGTATTTAATGATTATCTAATTGTATATAATTTTTTTCAATTTTTTGAATTTTACCTACCGTGCTTTTAAATTTTTAGATGTTTTTGAATTTTCTATATTGTTTAGGTGGTTTATTTTTCCTGCCTGTCTTCTTCCGATTTTAAATGTTAAACTTCAATTTGTTTACAAATTAAGATTACTTTGAACTTGAACAATAAAGATTACTTTGAACTTGAACATATATGTTTCCTGAATTAATAAAAATTTTGAAATTCAATTTGAATTTGAGTAAATACCTATGAGTTAATTTATTGAATTTATTGAAACAAACTGATTTATGTCGGTGGCACATGCTCATACACCGTACGTTCATTACAAAACCAAAATATCAAATACACAAATAAAAGTTGTTCAATACTCTGCAACAGGAACAAAAAAAATCAAATCAGCTATTACAAATTTGATATGTAGAATTTTTACTTCCTTTCGTTTCTGCCTAATGTACAACAACAATTTTAGTCGTCAAAGTACACCATTGTATATACAGTCATTGTTTTAAAATTGGCTTCTGCTCCTCTTGCTAGACCAGAAGAAACTGTCTACCATGGGCCTGATCAAATAATCAACCCATTGATGTTAGATTTTAATTTGTTTCCATTTTCAACACTGTCCTTGTTTACCGAGATAATCAAATACATCCAGCTAATCTAAAAAAAATGCTTTTAATATTTTACCATATATGTATATTACCATTCATAAGAACCATACTATTATATTTATAATGATAGCTTTATTATAAAATTGTACTGTCTTCTAAAATGTTGGCTTGTAGGCAGGCTAACCCATTGGGGAATAGAGTTGATTTTGGGTCCGAAAGATAACCAATCTTTTGCTGAACATTAAAATGCCATTAAAATATGTCGTTTCTTTGTGGATCATCAAAGATAAAACAAAATCACTTTAAAATACTTTGTATATGAATCCAGAAAATATACTTACTGTAGTAGTCCATTGGAACTTTGCTCTCGGGCCCAAGCACCTTAGTAACGGGTTTAAGCGGCTTTATTGTCGGATAGGATTCGCTTTGTGTTGTCTTGTAGAACGTCACTCCCCGTTTCGGCTCTCCAAATGTTACCATGCTGACGACACGTTTTTCGGCTCCAGAGATAATCTCATTTTTAAAATTCTTTGGAGGCTGTTTAGAGACGAACAAAAAAACCCCCAAAATTTCGTTTTCGAAGCTGTTTCCGAATGCCATATGAAACACCATCCGATTTATTATAGTATTTGGCGATCATGATCACAACTATTTTTATTGTAATTTTTAGCATCCATTGTTTCGTCATGATGCACTAGTCAATATTATCACTGTGACCTACTATCAACACCGCCTTCATCACCATTATCCTTTCTCAATATCATCATCACCACCATAAACATCATTACAATCATCTTAATCTTCATGATCTTCAATGTTATCTCAATCGTCATTATTGCCATTATTATCATTATCATTACCATCGGCAGCAGCGCTATCACAACAAGGTACGGTATTTTCTTACCGCTGTATAATAAGTGGTGTAATTTGTTGTGCTAACTCGTTCTTTATCTCTGTCTGGATGCCTGTCTCCCTCAGGAAAACTGCTTGCATTACTGTCGTATGGGATCTCCTTTTTATAGCCTAGGGAACGGATTGACATGTTAGTAATATCACCTCTTCTTATCACACTCTTTTTATTTTAACGAGTTCTAATTATATTTAATTGTCTTTCAATAACAACGCAGGTCCTACCGATATCAAATTTGGAATATTTAAATTTTTTAGCCTGTGGGAAGCTGATAGAATATTTTATCAATATGCAAGAAATCAAATTGTATATAAAATCAATATATATATATATATATAT
>NW_022685220.1:1139972-1143193 GCF_011630105.1 Anneissia japonica
GTTTATTATAGAGTAAAACTGAGGCTTTAAGTGTTTAGGCTTACCTGGGTTTCCCATTGGGCAAAATGCTTCCCCTGCAGTTGTGTCGAATCTGTCGTATGTTCGAATATGCCCCATTTTGAAGTTAGTGTCACCAATCTGTCCAATAGCTTGTTCTCTTTCGTACGACTTGTAATTGGCACTGTCATGTTTAGGATATGAAACTTCTTGTGTTGTGCAACGTTCAGGGATTTTATTTATGTCACCTTGTGGAATGTTGGATCCAATTGTCTAAATAACATTAATTAATACGCGACACATTATACACAGCAATACAACAAATGAAGTAAAGGGTTTTTTTGTGTGTTTTGAGGTCTAATTGTCAACATAAAACAGTTAATTTTGACGAAAGTAACATTTGAATTGTTGGAAGTTGTAACTATCTAGTAGGTTAATTCATGCATCCCATGTTTTGGCTGGTGATATATTAAAGTAGGCCTATTTATTTTAATTATTTTAAAGATAGTAAAGATATCAGTCTCTTAAAAGCATACAATAATGTTGGGTGCCAGTTTAAAAACATTTTCTTTAAAAAATCCATATACAAAAACCAATTGTCGGTTTGGAATTGGCAATACTTATTTTGACCAAATTGGTTTGATGATAAATTGATAGTAGTTGGTTGGTTGGTTGGTTGACTACTGATTGACTGGGTAACATAATTAATTAATTGATGGCGTGATTGATTCATTAATGATTAGCTGGTTGATTAATTAATACATAATTGATTGACTGATTATTTTTTATCGCAGAAGTTATAGATAACATTAAAACTAAAACAGGCTATCTAGTTCACATAATGACATAAGCAATGCTCGAATCCACCTTCATCTTATTCTATGTCTAGCTGTTGAGAAATAAACAAATACAACTTTTATCCTTGATTGGCGGGTTGGAATAGGTCTACTAACTAAACACGCGTCGTCACTTATATTAATATTTCGAACATGTACTTTAAGGTCGGTTTGTTTTGTTTGTAGGTATGAAGTGGTAACCCTTTTATAGCTTAATCATAATTATGACCATTTTACTTACGTCTGGTTTAACTCTACTGTAAGCGATGTACCTGGCAGGAAATTGTTCGCTTGTTGATGTCAAAAATTTATCATGCGTTCTATCATCACCCCGTATAGTTGACTGACCACCTATATAAAAATTAAATAAGTTGAATATTTAAGAAAATATTCACAGCCCACATTATTTTAGCCTTAAATTTAGACTAAAATACTATTACTATTTATTACCTCAATGTATAGACCAAAAAAAATGTGAGTCCTGAGTCACGTATATATATAAGATAGAATCTTCCAATACCTGTTAGCATTTAACTATCATAGGCCTAGGTTAAAACCTGTGATTGTTTGTGGGGGAATAAAAATAGGTAACTGGGCCCCCTTGAATCTGCCACTGTCTAGATATGACCAGTGTTGTTTCTTGTATAGTTTACAGAAAAAAATGACTAACCATTATGCATACAAGGAGCTCGTTCAACAGTGAATATGGCGGTATCGTGACCAGTAAACCTCGATTTATAGTCTGACACGGGAATAGATGCCTTTTCTCGATCTCCTTGAGGAACGTAACTCTTCATCGGAAAAGACATTGGTAAACTTTGGCTTAACGGCTTTGGTGGATACATCTTGGAATGCGTCGTTTTAAAAGAGTCTATACTTTTATCGGCGTTCATTTTAAAATTCGTCTTAGTAAGAGATGCACATGGTGGAAGTTTTGAATATGGTTTCGACCCGAAGGAGTGAAGAGTCTCTGTGACGTCACTTATTCCAACTTCTTCAGCCCGATGCATGACCTCAGCTGGTACTGGAGGAACGGCGGCTGGTGATCGGCCATAGTGGCTGTGAAAGCTATAATCTTTTGAAAAAGTGCTACGTTTTGTAGCACTTCTGGAAAGGCGTCTGTCATAGCCGATCTTAAAATGAGAGGCTGCGAGGAACGCCTGTCCATCGAGTGTAGGTGGTATCTGCGCAATCGCAGGAAGACTTATCGATTCTTGGGGCATTGTAACCTTCAAGATAAATAACACCAATACATTTTATTGCAGCCTTTTAATAAAATACATGATTGAGGTTTAACAGAAAATTCGATGTGTTTTTCTAAAAGGAATTTGAATAAATTATAACATCAAGACAAAATCATCTTATTAGTAATATTACCTTGTTAGGCCAACGTTATAAAAAGATTAACAATAATAGGCTGAGGCTTAATTCTGAGATGTTATGTAAACAATACAGAACAAAATAACAGTAGGGTCCAAAAGAAAATATTAATTTAGTAAGCTTAATATTTGTAATGATTCTTAATGGAAGATAAGCATACCGTTTAACGAAATACTGTAATTGGTACAAGCAGAATATTAGCTGCCTCGTGGTGGTGGTGTCGGCAGTGGCCCTAACTTTCTCCCCTAAAATGGCATGTAAGCGGGAGAAAATGAAATTGATGAAATAATATACGTCAGCATGTTATCTAGCATTATTACAGAACAACAAGTAGTGAAACCTTCAAACATTTTGTACTGGAAAGTGTCCCATTGTGCAATAACAATAGGCTTACCCAAAAGTTATTCGAAATCCATGAACACACTAGGATTAAGAACAGTCCAACACTTAACATGCAACAATTAGGGAGGTTGCGATGTGTGCGTACAAAACCCAAATTTTGCACACCCCGCAACCTTTCCAATAAAAACCATAGGTACTGACCTGCAAGTTGGAATCAGGCCCATGAAACTGTTCTTAAATGTTTTGCTCTTTAATCCCAACTTCCTTTTACTAAATAATCCATGATCACTTCAGTCTCATGTATTTAGAGCATGAGGTTTATTATCATCCTATATTCCGAAACGGTTTTTTTTAATAGGCGCTTTTAGCAGGCCACATTTGGCTTGCGGAGCAACTGAATCTGGCCTACGAGAAAAATATGAGTCATACTAATAACCGTCAACAAGTGTTGTTGACGGTATTTAGTATATGTGTACAGTATTATCGTCAAGAAGCTTTATATATTATTATATATAGATAATAATATATTATGTTTGAAATTATTATAATTATTTCTATAGTTCTTTGCTATAGGCCTGGGCTACACACCATATTTGATCTTGCTTTGGTATAAATGATTAACCGAGTCATTTATCAATCGATGTATATATATATATATATATATAT
>NW_022685220.1:1143361-1169958 GCF_011630105.1 Anneissia japonica
ATATATATCTATATATATATATATATATATATATATATATATATATATATATATTATCATAAATATTAGTATTAATCTATTTCCCTATGTGGCCGTATGTGTATATAATTAGTATAAGTGTAATCGTGTGATCGATGTATATATAATATCATTATCATCATTTATTATCATTATTATCATTTATTATTATTATTATTATTTATTATTATTATTATTTTTATCATCAATATTATTATTACTTTTATATAAATAAAATATATTATTATTTTATTATTATTATTATAAATATTAATATTAATCTATTTGCCTATGTAGGCCGTATGTGTATATAATTAGTATAAGTGTAATGTAGTGTGATCGATGTATATATAATATATTAATATTATTATTATTATTATTATTATTATTATTATCATCATCATTATCATAATTATTATTACTGTCATTTATTGTTATTATTATCATCATTATCATAATTATTATTACTGTCATTTATTATTATTATTATTATTATTATTATTATTATTATTATTATTACTATTATTTATCATCAATATCAGTATTATTATCATTATAAATATTATTGTTAATAATCTATTTGCTATGGCATGTGTATATCACAGGACGCTAATTAACGGTTGTTGACGGTAATTAGTATTACGGTACTGTACACATATCAATACCGTCAACAAGCGTTGTTAACGGTTGTCGACGGTAATTAGTATTAATGTACACGCATACTAATTACCGTCAACAACCGTCAACAACGCTTGTTGACGGTTGATGACGTCTGTTGACGGTAATTAGTATGACCGGAAAATACTAATAAAAAATTGAAAGTAAACACCTTCTACGTACTCTCAATAAAGTGCAGCAAAAAGTACAGCAAAAATACAACCCCTGGTCCTGGCCCATTACTCAAACACCTTTATAAGGTGGTGAGCACTTATGGCAATGAATTATACAATAGCGCAAACATCGATTGTTGGAAGCGTAGTGGTTATAGCCTATTCTTCATACTGAAAACCGCGTATAGTGGGGTGACCCTTACTCAACTAAAATTAATCCGTTAACCGTGTAACCATTAACAAATAAAGCCAAAGATTAGTATTCTTACCACCGTAGCTCGGTTAATTTGACAGCATTCGTTGGACATTACAACTTCACATGATCGGAAAGAAATGCAAGAATAGAAAGGGAAGAAGGAGAGGGAGCAAAAAGAGAGTGTTTATCCAGTCCCAGACGAGTTACATTTTCTCGCAATTCATTGGCGGATCTAGTGGGGGGGGGGGGGTCCTAACCCCCTACCTTAGGGGAAAAAAAAAAAAAAAAATTCTAGACCTACTTTTTCAGGACTTTTTCATCTAGGAATCATAATTTTCTCGGGGGAGGACTCTGACCCCCTTTAATTTTTGGGATTCATCAATTAATGGGAAAAAAATACGTATGGAACGTATGTATACAGGTTCAAACATAATAGGCCTATTTACTGTGATAAGAATGAGAAAATTTTTCTTGACCGTTTTAAGGGGGAAAGCCTTGAATTTTGAAGAATTTAAAAGACACCTAGCTCTAAACCCCTCTTCCTTTTTGAAGTTTTTGGGAAACATGTTTACCCCACCCCCTAAATTTGAACCCAGATCCCCTGATTCATATTCCCATTCATCTTACTAGTGCCCCCACCCCGCCCACTTTAAAAAACGTTCCGCCAGCCCTGCTTCATCATAGACTAAACTGGTTAAAATAATGAGTAGAACTGACATTTTACAGACGAGGCGTTTTTTGTTTTGTTTTTTGTTTTTTTTTTATTTTTTAACCAGGCATATGGACATGACTTTTCCAGACAAACAACAAACCTTGCATTTAAAGATAAATGAATCAATATGCCATTAATAGTTTTCTTCTGATCAAACTTCAATAGATGACTCTCTTTTGAAGAAATGTGGCAATTTAAGTACTCATCATGCTTAGAACCAACCGTCAGGTTGGTTAGAAGATGTTCGTCACCCCACACACAACGTAAGAAGCTTCATAGGCTTAAAATTCGTTAGGGAGTGAAAATTCCTATATAATTTTTACAAAATATGAAACTGAAATCAATTAGGGCCTCCATAAATCCTCCAATAAGCGCCACGGCGTTTATAACAAATTTTCAGAGGCTTCAGTGCAGCGTATTCGAGAGCGGCGCTTATAAAAAAAATATTGGCGTAGGCCTACGTGAAACTTTCCATGTCCGTTGCCATGTTACCATCTTAGGTATCACCCGTAGTTCGGTAGGCCTATCATAGGCCCTACATCATCGTAAAAAGCGTTTATAAGTATGCTTGTGTCTTCATTGTGTTAATTATTCATTTAAACACTGTAGGCCTATACATTGTATTTAAAAGCCTGTTTCTCAAAGTGTTTAATTACACACAGTGTAATGTACAGTATTCTGTATTAACATAGAAAACAGAATAATCTTGCCGCGGCGCTTATTCGAGGATTTACGCCATATACTTTCCCTAAATTTGAAGGGCTGCAAAAAAGATGCCCCCGCCAACCCTTGAACAAAAACTTGGACACATCACCGCTGATTATTTTAAACAAGCAAGAATAGTTTTTGGTTTTTAATGCTAATAAAATTGAACAGTATAAAACAAAAAATAACAAGATGAAGTTAATTTTGATATGTTACGGAATCATGGGCCGTTTGTCACAAATAAGCCTGAGGCTATGAGTTACTTTATTTATACTAATGTAGCCTACAAAAATAGCAAGCTTTGGACTGCACGCGACGACGGTAGGACGAAATGACGTCACATCATAGTCATCTGCGCATGCGAGAACGTTAAGTTTTCGTTTTCGCATGGATGCTAGGACGCAATTTGGCCAAAATCACGTTGTGCGGAGAACGTAGGACGGTCACACATGATTGAATCCGTTCTAGCGTCACGTCGTCACGCAAATCGAAAGCTCTTATAATACGATGAAGGTAGGCATACATACGGTACATACAAATGTGGACATTCAATATTAAGTTTAAGTTATATATTATTGGATTAAATTTAAAAATTGTTGATTTAGAATGATGAAGTAGGTCAGGTGACAGAATTTCTATTAACCACACTGTACCTCTACATAAGTGGCTGTCTGTGTGGTGGTACAGAGCTAATGCTTATAACTGTTTCCAATCATGGAGCTCCATGATACAATGAACCGGCATTACATTAAACCTCCAGTGCTTCTATGCAGGGAGTTGTTTCTATGGAAGATTTATTGGCGACCTGTGCGACCTAAGTTTAAAATGGCAGACTCACATAAGACTACAAATTCCTTCACAGACAGGCAAATTTTCTACAACCTACAAATATTTTTAAGATGAGTTAACCACAGGCAGACAAATGTTTTTTGTATTCAATGGTGGGGTCTAGAGGAATGTTTGGGAGTCGAGGTACGTCACAAGATAGCCGCCAGTACAGCCTTCAACCATTTTAGATGTCTAAATTTAAAGTACATTGTTATTTTTTTTTCCGGAGACTTGGCTATAAAAGTTGCCTCATGCCTATGTTAATAGGAATTCTTTTTCACTCTCTATTGACTATTAAAAAAAACCACAAACACAAAAATAATGATTGCCTTGAGTTTACAGTTGAACACAGTGTTGATTTGGATTAATTGGTGTAGGCCTACTTGTATTAAGGTATACTCATAAGACATTAAAAAGATGTAACACATGCTGTAACAGATTTATTAGGTTTTATAATGTATTCTTATTTCTTAACATTCAGCGGCTTTAATAGTATTATATCCTAACTAAGACCCTAGAACGCATAATTAGAAATGTGAAACGAGGTGGTGTCATCAAAGAACATTATAGGCATATTTAGCATTTTGATTTGTTTCATCACAATTATCGTAACCCAACGTCTATAAAGTAACGACTGATTACATTATTAAAGCATAACTAAAACTTAGACTTAGACAAAAATGCAAAGGAACATACCATATATCTCAATTGCCTCTTGAACGTAGGCCAGGTGCAATGAATGTCTGACCAGCAAGATAAAAAGTTTGAGAAAGTTAAAAAGTTTGCGAATGTCAGTAATCGAAACTCCTGTGTAAATGAAGTACACGTTCCTTCTTTGATCTTGTGTGTACACAGTTGTTGTGTGAAGAATAATAGCGTCACCCTGACAACGAATTCTATTCACACGCGTCACAGAGGCGATACAGCAAGAGGGCGCGCGACCAATCAAACGTTCAGAGCAAACGTTCGAACACATTAATGTGCGCTTTAAGGCCAGGTCACACCTACACCGATAACTATATATTGTTGCCTTTGCGGTCACACCTGACCACAACGAAGAAAAATCGTAACGGCACTGGTTTTGGTCTAAAGGAGTTTGTGCTTCGATCCATTCATAGAAAGTCTTTTGATGTACCTTTTTTGCAAGGTTTGCCTATGTCTAAACTAACTCCGGCTATAATAAAGTTTATTATAAAATTGGAAATGTTATTATTGTTAAAAAAAGTATAATCATCAGGAATGATTACATAATTAATGTCGAAATATTGAATCCCAACACGATGACGTGTATTTCAATACTTGGAGTATGTATTATACTTTCTTATCTGAGATTAATCAGTGGACCTTTCGGTTGTTAATGAATAGATAAGGATTAATACTATGACAATTTTTATTGATCTAATCTACGTAAATTTTCTTTCAGAGGTTATAATTAAAGTTAAAGTTTAGATATTTACTTTAAAAAATATATATGAAATAATGTAATCGTTAATGTTTATAATATTTGGTAATACCGGTATTTAAATAAAGCGAGATTACACCACTGGGCTGAGGTGTGAACATTTTGGGAAATAGTACCTCTAAATTTCCAGAAATAAAACTCTTATATAACCCATAAAACAGCAAACGGCCACATAATGCAAATCTATTTAAAATTAAAACGAAACAGTAGAGAAAATCCGATCAGAATGACAAAACAAACTAAGTATCCACTGGAAGGAATCCCAATATCTGCAGACGGATCCGTTTCGGCCTTCCATGCCTCATCAGTGCAGCTAGGGTATAGACCCAAACGAAACGTTCGGCCAGCTTAGGTAGGGCCCAAACTAGTCAAACGACCACTAATGATTACAGAGCCAAACCAAGGCAATATTATATATACACAGCCCAGGTGTGAATGCAAATAGTGGAATACAAGCTATGTGGCTCGGTTCCTGTAGATACAGAGAATATTTTGTCCTACAAAATTCTTACGAGACAGCACTAGTCCGTGAATTTGTGAACAAGATCGGAGATCTAAAGATTTCTACCGTGCATCAGTGGCGGCCCACTGGATCTCAATAGAGATTCTTTAATAATATATAAATTTTAAAAATGCACGGTAGAGATTAAAACACATTTATTTCAAGTTGCTTTTAATCATTAATTGTTTTTATCATTGTACTTTTATAATGTTTTGTTTTTTTATATTCCATGTTTAGTATGTTTGTGTGCGCCTCGGAATAGGTTTACCTAGATAGATGGCGCATTATAAATGCATTATTATTATTATTATTATTATTATTATTATTATTATTATTATTATTATTATTATTATTATTATTATTATTATTATTATTATTCCTGCAATCCCTAATCTGTCTGTTCTATTTTGGAGTTGTTCTTTAGTGCTGGAGATCAGTGCGATGTCATCAGCTGCATAGTCGAGATCTTCTAGTGTGGTGTGTAGTGTCCATCTTATTCCATTTGTTCTTCTGTATATGCTAGTCTATATATTAATTCTACTAACGCCCCTGTGTAAATTCCCTACCTCCTCTCAGACAGCTGGCAGGAATGGGATCATATCTCATACACTGTGTTTATATAATATTTCGCGACCACATTCCGCTACTTTTCAAGGCTGGATGTTGCTCAACAACGAAAAAACAGCCAAAACTCCACACGAAATTTAGTACACCAGCGTCCATTTTTCGCCAGTCGTTGTTTGTTGTTTACGTCACATAAAAACTACACCATGCCTTCGTTTCTGAACCGTAGGCTTCGCATCAATCAACAAAATATCACGCCAGGCTGCGAAATAAACAGTCTCATCGTCGTCTCCAGTTATGCTTTCAACTTCATTACGTCAAACAGAATCTAAACCATCTCATAATTTTTGTACCTTAGTGCTTCACCTCAACAAAATATCATGGCAGGCCGCTAAATGAACACTCCCATCGCGTCTGTGCTCAATGAGATGACTTGCATATTCCTGTTACCGCTAATTGAATGTCACCAGCACTGCATGCTATAACTAATACATAGTGTTCTATCGCAAAACAGCTTTTCTTTTACAATCGCTCACAAACATCGGTCAGGTAACCGGTATTACATTATATGTGTCAGTGTCACGCTTAGAACTACACCACGTCCATATATAATTAGCTAGCTTGCCCAATAAAACTTGAGTTCGGCCATGTGAAAATAAAGACTTATTGATCGTCCATTTTTAACAACAAAAGTTTGTAGGCCTAGGACGGGATGTTTCTTTCTCAACCAATAAAAGACTAATATACACATAAAAAAACCCTACGCCTTCTATAATAACAAGCGATTCACATCAAAAATACTCATTTTTTAGATTGCACATTCATTCACTCATACATTCATTGCATTTTCCTGCTTCAACAGCATTGGCGCGCTATACCCAAACGTCGAAGAACCATCACAAGGGAAAACACCCCTTCACAATGGAGACGTGACAGGCAAGACACCAGGGGTGGCGCCAGGATTTGCCCGACGGGGGTGGGGGGCGAGGTCCCCGACGGGGGATGCCCCGGGGTAATGCCCCGACGAGGGCTCAGATTTCCCCGACGAAACCAAAGTGGGCTTGGTCAAGCTTCGATTAAAAGGTTACGAAAGTGGTCTAGGGGACGAAGCCCCCGAAAATTTTGACAATTTAGGGGTTTCAAAGGCTTATTTAATTTTTTTTCTCCCCGTTGACTTGTGCTTTTTCTCCCCGACGGCTCTCCCCACCCTTCCCCCCGCTGGCACCACCCCTGCAAGACACAGAAACTGCGCGAGAGTGGAAAAACAGGTTGGCACACAATGCAGCATACAATACCCATTATTGTCAGTTCCGTAATCCTCCTACATCTTTCCCCCATCAACATGTTCAACCATATTCAAGCACAGGACATGCTGCAACACATATGGTCCAGTTCTTTGGCAGGCAGTTCCCGCCGCAGGTTCACTCTTTCTCCATTGGAATGTTGACAACAAAATTTTCATTCTGTAAAGCTTCTGTTTCAAAATGGAAAAACACTATAGTTGCCACAAGGCAAAGGAAAATTGCCAGCAATTGCATCATACCCAGCAAGACTCAAACATCTTTTCACAACAGACACACCACAGGCTCGATATTTTTAGAGCTAACATCCGCAACTATAATATTTCCATGGCATTTGCATCATTTGGAGCAACATTGTCTCCCCACCAGGCCATGGCCCATATGCATTCAGACTTCATGGCCAAGTGTATCACAGGCTGGCTCACTTCACCCTCCTCAAGGCACCACACAATCCTATAGCCAATTGTACATTTTAGAAGCAAGTCAAGCTGTACAGGCCAGGATGCAACAACCTGCCAATAAGGAATGTTTACCAAATATCATGTCACCGCTTCAAAATGTTCTACAACGAACCAAAACGTATGCAGCAGCCTACAAACAAATGCAAGAGGTCAAAGAAGAACAATGCCGCATAGTTCATCAGAATGGAACGCCACCGCCTATTGTAACAATGCACCTCTTGAAAGGGGGTGACCAGCGCCGATACAATGATCCATGGTAAGATGAGATAGCAATTGTATTTTCATCACCAGATGGTGCACCCCCACATAACGGACATTGTTGTACATCCAAAAGACCAACGACCCCAACATATGTTTTACCTTTCATCAAATATTGACCCCCAATGTTTACCCCATCTTCTTTTCGTTTGGAGAAGTAGGTTGGCAACCTAACATGCAACATGATGAAAAGCACAGGTCTAAAAAAAAGGCACAACATTACTTGCCTACAGTATTACGCCTGTCAGTTGGAGAGTCATTCTCCCCAATCTTCTACGGAGGCAAGTTTTTTCCAACAATATTTAGTTGACTAATATATACGTGTAGAGGCCGGCTGATTAGAGTACATACGAACTAAACAGAGTTCTTGTAATCAGAGATTTCAAGGTCCGTGCCATCCATTGTGATTGTTGGGTGACTTTTTTCATGTTTTCGAGTAATGATAAGCTGTTTAGTCTTCTTTGAGTTGAATGCTACAAGATTGTCAGATCCCCCATTAGGTTACAATAGGTTGTGATTGAAAAGTGCAGCATAGTGTTGCCATTTATAGGCTAGAGAGTGATTAGAAGACGAGGAATGCCTAAAACTAACTGATAAGATAGTATCATCTGCGAAAGAAAATATAGGACAGGAAACTGCGTTGTGAAATCTTTCATAAAAACAAGAAGCAAGATCGGGTAAATAACTGAGCCTTAAGGCACAGGAACACCAACTGAGCGGTTGAGTAGAAAGTTAGAAATCCAGTTTATGAGCGTTGGGTGGGGTCCAAACATTGGAAGGTTCGTAATGAGACCACGATGCCAGACACAATCAGATGCTTTGGAAATGTTGATCTGTGATGACGGATTCCATGACCTTGGAGATCTGAGATGACGTTCCGCCAAATGGACGTTTTGCCGACAGCCAATTCGCCGACAACCAATTTTTTTTTTTGTGATGTTGTGATTGATGTTTCGTCAGCAGATGTTTTGTTTTGTGGAGGACCGGTAGTCATCATGGAAAATCGTTATTTATACATACATACATACATACATGCAGACTCACTTTTAATATATAAATCATGCAATATAAGACTCTGCTAAAACATTGAATAATAAACACATGTTTTTGTACTATAGACAATCATAAAAGACTGTAATAATTAACGCAATATAAAAGGGAAATTTTTTAAATTCGTACGAATTGAGATAAAACGAAAGACAAGATACAAGATACAAGGTGACTTATTCAAATTTAAAGAACAATTGAAACGTACAATTATTCTTTAAAGTAATAATATTAAAAATGTTTAAAATACATCAGAGTACGACGTATTACCAATATAAAGTAAAGTTAAAATATGCAAGTAGGAGGACACATTACAATATTAATTAGTCGGTATCTTTTATTCATTCACATATAAAATTCAAAAAGTAGCAGCACAGGCTGAATTACAATTTGAATGAACGATAAAAATTTGGCAAATCAATAAATTAATAAGTATATACAATTCATTAAATGATGAATTAATTAAGTTAGCTATATACAAATTGAATTTAAAAAAAAAGCAAATTGATTCAGTTACTGTTTATATACAGTTGCACATCTAAAAAAAGTCCCTCCTCGATCACATACAAATTCTCCCTTTCACAAACTATCTCATTATTCATAGCTTTCCCCCCATGAACACAACGAACGACTTACCATATTTGCATGTTCAGCACAGCCCTGGATATTCATCGGCCTAGCGTGGCTTACTTCCCAGCTAGCAAATCGACGTTGGCCCAACGTTGGTAAACGTTGGCAAGCTTCGGGGTCGGATATCTGACGTTGGTACGACGTTGGTGTTTGGTTGCAAAATTTGGTCGGAGAGGTAACGTCAAACCAACATTGGAATTTCACGTTGGCCCAACGTATGACTATATTTGTCGATTTTCCGATGTCGTCCCAACGTTGGTAGGCCGTCTTAAATATTCAGTCTGACTACGGACGTTGGTACAACGTCACGATTTGTTACTAGCCCGACGTCGGCAAACTACTAAAAAGATGGTTGGGTACTACCGTTGGCCCAACGTTGGCTAGAGGTTGTAAATATTAGATGTGATTGTAGACGTTGTCTCAACGTCACAGTACGTTGTTGGCCCGACGTCTGTAAACGTTTGAAATGGTGGTTGGTTAAAACCGTTGGCCCGACGTTGGTTAGAGGTTGTAAGTATTTGAATGTGATAACAGACGTTGTCGCAACGTCAGAGTACTTTGTTCGCCCGACGTCGGTAAAGAAAGTGAAGGTTGGTTACAACCGTTGGGCCGACGTTGGTTAGAGGTTGTAAATATTAGATGTAATTAAAGACATTGTCGCAACGTCATAGTACTTTGTTGGCCCGACGTCGGTAAACGTTTGAAATAGACGTTGGTTACCACCGTTGGGCCGACGTTGGCCAGAGGTTGTAAATATTAAATGTGATTACAGACCTTGTCTCAACGTCACAAAACGCTGTTGGCCCGACGTCGGTAAACGTTTGGAATGGAGGTTGGTTACAACCATTTGGCCGACGTTGGTTAGAAGTTGTAAATATTAGATGTAATTATAGACGTGGTCGCAACGTCACAGTACTTTGTTGGCCGGACGTCGGTAAACGTTAGTGGAGGTTGGTGACAACAGTTGGGCCGACGTTGGTTAGAAGTTGTAAATTTCAAACGTTTACCGACGTCGGGCCAAAAAAGAAAAAAAAAATGGTTCGTGCGGGAATCGAACACACAACCACCAGTTTTGCTATTCATTATCCACCATCAACTAAACTGCTTTAAAAAAAATTGTTCGTGTGGGAATCGAACACACAACCACCAGGTTTTGCTATTCATTATCCACCATCAACTAAATTATCTTTTTAAAAAAAATGGTTTGTGTGAGAATCGAACACACAACCTCCAGGTTTGCTATTCATTATCCACCATCAACTAAACTGCCTAAAAAAAAAATTGGTTCGTGTGGGAAATGAACACACAACCACCAAGTTTCCCGTAACATGATTAGTCTATTTTTTTTCTAATTTGCATAATGAATTTTTCAAACATTTTTGCCTATTTAAAAAAAAATGCGTAAGTTATGGAGATGGTAACAATCAAAAATCGATTATAAATTTAATTCTACATTTTTAGACAAAAAACAAACCCTCTTGGCCCACGGCACATTTTTGACACCATGACCATGCGTAATATTAACCTGCAGTTATTATATATACGAAGAATTTTTTTCTAGTAGGATCAGAGTTGACTAACTGTTACTTGGTGTGGTACTAGGTTTATCGCATTTATGGCTTAGGGGCCGTGGTTTACCTCCCTCCGTTTATTCATGCTGGATCAGGGGTACTAAACTCAGGGATCGTGGGTTCGATTCTCACACGGGGCAAGTTTTATTTTTTTAATTTTTTTATTTATTTATTTATTTTTTTTTTGAAGGTCGTGGGTTCGATTCCCACACGAGCCATTTTTATTTATTTTTTAATTTTTTTAAGGCAGTTTAGTTGATGGTGGATAATGAATAGCAAACATGGATGTTGTGTGTTCGATTCGATAATGAATGTATTGTACTCGTTGATGACGTCGCGAAATAACAACAAACAACAACGTGTCATGTCGGAGCCAAGGCCGTCATGGAAGCTCACTGGCTCCTGTGTAATTCATGTTGAGCCAACTGCAGACGAAAAGGTTACAATCTTTTCAGAGATAAGCTGGAAGAAAGTTTTAGACAGTGCCCATCAATGGAAGGATTTTAATACTGAGGAAGTCCTTGGCTTGCTTAACCGTTTTCCTTCGATCGTTGCTTCCAACCGTCTAGGCGCGTCTAGCCTAAAGAGGGTCTACATAGCAGGTCGAGATCCATGAAAAGTCGTATATAAAGATGTGGGTTACCCACATCTTTATATTTGCACAAATAATTAAAATTGTTTATTGAGCAGATTAATCACACTGATAAACGATTGTACTACATTCGGCTGATGCATATAATTTCTGTCATGTGTATACTCAGCACAACCATGGATGTTATTTACCTTAATATGTCACTTGTGACACCTCCGACCATTAAGATTTTCACAAAATGCCGGCGAAACGTCCTATCGGCAAACTGGCATTCGGCGAAATGTGGTGTCGGCAAAATTACGTTTTGGCACATGGTATTTCGGTCAATAGCCACGGTTTTAATCAAACCTTTTGCATCATATTATATGCAATATTTTGGTTGTGTGAAATGAATACAAAAATATTTCTAATATATTTTATATTTTTAATGTATTTTATTGTTACGCAATAAAATTTAGCTATTAGCTGTTGATTGTAAATTATATTAGTTGCTGATTGTAAAATATAATTAAGTGATATATTCAGGAAAGCATTTTTCATTCTGTATTTATTTTACCTTACAAATTCCCATAATTTGCAATGTAATTAATATAATCAATAAAATGAATAAAATCATTACTTACTGTCATCTGCATTATTTTATTAACTATCGCATGGTTTTACAAGATTAGTACAGTAACCTAATTATCATGTTACACATTTACTGAATTATCTTCATTTATTAATTCACAACTAGTTAATCTACTTTATCCTGAAGAAATACCAGCTGAACATCTTTCAGTGGGACTTCATCACCACCACAAGCAACATCAACATCTAAGGATGGCAGTGCATCCTCGATAGGCTGCAAGGTATCAGAGATGGTAAAAATGTCCGCCTTCTGGTTGATCAATGATGTCAGTTTGTCCTCGTGACGCTGTTGGTAACGTTTGTAGGCGGGGATGGCGAGAAAAAGAATTGTTGCAAAGAAGCAGAACAATGCATGGATCCACAGAGCCAAAGTGTATGAACTTGTAACGTCATACGTTTTACCTGAAAAGATTATGAAGGTAATAATGACATAAATAAACTTAAGAAAATATTGAATACACATCATTTACGAAACTACACTTTATCGCTCACTATTCCTTGACAACACGTCACCCCAGTCACTGCATTCCCTGTTGCATTCAGTAAATAATTCGACCATTCACACCCTACTCATGCTTTTTAAGAAGAAAACAATTATTCGTATGAGTGGTGACCAAATGACAAACGTTGGGATCGCATCCACACATTTGGCTTTTTCAGTTTGTGATAACGATGAAGAAATACCACGTACCTCCAGTGAATGGTATAACGATGGTGGAAAGGCCACTTGCCAGCAAAATATGAGCACATGCTTCTGTGCTTTTGTCGGCTCCAAATGTTTCTATTGCAACGGACAACGGCATGGTGTATATTATAGAACGTGCGAAGCCTATACCTGGTTGAAAATCATCTTGTAATTACAATATATAACGTCATCATGTTTAGATGTTCGTACTTAGTTAAATTGATGATGTACTCTAAACACGTTATATTTTTATTGCGAGTTTTTAGGTTCAGTACAGACTCCAAAAGTATGCATTTTCTTTTAGTTTTAAGGCGTATGCAGATTTTATAAGTCCGCAATGACAATATAACGTGTTTCTATACACTAGGTAATTTAACACCCATTGCTGTATGCAAGGGGAATCGGGAAAATTATGATCACGGCCCACCCAGAAAAAAATCCTGGATACACCCCTGGTACCTTCATGTATTCAGTATCACTTTTTTGGTCTTTCTATACATATCACTTTTTCACCCCTCCCCGACGAATTGTTTTTCTCCCTGTGTGGAGTGGGATAGGGGTGTTTGAAGCAGCTCTCACCAACGGCTTTCTGAGAATTATCGTTCGGTTTCGCTTACTGCCATTATGTGTAAAATACTGGAACACTTCCTTCATTCTCAAATTAGTAAACACCTCGAAAAGCATGAAATTCTGACGCCACTTCATCATGGAATCAGCAAGGGATATTCATGTGTTATACAGCTCATTCAAGTTGTTAATGATTGGATGGAAGGAATAAATAACTAACAGCAAATTGATTCTTGAATTTACCACTGCAATTGACTGTAGGTCATTGTTAAGGGATGAGAAACAACATTTTCAACTGGATTAGCATGTTTTTAAGGAACCGTTTTAGTGTGATTATTATACTTGATTTATATAAACGACATCACGGAGGGTTCTACAGTATCTTGTATACCAACGTCATAAAAGACCAGGATTGTGCCAAGCTCCAGAAAAATATGGATCAGGTTTGCCAATGGACTTCCAAATGGCAAATGAATTTAATCCAAAAAAAAAAAAAAAATACTATGTCTGTTGGATTAAAAAGAACCAATATTAGCCATGATTACACCATGCTAGGCGAGAACCTCCATGTTCAAGAACACATACCTTGGAATTACAAGATCCGACAAACTTTCTGGCGCCTCGTCAGCAAAATTCTTGGTCTTCTTCAAAGAAACGTCCACCAATGCTGTAAAAATACTATAGTAAAAGCAAACAAGACACTTGTTCGACCCTACCTCAAATATGCTGCTGCTCCTACTGATCATAGGCAACTCAGTTGCTCGACAGAATCCAAACAAGAGCGGCACGATTTGTGGTCAACTGTTGCCGTAAAAACAGTGCTAATAAGATTATTGAGGAACTGGGATGGGAATTGTAGAAAGACGTCAAGCTGCCAGGCAGTGTCAAATAAACCTTATTCATAAGCAGTGGTGGCGCCAGTGGGGCCAGGGGCCCAGGGGCAGGGGAAAGGGGGAATTCCCCGTCGGACAGGTGCCGGAAGTCGATATTTCACAACAGATGCTTATAATATAATCAATACCAGAACTGACAGATATAAAAACTCCTTCCTGCCAAGAACTGTTTGGGACTGGGAAAACTTTGCCTCTTGAAACCACAAATCAATCGACATTAGAAAGATTGAAAGCTGCTCTAAATTTAATTAAATTTTGCACCATACGGCGTCATGGTACAGTCCTCTTCAGATGCCTTGCAATCATAATGAAATTGAAGAATAAGACAAAATCAACCTTAAGGCTAAAAATCTACAAATCCTTTGGGAAATGCAATAAAAACCAGTAGTTTGACCAGTGGTTCGCAGATTCTTCGGTGTGGATACTAGTAAGTTAAATTAGTACCGGTACGTGTATAACAAGTATTAAGGCTTTCTATATGTCTGTTTGTAAAACAGAACATACAGGTCTTTCCCTCATGGCCATAATGAGTGAAACAAATTGTGACTTGGTGCAAAAACTTAACGATTAACTGCATCAAACCCTTAGACTTTCGTTGCATTTTCAAGAAAGCAATTAAAACAGTTAATCTACTGTTGAACTTGATTGCTCAGCAGTGGTGGAATAGATATAGAAGACCTAGAATCATCACTAAACATGGCGATTTTTGGCAGTCATAGAAATCTAATCATTCACTGTGATGTACTATAAATATAAAACACGCTTTTCTCATTCTTCTCAAATTATAATATTATAGGTAAGTCAGATGTTTGTGGGCAGAGATAACCGTACCTTGCTATAAGGTAAGATGTCTGGCTAGCTGTGCAGTGCTCTTTCGTTAAAACCTGGACCAGTTATGCAGTTCATTTCAACAATTTTCAGGCACCTTCTTGACTTATGAAATTACCCATTGCGGTCGAAGGTAAGGGGTGGGGTGGGGGTGAACTCCCTTTAAAAGTATGTAGGGGACGTGTTCCATCGTCCCTTATGATCTGCCCCCATGCAAACAGACCATGTGTAAAACAGGTTGTTACATCCTACTGATATGTTATCCTGTATAAATATGTTCAATAAATAAACAGAACAGTGGTGTCGCAAGTAGAGTGAGTGGCCAGGTTCTATCGTCAGGAAGACTTGCCTTCCTGTTGGGGAGAAAGCACAATTCGTTGGGGAAAAATTGTATGTAATTTGTACAAGAACGTGTAAATTAATTTTAAAAGCCTTTCAAATCCCTAAATTATCGGAACCCTTTGTTGTGATATCGGACCCTTCCCCCATCCACCCTTGTCGGGTGCCATCGAAACAATTTAACACATAAAAAGATACCGACTCTAAAATAATAAAGGCAGGTATGAGATAATGTGTAACTTTAGTTTCGTAATGACTAAGTACCTGAATAACTGACTTACATATAGCAAATGCCACCATGCCACTATCTGTATCGATCTCAGTTGCGTAAATCATTGAAAAAGTTCCTATTAACGAGCTTACTACCAGCACATAGATTCTTTGAAAGGGAAGATAGTCGCCAAAGGCGGCACATGCTATTCTTCCGCACAGTTCACCGCTACCTAATACGGAAGTCAAGAGTGCAGCCTTTTCTGTTGACAGTCCGACACTCTCTGCAATGCTCACCTAAACATAGTAAATTTTTATCAGAAGACTACGTTACAAAATTACAAAATCAGAACTTCATATTGATAGCGAATTTATGTTCTCATTAAATGGGCCTAGGTTTGTCCACTATCACCACCATTATCATTATTATCATTATCATCATATCATTATCATCATATCATTATCATTATTATTATCTCAGCCAGGAGATATATCTTTCCAGTCGTGTAAGTTTGGGTGTGTGTGTGTGGGTGGGTAGGTATGCAGGGCAAAGCCCACCCCTTCCTCCTTCGTCACTACCACCAATAATGAATATAGTTTAGTTTAAAACCGGGTAGTCAGCAGTCAATAATACAAATAAAAAATTAGTCCGAAATGGGTCCACTCTTGGATTGGGTCCACTCTTAAACTTTTTTAAAATCCTGGCTACGTACGGTATGAAATAAAACAGCTTCAAACATATTATTCCGTTAACACTGAAAATTCGATTCACCATTTATCAGGATCCGTATCAAGCGTTTTAGGTTAGAATTTACAAAAAGACTACCCATATTGCAAGTCACAAACGATAGTACCAGTTGTAGCATCAATTCAGTTTTGTGTTTGCATGTGCTATATTTTTATTAACTTTTATCTTTCGTTATGTTTTAACTGTTTATTCTTACACATCACATTCTCCTAGCATATTACTTAGGTTCCCATGCACAGGGTGACCTAGCACAGCTTATTGCATACGGGATGTTAATTGTAATCATCATTTGTGCCAAGTTAAATTAATTGTATTATTGTGATTTAAGTTATTTAACATAAAACAAAAAAATTGTTTATGTTGAATTCTAGGGAGGTTGTTGACTCCAGATTGTCGAAACCCAGTTTGCCGAATGCCAGATTGCCGAGTCCACTTTGCCGAAACCCAGTTTGTCAAATGCCAGTTTGCCGACTCAAAAACCATGGATCCCGTTTGTCGAAACCCAGGTTGCCGAAAATCAATCAAAAGCAATGAAACATTAACAACAGCATAAAATTCACGATGATAAGCACTCTCTTACCGTCACTGCGTCTGTACGAAGCGGTGGAGGCTGGAGCCAGCGGAAAGTCAGGGCCGCCCAAAATTGCGACATTAGGAATTAGAAGCCATCCAACGCGATGTGATCACTGTGTATTTATATGATAAATAGTGGCTTATTGTATTGTGTTTTAGTGACTCTTCTTATATTCTGCAAATCAAACTTGATTAACAACTTGGCTATCAGCAAAAAAAATTAATTAAATAGGCTTGTCAGATCAAATGCCTTATAATAAGCATATTTATAATAAATATATAAATTCAATTAAGATAATGTAGACCTAAAGAAAATAAATAAATTAATAATAATCTACAATTATACACACGTGCCAGTGGTGGCTCCAGAAGTTTGCCGACAGGGGATCCAACATGATCCGAATCAATAGGCTGACTAGAGCCTCGGTCAGAGCCCGGCAAAAAAACCTGGGTTCGCTTTGAGAGTTGTTATGGATTAGTATGACCTAAACTGTGCTTTTAACCCACAATGTTAGGGATTGGCAATTAAAATAACGTTATTTTGATAGAAAAATTATTATTTTTGGTCCTGCCGTTTATTCGAGGGAGGCGTGTAGGCCTATTATTTTCTTCTTATTTTTTTGGTGAAAAATGAATAGTAGTATAATAATAAATAATAATGTTATATTTATATAGCGCATATTGCACATTGCCCCTATGCGCTTTACAGAGAAATAATATAGGCCAACTGAGAAAAAGCAAATAACAATAAAATAATAACAATAAAATAAAAATAATCATAATAGCAATAACAATGAGACTAAACTACTCCTATTCCTTAAACTAATTAATGGTTGGCCGTTGACTCCGAGGAGCTCATCCGCCCTTTGTTCAGCTATTGTTTTGTCTTGCTGCTGGGTGACCATAAACACCCTCCCCTCAGCAGCCACTAAGACATATTTGAGAGGGTTGTCAGTTTAGTCGCCGACGCTTCGACCGGAAGGAGTTTAATGTCGTACCCAGGACGTCCCTAACTATCTTAAGCTAGGCTTATATACTCGAACAAACGCCCTTTAATATTTCACATAATTTCTTTCAAAATCAAAATGTGTTATTGTGTGATGATCATAAAAAAACTTAATCCCAACCAGGTTAGAAAAAAAATTAATTCTGCTGGATTAGAAAAGAGTATGTGTTGGGAATTATGTTGTTTCTATTAGATTTGTGTACAGTCATTTAAGAGGGCGTTAATTCGAGGAAAAAATAAACGTCTGGGGGTGTTTTAAAAAGAGGCGTTTTTTTTTTTCAAATGAGAAGGGGCTTATTCGAGGAGGCGTTTATTCAAAACAGGGCGAATACTTGGGTACATAAATACGGCTTCTCCCCAATCCACCCATATCATGTTTTCAAAGCACAGTATTCTGTAATTTTGTACGACGGTGAGAGCACATTAGGCCGACCAGCCCTCCATAAACTAACGTTAGAATACCGCACTTTCGGCGGTAAACAACAATTAAAACCTCATAAAAAGGGCAACTAATCCGTTTACCTATAATTGAATCCAAGGACACCAGTGTTAAACACTCAGTACTTATCCTTGATAATGTGTTAATCCAATTAATATAGTGAGATAACCCTAACGTTAGTTTATCGAGTTTGAAACTGGGTTTTGACAAAGTGGTCATTACTTCCGCAAACTGGATTTCGACAAACTGGTTTGATACTGGTTATGTAACTCCTACCATACGACGCGTCGACGTGACTAATGATGATAACTATTTCAAAGATTGAGAAAGTTGTCTTGATAAATACTTTAACGTGTTTTGCAAGTTCGTTTTATTTGTATAAGATTTTAAAGGTAGGATGATTAAATACCGTATATCTTATGATGTTGTAACTGTTAGTTTGCTAACCTGTAAACGATTCAATAAGAATAAATAAGAATATATACTTACAAAATAGACGGATATAAACGCAGCCGCCAAATAAGCAAAGAAAATCGCCGACATAAAGAACCAATAGTTTATGGTTCGCATCATGTACACAATTTTGTGCAAGCTGTTAGTCGGAGACTTGTTCCGTGTCTTGATGGCATCAGCTATAAAATTGTCACTATCATCATCTCCAGATGGAGGGCTGATGACGAGTGGTGCTTCAAAAGACATTGTGCACATGGAACATATTATAAACATCAACGCTGCTTCAATACGTAACGCATTACGCCACCCTACGGATGTCAACAAGCATTGAAACACCGGAGTCATCACCAGCATACCTTTATAGAGAAGTAATGATAAACACGTGTCAGGAAATCTTTTCATTGTTTATAAAACCTAATAAAGTCTCGCACTAGATAATCTTGGTGACCACGTATAATTACCCGTTTGCTATCACAAACTCATATAGACGGGAGCAGGATGGTTTTCCCCTGGACATCCCACTCGGACATTTCCCCGGTGTTTTCCCCTGTAATATTCCCTCCGGACCCCGCACAATTCCCACCCCTGGACTCCCCCAGCCCTTTACATCTTGTCATTGTCATATTTATTTTCACTTATACATTTTAATTTACAATACATTGAAATATTTTATTTAACTTAATTTTAAGCAGTTATATTTTTTTATCCTCCACGCAAAGTGGCTCCTGGTTCAAAGAAAGTTCTACGAATCTCTCGAGAACACATGTCACCATTAGAAGAGCCTCATTTTTAATTTGCTTGGTGGTGGGGGGGGGGTTCTCAAATTTCTGGTTAGTGCACTAGGGACTGTCTTAATACAAGGGTTACTTTTCATAGATGGGGAAAGTCCATTAACGAAAAATGTAGTGCCTGTGTAAATAGGGAAACCCTTAATCACGTATTAAATTATTGTCAACGTTCCCTTGTAAACAGCGGCGCCCCACATTCAGGCACAACAACATCATTGTCAAAACTCCAAAGAAGGTTAGGCCTGCAGAAAACATTTTTGATATTCCTGAAATTTTCTGCGACCTCGTTGCCAGCGCCCCCTACTAGATCCATCAATCCACAATTCCACCTCAATGTATGCCTGCCTACAAATCAAATTCAAGATCTCGGCATATACTGGAAACATCTAATAAGCTCATCGTCTTCGAATTAACAGTCTAATTTGAATTAGGCATTGATTCGGCCCATTCACGCAAAACCAATAAAAATATTCCCCACTTGTCTCAGGTTTTGCGGACGCTAGCTACGAGGTCCAAATTATTTGTTTCGAAGTTGGTTCCAGGGGATATCTCTGGGGACAATATTAAGTGTCTGAAAGAAATCGTAAAATCGTGCAATCTCTGTTCCATTAAAAAATATAAAAGAGACGAAATATCTAAAATTGCAATTATCCCATCATTTTACATAAACCATACCAATGATCAACCTTTCTGGAATGACCCTCCTTTCTTTGAACACAAATATATTTTTTAATTTTAATTCCTGTAAAAAAAATAATAATTGGCCTTTTAATTCTTAATGATCGTAATGTTCTGCCTTAATTTTATTGTGTATTTTTATATTTTTCTTGATTTCTATTTTTATACCGGTACTTGTTGATGGAACTGTTTGCCTCTCTGTTTTGTGTTTGTCATTTGTTTACCTTGCGTGTTCATTCTAAAGCACTTGGAATAAAACGATCTTACATTTACTATATCATTTCTTAATTTCCCTCTAAATAGTGATATTTAAGACCGCTTTTAGTGCCGGTCTTTAATTAGAGGAATTCTAATTAGAGACCAAAGCTGCTAAAGACAACCAAAACCCCAGTCTCAAAAGTGGTATTTAATTGGAGGGAGACCTGTATTTATATAGTTGTATATATTATTTTTATAGTGCTACGCAGCAAACATTATTTAAATACTTAAATTTTCCATTGTGTTAGTGACAATACATTTATTAATGCCTGTTTACAATACAATAACGATAAAAAGCTAATAAGTAATTGTTCATATAGAAAATAAAAAAATAAGCGCTTTTACACTTGGACGATTGAGTAACAATTTATAGGCCTACGATAACAAAATACTTTGACAAATCAATTCAAATGACGTCATAGGCCTGATCATGGAAAACTTTAAACTCGTAGTTTTCTATATGAACAATTGCTTTTCTTTCTATCGTTATCGCTATCGTTGCAATAAACAGGCATTTTAAGGTGCTTGACATTTCTATTAAGTATAGGCCTATACCTAATACTGATTTTTGATGAGCTTTTGTTAACCATACCGACAGTTGCTCCAGCCTGTACTAATGAAGTCGCTCGAGAACAGCAATTCGTGGAAAAGTAACAGGTAACCAACTGTTGAACTGGTGTGTATATAAAATTCACCCCGGTTCCAACAAGGACACTGAAGGAGAAGTACAAAAACCCGATGGAGGGTGCAAACGAAGAAATGAGGATACCAACACTACATATCGCGACTCCTGTGCATATGACACTTCGGTGATTAAATGTTTCGAATAACATGCTTGATATTGGAGACAGGCTGCAGAGGAGACAAAAGGTGAGTGATCCGATCCAACCTAGACAAAAAGAAGTTCATTCATTGTCATTTGCATCACAGAAATTGTTTTGATCTGAGACACTATTCTATAAAAATACATCAATAATAATAATAATAATAATAATAATAATAATAATAATAATAATAATAATAATAATAATAATAATAATAATAATAATAATAATTATGATGATGATGACGACGACGACGATGATGATGATAATAATAAAGTAATAATAATAATAATAATAATAATAATAATAATAATATCTTATATAGCACAAATTTTTATAAAACAAACTGTTTAATGCGCTTTACAAACATTAAAATGGACAAAGCGAATAAAAATACATTAGAATTAATTATACAAAAGCTTAGGCCTACCAATTTTAATATAAAATGCACAAATCTAATATTTTTTTTAACTGGATTTAAAAGAAAGTCAATGAACAAAAAGAGCCAACAATAATCACGCGTTAAAAAAAAAAAAAGAAGCACATTAAGAATGTGAATAATTGTTGATATTCTCTTTAAATTACAAAAAAATCGGATTTGTTTAGAGGCTATTCGGATTTTTTGAGGGGCGTCTTACAAATCACACACCAAACATTTATTTTTTACCTTAAAAGTTTTAAATATAATTGACATAAACAAGCTGCAAATTGCGTCATTTATGTATCGTTTATTTCATAATAGCCTTCCCAGTCATATTACGTCGTTATTTACTAAACCTTCCGATATTCGCTCGTCTAAATTCCATGTTCTATTCTATATCTTGGACCCAAGTTATGGAAAATATATCATTGGACTTGGACAAAAAAAAAAAAAAAAAAAAAAAAAACTCTATTGAAAAAAAAAAAAAAAAAAAAAAAAAAAAAACTCTATTGCTAGTTTCAAAAGCAAATATAAACAATCAGGTATATGGTGCATAAACATTTTCCCTTTTTTTCTGCATGTATAAAAGTAAAATATAACTATATAGAAAGGGAAAAAATGTAAAAAATACGCTTTTTCTTCCTTTACTCCTGTTGATTTTGTTTTCTTTATACTTTTGTGACTGGCGCTGTTGTAGGTGGTCATGCCTTAAAGTTTTCTTAAAACTTATTATGACCACCATTCACACGATAACCTTGTATCATTTAGAATTTTAATTTTATCTAGAATTTTTAATTACTTTTTGTAATTTGTAATTTAATTATGATTGTTTATTTTATGTATATATTTTGTATCGTGTGATAAAATAAATGAATCGAAACAAATAATAATAAGATTAATCAATTTAAAAAACAATCAGAAAATTGTCCAGCACATCGCTGAACATTGCCCAGGGTGGGGTAGTGCACTTTTAACAGTGTTCAGCGAGGTGATTTCGCAACTGAGCAATTCCCAAGCTTGGGTGCAGCATAATAATGTAAAACCTCTGTTCTGTGCTAGACCTTATCTTATCCCAAGCCCCGTCCCAAGCGTATAATACCGTTAACTAACGTTAAGTGTCAAAAATGGCTGCTGGATACAAGCTGTTTTGGTACCTATTTGCTCGAGTAGAGTGAATAGAGTGAAAACGCCTGACGTAACACTTCATTTCTATAATCTTTAGCGGATATTTCTTTGGCCACTGATGTGATAAACTAAATTCTGTTACGAGTACGACGTAGCTGTATACAGTTGTGCAATTAGTACGGCAGCCGGAGGGTTAGACCTATAGATTTTGATTGTCAAATACCATAAGAATAAAAAATAATTTTGCTGGACGTCGGTCAGCATTGAGAAATTTGAGATATTAGCATAAACAAGGCTAAACATAGGTTAAGAAGTTTAGCAAACAAAAGGCTTATTTTTTTAAACTCTAAACACATAACGAGGTAAATAAATTTCAGAAATCACACATTTATTGACACAATGTTCCCGGAACGCCCTCTGGAAACAATAGGGAGATTTCGCAGCCTTACGGAAACAATAACGAATACGCCAATGCGTCATCAAATATCGTCATTTCGTACCTCAAACATTCTTGAATCTCATATATGCTGAGAACCAAAAATAATTAAGACAATGTAAATTTTCAATGAGATGGAAATTATCGGAACCAAAATTCATTAAAAAGGAGGTTAATAATTAATTAAAATCTTATATTTTTGTAAGACAGAAAAAAGATACTGTTGGCTAGTTCTTTATATTAAAAAAAAAACAAAAAAAAAAACTGTATAGTACCGTAAATGAAAACATAGTGCACGGGAAGTGCGCCTACCATCATTTTAAAATGGAAACACATGAGCATGAGTAGAGTATCCAAACGGTAATATGAAGGCCTTGGGCTCAAATCCTGATAGGGACATACTTTTTATCAAATATTTATTATCTTTAAAATTACCACTAGTGGAGGTGTATTTCCATATCAGTTACTTTCATGTGACTTGAAAAAAACGTGTACTAATGGGAAAATCCAAGAATGTATAGGCCTACCACTTTTGGTAGAGTGTCCGAACGGTAGCCTAATCGGAAGGTCCTGGGTCGAATCAAATCCCGATGGAGACATACGTTTTCCTCAGATATTTACCTGTGGCTTCAGCGCTTGAGTTGAACTCTTCCTGGAATGCTGTGTAAAAGACACCAAATGATTGCACGAACCCAAACATCATGAAATACGTGCAGAATCCACCAATAGTGACAGTCCAACCTCGCCTGTGATTGGTCCATTCTTGGAAACTGTAGGACGACTTTGAAGAAAAACGGGATTCTGTATTGGCAGAAGATGTTGATTTTTCTAAGTCGTTTGCCGCGACTGGATCGTCCATTCTTATGTTGTTGCAAAAATAGGTCTCCTGTTGATGGTGGAGGACGCTGAAAATATAACCTAAATTTAGCTAAAAAGCCGAAACAGAATTAAACAAGAAATATTTCCTATAAAAAACTCCGCAAATCCTTAACTTATGACTGGTTTGTATATCCAAACTTAATAAATTAATGTATGTATGCATTACTTTTATATGACACATAAACATAAAAATTAAAAATAAATTAAAGAATGAAACCTAAGAATAAAGCCGGAAAATAAAATCGACCTAGACCACCTAATACCGGTTATAAAGTTTTTGTTTTCCTTATTTGAACATGACTGTGGCCAGTAGACTAGAGCAGAAATTTTTGTCGTCAATAGTCAATTGGCCAGCAAACATAAAACGTTATTATAGGGGCAGGGGTGGCGCCAGTGGGGGCCAAGGGGGGCAGGGTCCCTGTCGGGGAGAAAAAGCACAATTCGTCGGGGAGAAAAAAATTATATATATTTTCTACATATTAGTTGACTCTAAAATCGATTAAATAAGCCTTTGAAACCCCTAAATTGTAAAATTGTTCGGGGGCTTCGTCCCCTGGACTACTTTCGAACCTTTTGCTCGAAGCTCGACCACGCCCACTTTGTTTTCGTCGGGAAAATCTGACCCCTCGTCGAGGGCATCGCCCCCCCCCCCGTCGGGGACCTTGGTCCTCCCTCCTTTGGGCAAATCCTGGTGCCACCCCTTAATAGGGGCCTAGTAAACAAAAAGCATACAATAAAGCAAAAACTTCAAAAACACAGGAAGACTGGGAGATATTCCGAAACATGCAGAAAAAAGTAAATAAAGCAACTAGGAAGGCACTAAATTAAGGATAAATGATTTAACTCCACAAAACAATTCCAGCTTTGTTAAATCACTTAAAAAAAGACTCGTCAGGCCTCCCAGCCCCTAAATTATAGGCTATTGGAAATTAATCACTGAGAGTGTGAAGAAAGCAAATTTATTTAATAGGCCTAATCAATATCTTTCCCAAAAAATGTTGAAGCAATATCAGCTAAAGGGGTCTCTTGGTTTTATAAAGAGGAACCTGCACTCCTGTGCAATCAACATTAAGGACATGGCATACAAAATCTTAGTTAGGTCACTATTAGAATACGGTTCATTGGTATGGGACCACTACACAATAGAGTTGGAAAAAACACTTGAATCTATGCAAAATAGAGCGGCACGTTTTGTTACAAATAAAACAGGTAATCATGAAAAAAAACCATGGGTTATATTATTCATTCAATTTTAAAATACTGGGCTACACCTACCTTCTTTACACTAAGAAGATTCCCACATTGAGTCAACTAAATTCTACAGCTGTTGAAAAACTTTAGGGAGCTCTGACAAGCAGAGTCCCGATGTTTAAGCGGCAGGCACCGCAAGGGGTGCGGGTAGCTGCTAGTGCCGATCGTGTCCAAAATAAACAAAGTTCGCAATATAACAGCGCACGCGCCTCTTCTAGTGCGCGCAAATTCTAAATGCAGTAAGAACAATCGTCTGGTGTTGCTTTCGATTGCATGACGACGGTGGGGTAGGGACCATAGTGATGAGAAGATCACTCGGCAACATTATTCCTTTAACGCGAAATGCATTTTGATCGCGCGCGGGCGTATTATCTTAATAGGGAGTTTTCGCTGCACGACGTTAACTTTAAAGCCCCATTCCCGGCAAAATTTCAATTTTTAAGAAAAATCTAATTTTTGTATAATGTTATAAAGATTTATAAATATAATACGGAATTGCTAGTTTAACTGAATTTAGACATTCCTAAGAATGAGAAAAATGTAAAATAAGACTGAAATTTGATTTTTTGTGTTCCACACAAAAAATAAATGCGGATGAATTTTTCATGTTGATTTTGCGATAGGTCGTGAGAAGAAATATCGTAGGCGCCGAAAACATTAGCCTATCCAACGCTGCTGGCTAGGCCTAGCCTTACCTCGATTTTAGGTTCTGTTATCACACATAAAAACGGCCGACATGATATTTTGACACTTGTGAAATACAATATTTCATAGGAATTATTTCAAATTTGTTAAAAAACTGATTCTGACTGAGATTTTGACACTTAAACAAACATATCTCAGCCTAACCGAACGACCGCATTGTGCGAGATGCGAAGTACAAAAAGTA
>NW_022685220.1:1170083-1206784 GCF_011630105.1 Anneissia japonica
ATTTTATGAGAAATAGTCTGTATTTCTCATTTTTTTTATTCTTTTGCGTAAAACTAAAATTCATGCCAATATTTTTCCATGATTTATAATAATTGGAGTAATGAAAATGCATATTTTCTAAAAAAAAAATCATTTTTAGTGAAATTTTGCCGGGAATGGGGCTTTAACGTTAACGGATGACGTAATAATTTATTCATCTTGCGTTTGCGGAGTACGTTAATTTCAGGATTTTACGTGCTCGACGGACATTATTATGGTTTGCGCACGCGTATTTCGATTTGTTTACAAAAGGGGCGGAGTTATCGCGTTGCATGTTGGGTACTAACGTTAAAGTTAACGTCGTGCGGCGAAAACTACCTATTAACATTTTTTCGTATGGCAACAACAGGCTTTATATCAAAATTAACAATGTTCCCCGATTGGATTTTTTCGGACTTTTACTATGTTATTATAATATGTATATTTCAAGAATTTCTGTTGTAATTAGTTCTGTGTTCATTATGTATTTGTCTAAAGATTCACTGGTTCGACTATAAAGCTGAGACAGCGTAAAGCTGAAAATTACTCTGATTTGGATTGAATTTTCGAATAGTTAACCCCTGTTAACCCTAAAATGACTTAGGCTACGTTCAGACTTGGAGATAACAGGCTTGAGTTAAGCCCGGCTTAACTTTGCCTGACGTTCACACTAGCAGGATTAGCCAGGCGCGAGAATGTGCATAATAATGAACCGTTACCAGGAAACGTGTTTCAAAACATTGCTCACGAAACGTACGCTCGCTCACAGCGTACGACGTATTTGAATGCTGATTGATCATTTTGGCCTAGTTCAGGCTATAGGTGGAACCCAGCTCAACTCATCGTGTTTATCCACCTGCCAGTCTAAACTAGGTGGCTTATCTCAAGCCGGGGTTTGTTCCTACGTATAGTAACTAGACCTGGCGAGCCACCGTGTTTAAATGTTTCATTAAATTCGAAACTCGTAGGAAAACATTTTAACATAGGGGCCTATTTGTCAGGGAAAAAGAATCTTGGTTTGCAAGAGATAGAATTAACCTCAAAGGTTGCCTATAGGTAGGCCTAATCCATATCCAATTCCATACGCGTTAAAGGACACAGTAAGAACAGAGGTAACAACTATGCTGCAAATAAAGTATGATTGAGAGATCTATTAATCCGTTTGCTTCCCAGTGGTGGCGCCGTCTGGGAAGCATAGCCCCTGTCTCTTATACACACCGTCGGGGAAGACGATAAATTTTGTCGGGGAAAAAAAAATATTTACATGTAATATTCGTTTAGCCACCATACTGTTTGTGTTAATTTTTCATCACAACAACAATCAATAACAATAATAACAATAATAATACTAATAATAATAATAAATAATAATAATAATAATAATAATAATAATAATAATAATAATAATAATTAAATGAGACTAATTAGAAATAATTTACGTTCTGTTATGACAAATGCTCATTTAGATAGCCTCCTGATGGTTGGAATACATCGTGATAGGTGAAGCAACCTCGACCATGACAGCATGGTTGACAGATTTCATGCAAAATTTCCAAAATATAGAATTTCACTTTCAAGAATGAGGATTTGAAAATAAATTTATTAAAAGTTATGAAAGAAAAATTCCAGTACCGTCACGTAGGAATAAATAAAAGAAACATTCTTAATCACAAAGTAATAAAGCAATGTAAAATAACGCTTCTATTAAAAATTATAGCTAAGCATTCTTTTTCTATAATTGAGTATGCTTTTCTTTGTAATAATTTTCGGCTAGCATAGGCCTATGCTAGATCGGATGCATCGGTGCGCAATATCAACAATCGCAAAAGTTGGTCCACATTGATACAATTTTGCTTGCTTCCCAGACGAGTTAGTTTGGGTCATTCTTTCTTTCCTTTATCTGTTAATGGAACGACGATTGCGGCATAATCTGGAACAAACTTACATCAATAGTTAGTCATCCCAAGGAAAGACCGTCACAGAGTTTTAGTTCAGGGCATTGCTATATTTTAAATATTAGAAACCTCTCAAATCCTTGGGAATATATTTTCCATTTAACACAAAATACTGTAGAAACTCATTGTCATGCCCATCAAAACATTTTCTTGTTGGACTGATCGTTAAATTGGAATGCATTCAAAAACCGGCCTAACTTCATAATGTGTTCTTCCCATGTAGGCTAAGAAATACTAAAATGTCATGAATGTAACAACTTTGTACTTTCAAGGCATTGTACTTTTAAGGCATTAACTTAAACTGGAAAAGTTCATCAGAGTAATAAGGTTCGTTAATTTGTTTACTCTTCCTTCATCGGAATCTGCCAAAATTCCTTTGTAAGGTCTATCTTCGAGATAGAAGATAAGAAGCAGCCAGCCTTCGATACTTTTATGAACAATCCATAACGCGAATTGGCCCCGCATCAAAAATTGCTGCGGCGGATGCAGGATTTGGTGGTAGAGGGTTCGTGAGAGTCCACACCACTTCAGGCGCACCATGGCTGGGGCTGAGGTGAGAAAATTTGGAGAATAAGGACCTCCGGGTGTGACCGGAAATTGCACCCTCATAAATTAAGGAGCGTCTAAAATGTAAGAAAAAAAATCCAGCTGGCATTAAATTGGCAAATTGTGCATGCATGCATGACTACAAAATATGTGTTGAAAGAAACTAGCCTAAGAAAATAGAAAAACTAAAAATCGTTCTGGACAGAGGGAAAAAGGGAAGTTAACATATTTCTGGAATAACCTTACACTTAAATCACTTGCTTTATCAACTCTTGTGTACACAGCAATCTAGTCTTCCGAATGACACTTGAAAATGTTAAGAATGAGCTCATTAAAAACTTCCACCATTTTATAAGGGAACTATCGTAGCATGGAATCGTATAGGGGGAGGAAAAACTGATGTGCCTAAAATAAAAGGGAAATAGGAAACCAAGTCATCTGGGGAAATTTGAACATAACAAACAAAGGTAAACCACTGTATTTCAAATAATGGGATAGCGCAGGAATATTCTCCATCAAAAACTTATTCTGTAAGGAATATTGCCGATACGGAAATATGTAGAGGACGAAGAACATTTGTTTTTTTCTTCTTGTAAACACTTCAATGGATTCTTGCAAAAGATACAATATACCCTGCAATTTTTTTTAAATATACAAATATCGTATCAAATTATTTTGTTAGGATCAACAGCATTAAGATAAATACAATGTAACGAATCGGGTAATCACTATTGCTATGTACACATTTTTAAAACCTGGTTGACATTGAAAATAACAAATGTCGAAAATTAATTGTTTTTAAAATTCAACTTCTCACCGGATAGGATACGGTGAGAAGTTGCCAATAAGAGGTGGTCCAATATAGACTTGCTATAAGGAAAGGTGTGCTGTATAATTTGTTTATAGGAATATGTCTAGTTTTGTATCTATTGCATGAGGCGATATCATTATCGTTTCATGCAATTGTAGCCTATAATACTAGTAGGCCTACTGTTATTAGGGAAAGCGGGCTGTATAATCTTATTATATATAATGTAAAAAATAATGTAACCATTACCGCTATGTATTAAAACAAAAAAACTGGGTAGAATTGAAAATAACAATTCTCGAAAATAAATTCTCAAAATTTAAGAATGAATTAGGAATAAGAATAAAAATCAAAGAGAGTAGGCCTATCATATCCGGCGTGAAGTTGCCAATAAAAATGGTCCAATATATAATAGACTTGCTACACGGAAAGGTGTGCTGTATAATTTGTTCATTGAAATGTGTACAGTTATGTATTGTAATATTTATATACAGGTATATGGCACGAGTCGATCACTGTATCGTCTAATACAATTATATAGGCCTTTAGTATGGTTATTAGGGAAAATGGGCTGTATAATCTGATTGCATGAATATGAATTTGTAGCACTATTATGTCTAACATGTAAAAAGGTCATTGAGTATTTTAATAGGATTCATGGACTCCGACAATTTAGGTATTATTAACCCTTTGTACTTATAAATGTGTTTTTAGTTAAAATTTCCCTGTAAAAAAATAATGGTTTGTTAATTAAATGATCTGAGTTTTCTAGTTCGATATCGAGCTTTCTAAAACTAGAAAACTCAGATCAGAGAACTAATATCTGAGGTCTG
The DNA here is from genome assembly GCF_011630105.1 of Anneissia japonica. Taxonomy (NCBI): domain Eukaryota; kingdom Metazoa; phylum Echinodermata; class Crinoidea; order Comatulida; family Comatulidae; genus Anneissia; species Anneissia japonica. Next base: position 1,174,244 of record NW_022685220.1, read on the forward strand.
GGTTTTCTAGATCTAAGTTTTCTAAACACCCCTTACACACACGTTATTTAGGTTTATTAAATTTTAATCTTTCTCAGGAATAGATTTAATTATCGTTTCGTATTAGCATAATAAAATATGCTTGTAGGTAGCCTCGAATCCTGTGCATACAGTGTGACGTTAAAATACATTGTAAAGCATTGATAGCCAACTGGATTCGAAGAGTAACCATATAAATTCAAAACTGAATAAAGGAGTATTTTAGATATGATCCAACTTGATAGTGTTGTAGCTTTATTGAGTATACGGTTGTTCATCAAGATTAATTCTTCATGTAATACAATAAAAAAATATTTGCCTTTATATTTTTTTTTATAAATTGGAATAGGAATGAGTTCTTGAGGTGCTACAAATTCTATTATTATAATAGTATACAGTATATCTATATATTTTATTGGTTTATATTTATTTTGAAGTTCAATTGGAGTGCATACATGTTTGGGGATGCATTTCCATTTCTCTGGATCTGGAATTAATTAAAACAAAAACACAAATAACTTAAAATTCCAACATATTTAGACTACCTCCTTTTAAAATTAGCGTTGTTCTTTTCAAATCTCGTATATTTACCGACGGAAATCATATAACTTTTTTCCACTTTGGAAAATATGTGCAGGTACGTCTATAATACATTGCGTTATACACCAGTTCCCTTCCACATGTTCGTCTATCATATTCTACATAAATACCTAGGACCTGGTTCTTTTGTCTAAATGTTAAATGGGAATACAATATATATTAAAACCAATCTACACACCTTTTGTTTTTCCTTTACTTTTGAGAGTAGAAATGTCACTCAAAAAATTGACAAGGCCATTTTATTTAAAGTTTCTCTTTTATTTAAGCATCATCAGGAATAATACATATAATACAAACTATATACAGTATCAGTTACTAGATATCCTGATTAATAAGCAAAAAGTTTCTCTTTTATTTAAGCATCATCAGGAATAATACATATAATACAAAATATACAGTATCAGTTACTAGATATCCTAATTAATATGCAATTACTGATTTAAATGAAGCAAAATCCAATCAGAGTGAAGTGGTATCATGGTCAGAAAGTATATTGAGAATAAACAGTTCTAAGACAAAGATCAACGATTAGATTAGGGCAAGTTACCGTATCAGAGCGAGAATCAGGTGTAATAAAAATATAGACAGGAAATAAAATAAATAATCAATAACCTAACTGGAGAAACAAATTTAACTCTTTAGATGCTTTTAAGCCACTATTTAATCTTGGCTTGCTTACATGTATAGCATAGGCTTCTTTTAGTAGTAGTAGTAGTAAATTATATTATTATTACAAGAATCAATGATGGTAGTGTTTAATTAAAAACTGTCCATAGCGTATCTGAATTACATAATTCATGTTGACATGATTAAGTCTCATAAATTACTAGTTAGTTTTGAGACGCCCATTAGGTGTGTTTAAAACCACCACAGAAATAGATAAATATTCATGTATGATGCTATCTTTTCCTTTGCAATGTTCATTAATTCTTGTGAGGAGACATCTTTCTGTTTTACCAACATACTCATCATTACATTTTGGAGGAACATTCATGAAATACTACTGTATTTGTACTTAAACTCAGTGCATATCCTAACGGTTTTTTATAGTAAGATATTCAAATTTAATATGCCAAGCAATAGTTTGTGAAATTGCTAAAAAAATAGCAAGCATTTATAACGAAATTGGATATAAACACTTTGTTTCTTTGACAGTGGTAAACTGATTTTCATGAAAAGAGAACTCAGAAGTATGCCACCCTAGGAAGATGGTGGAATAATGGCACGATCCCGAGAGTATACTCGGTCACATCTTGATGACTGGAATATGTACATGGTTTATATTTACAAAATATCTAATACTGTATCTGGATACTGTAGGTATTCACAAACTAGACTAAAACATCACAGATTGAAATACATACACAACCTATGAGTAAAAACTTTATCCACAGACACCATTCTGATTCTAGGTTTCAGGGTCAGAATATTGATTACTCATGAGAGTGTGCAAGTAGTGTAGTTACATTAGGCCTATATACTGTTTGTTGCTCATTTGTTATTTTTAAATTTAATACATTGATCTTTTGGGGCAGGAAGTGAAATTCAACAGCTAAGCTACAGGCCTGAGCAACCCAAGCAACACTTCATAAAAGTGTAGCAGCAATTATATAATGATAGCACCCATTCTATCCATTTAATCTGTAAAGTGTTTTCAATGGTTACCAACAGTATTCTTGTTTTACAATAATGATATTGAATGCACAAGCTAGTAATAATGACTGATACTGTCAGGGTATAAGGTCACAGATATGAAAGAACAATTTTTAATGGGACTGGGTCAAAGCTTTCCTATGGCCACAGTCAACAAGATTGGTTTACACGAAGAGCAGCAGAATGGCTAACTAAAATAATACATTATTTTGAGTCTATTGTTTCAAATTATTAAAAAAGTGTTCCATTATTTAATGGGAGTTGAATAGGTGTATATTGACCATTTTACTAATTATATAACTCAGGAAGTCTCTGCATCCCCTTATTCGGGGATAAACGTAATAGATAACTTGTTTTCAGAGAAATTCCCCCCTTCATAAGGGTGTCACAAAGAGGTTTCAGTGGCAAATCTATAATTTATTGAGAGGAGGGGGATGAAAGTGGCCATCAAGGTGCAAAGCACAGAGAAGGGGGCAGGTTTGGGAGAGGTGTCCCCTCCTCCTTAAAAATAAGATTTTTTTCTTCTTTCATTCTGGCTTAATTAACTTTCATCCCCGTATTGTATTACATACACCTATGCCCACAACCTATAAATAAAACAAACTTCGCCAACTCTACTCGCTCACTCCAAATTTATTGTTTACTGAAATATGGCCATTTGTAGGGACACAAGTAGTGCTGCGATTAACCAAAGGAAAGAGGCATTAAATACAAACACAATGCATTTCTAAAGCATATCTTGACTTTATAGTTTAAGTTGACCTTCTGCATTTTAGAAAGGCCTATAACATTGATGTATCGAACATAAAAAATAAACAACCACCTTTACATTAAAATGATATCAGCAATTTTAAAAATTATACACACTGTATTTATTGTGAATAAAAATTAAGTGCATGTTGGGCAGTTAAACAAATATTTATATAAATGAAACACCAATACAGTAGTTTGAATCTACATAGGAATTACACCTACACATCTTGTTGTATGCCCTTTTTGTATTTGGACAGGCCATAGCACTGAAGTACTTACTGTATTTGATCATATCTTACAAAAAGGACAGAGGATAAAAGGATATTTTTACCTTTAATGTATCAGTTTCCGACCATTTACATCTACTGTCAGTATATGAAAATTAAAAATTGAATGCCTTTAAAACTAAATTTTAAAAATTTAATTAACTTTAGCATTCCATCTGAATGCATAAAAATAATGTTCAGTACCAATAGTATAATAATAATTTCCGACAAAATGGTGAATAATTCCTACATTACAGGACTTTAGTTTCTTTTAACTAAAGTCTTGTACTCCGTGTCTATCTGTGGGTGCCAAACTTTCCCTTTCCATTCACTGTTCAAGTCAAGAATTATTCTGTATGACTTTTTACACGGACGTCTTTAATTAATGTATTATCAAATTTTTACAAATTATCTTTTATATCTGAATTTTATAAATTTGTGAAATTAAGTGACTCTTGTTTTTATTCTTGTATTGTATGAGGGCCCCTAATAATCAGCATTGCTGGATGGTCACCCTCTTGAAATATGGTATTAAATAAATAAATATTTAAATAAATAAAATGAATGTTGACAATAAAAAAGGTAGACAGGTCTGCATCATGTTATTACCAAGGCCTTGCTAACCTAGCCTAGCCCTAACTTTAGAGCTCTAAAATTTGGGATTTTTGTTTTGAGAGGGTGGTACAGTAGATAGCCACCCTATTCACCCCCTGTAAGTCCGCAACTGGTTGTGCACACTCAGTTGTCTCTAGAGCAAATTTTGATCTGACTGGCTGCAGATGTTACTCTTGTATATTACATCACTTTAGTAGCTTAAGGAAGATAACAAAACTTATAGAAAACATCAAAACATCCATCCACTAGTGCAGTGGTTCTCAACCTTTTTGCGTTTGTGGACCTCTCTGGATATGCCAAAATCTTATGGACCCCAATGTCTGAATAGTACCCATTGTCCATATCCCAACAATAAGGCTATGCCTACAGATAGAAGATGATTCGCCACGAATGTATGAACAGTAGTGGATCCGGGAATTCAAAATAAAAACCATCTCAGCCCCACCATGTTTGGGGCACACCTTTTTTTTTTTATGTCTATGCCACTTCTACAGTAGATGGCTGGAAATGGCACTGTCAGACTCAAAATTTGAAGGTAATCTATATTTTATCCCCATCCCCCATTTAATTTTTAATGTACAGTAGGCAACTCATGGTTGATATCCTGCCAATAAGATTATGGAGAGGTACTGTACAGACAGTAAATTTTATAAATAGGGGATTTACGCTACCTTAGCCCCACCCTGGTTGGGGCTGAGGATATTTTAATGTTTATGGAACTTGTAGATTGCTGGAAATGAAATTTGAATTAATATTCTGTTATCCCCATTTACTGTACATTTAATTTTGTCAAACTTAGGGCTCCCTCCTGAATTTTTAAAATTTATTCGATAACCAGTTAAAAGCAATACAAGAGAAAACATGGAAACAAAACTACATTACCTAAGGATTGCCACTATTACAGTAAGTGGCTCTCCTGCAGTATACTAAACACCTTCATAGAAAATACATAAAAAAAAATAATTTAAATGATTCTATCAGATCACCTATAAAATATTGGAATTAAAATATAATGCCAATTAAAACAATTTACAGTGAACAAAGTAATGCCTGTAAAGGTACTGTATTTCATTATTGTCAAGGCATGATCACATTATTGTAATACAAGAAAAAATAGTGGAATAATGAAAAAGTTGTTCTAATAATCTAGGGGACCCCCAACATTGTTGCGGACCCCCTGTGGACAGCTTTGACTTGGCGGACCCCAATTTCGCAGAAATCTACTGTAATGGGTTTGGACCCACTGCACTATTGGGTGCAGTAGCATACAGTAGGTAAAAGCTAATGTTATTTTCAATCGGCTTCATTTATTCTTAGGTTATCTATTTTAGCTTTGTGCAGTTCAATAAAACACTCTAAACTTTTAGGCACAGAACCTTTATAAGGTATATTATATTTACAAATTATTCGAGCAGCTGCACACTTTAAGTCAGGCTTTGTCTGGGCCTTTAAAATTATTTCTGCAACACCTGTAGTCGATGTTTTCAGGGCTGTGTCACCCTTGAAATTCACCTGGTCAACATGACAATTAGCCTCCATCAGAAGAACAATTATTGCATGCAAGTTTAGAAAGTCACTAATTGGCTTGTTATATTTTACAATGAGATGTAGGGGCGTGTTTCCATCCTTATCAATAGCATTTGGATCAGCTCCACACTGAAGAAGTACCATAGTAAGATTTGCACTGGGAATTTTACAAACATAGTTAGTATGGAAATCATCTACAGGTGTGAGGTAGTTCACAACTAGGTGCAAAGGTGTTGAACCATCCTCAGTGCGGGGGTCTAGCCTTAAAAACTGATAGACCTCTTTTTTATACAGGACTTCTTGTTCATTGGTTTTAGCCACAGCTTTATGAGTGATACCGGCTAGAAGGTACAAACATGTGTAAATGCAGGAATCATGAATGGCACGGTGAAATTTATCTGCACATTTATTTAATTTCTCTTGTGATGATTCCATTTCACAAACTGCAGACTTTAGAATGTTATGTAATTCCGAGAAATTCACTTGCATTCCAATATGCAGCATTTGAGAGAATACCTGCGCAAATCTCAACAAGTCTTTATAAGTTGACCGATTTAAACCTTGCCTTATGTTAAGGGCATGCTTCCATAAGGATAAACACATACTGAACTGCATATTATCAGCAGCAACTGCCCCACGGTAGACAATAGGGTGTAATAATTCTGGGCACTGTTTTCCTAATATCCTTTCTCGCACAATCAATGCTTCCATGTGCAACTTATCAGTGTCAAATTTAAGTGACTTTAATTCCTCCAATGTTTGAGCTTCCTTTTGGTAGCCATAAGCACTTATTGGTGTCTGTATATGTTTTAAAAATAAATTATTTGGATCACATGTCCTTTCTAGTAACGCCAAGTACAAATAGTGGTAAGTCTTTGCAACATCATAATTATCTTTGTCGTTTGCATACGATGCTCCAAGCAATTCTAAAGCTTCAATACGTTCTGCCTTAGAACATGAATCTAATGTCATAATATATTCAGCCACTTCAGCCTGGTTGTTTTCACAGGCCACCATCAGTGGTGTCATCCCGTGGTCATTAGGAATCATTTGGGCACTGAACTTTACCAGCTCCTTTACGATTTCTAGATGACCTGTTTCAGCTGTAAAGTGCAGAGCAGTGGCACCACAATGAGCTACTGCAGTGGCATCTGCATTGTGCTCCAGTAAGTATGATGCTACAGTGAGGTGCCCTCGATAACAAGCTATCATCAAACATGTGTTATTGTATTTATTTGGCTTGTGAATATCAGCATCATGTTCAACCAGGTACTTGACAATGTCCAGACGGCCATCAAAGCAGGCAGCTCTAAGTGGTGTAGAGTTGGTGCTAGTTGCATGGTTGACGTCTGCACCCCTCTCTATCAACATGGTGACAACTTCATATCGCCCTGCTCCCGAGGCTGTCCAGAGTGCCGTGGCACCTTCAATTACAAATCCACAAAATTGGACAGTTCCTGTCTGTTCTATATCAACGTGGTACTGGTCAAGCAGCAATTTAACCACATTTGTGTTTCCATGTAGGGCTGCGATCACCAAGGCTGTACACTTTTGTTGACCGTACTGATGCACTTCCGTTAAAATTTGTGAAACTTCGTCGTCTGATTTTCCATACAATAGAGCAGCTAGGGTAATAGGCTTACCACTTCTCGCAGCATTGAACACTTTTTTACCGATCTGGACCATTTTATTTGATAAAATGTGCTGTGCAATGCATTCCCCTCTCATATTTCGTTTATTGACTTTCGAGGTCATCACAAAACGACGACGACGACGACGACGGATGCGCGGTGATCCAAACTGCCGATAGATGGCGTTTCTTTATTCTTGAGATTTTAACATGGCGGCTCCCTTGCATCCGATCGTGTACTGGGCACAAAAGGCAGAAACTATTACGTTAAGAGTCGATTTGAAGGATGTTAAGGTTGGAAATTAAATCAATAATCATACATTCACGTTTTGTTGCACTGATAAATGTAGTAATTCCACATTATGGCCTCACTAACCTGCCCTAGGCCTAGGCCTCGTAAGACTAGGTAGGTCTAGGAGGCGGGATCCATCCAGTCAATTCGAGCGGATGCCACTTCGAGCGAATGCCAGTTCGAGCGTATTCGAGCGGATGCTAGTTCGAGCGGAGAAAAGATTCACTTGTCCGAACAACAGCCTGTGCGAGTTATGTACGAATTACTTTAAAATTTCCTATTTTGAGCTAACAATCTGCATTCGGCTGAGGCTGAGGCTTTGCCTAGGAACCCGGCACTGGCGTATCTAGTAGGGGTGCGGGTAGGGGTGTAAGGCGAACCCCCCCTAAAAAATTACTCCCCGCACCCCCCACCAGTCGGGCCCCCCCCCCCAAAAAAGAAAACAATTGTAAATATGTTAAAAATAACCTAAAATCACCTTATTTGCGAGTTAGCACCCCTCAACTGATCATTGAACCCCCTACTTCACCTTCACACCCCCAATCTGCACCCCCATTTCAAGACATTTTAGATACGCCACTGGAGCCAGGGAAAAAGCCCTGGTGGGTTCCGAGGAAGAAGCCTATAGCCTTATGTATAAAAGAGTTGTATTTAATTGATTTAAGGTTAACAGTTTTTACAATTAAGCATACCTATAAAAATAATGTTTAGTCATTGTTAATCTTTCCACATGCTAAGTTTAAAAAAAAAAAGTGGGTTTTGAACTATGTAGACGAATGGTTGAATAGTGGAGAAAATTGGTATGATGTCTATTACTGTGTTGTTGATAGTCTTGTCACAGGAGAATCCCGAATTTTTCAAACGGCGGGGTCGGGGCACAACAGTTTCAGAATAGTTAAAGTGAGTAGCACATAACATTAATATGCATTGACATTTTAAAAATTTAGTGGCAAGACGAGGGGGGGGGGTGCATGTGCCTCCCTGTTTCCCCCTACACTTCACTGGATCCGCCCCTGTGTCACACTACTAATGATTTGTGCACCTTCTGATACCATATACGTAAAAATAATTTAAATTTCTATGGTGAATAAAAATTACATTTACATTTACTCCCATTTACAAATATGCCTAAATCGTAAATCTACAAATACAGTTACAACACTATATACAACACTGGAGACAAAAACTGTGAATTCTACATGCGAAATTCTATAGTTTTAAAATATAGGGCCTAAGTGCTTTCTAGCGGCCATCTTTTAGTCGGATTTGCCAAGACTGTACTGTAATTCAAACAGGAATAATTATCAAAAAGTACCAAAAACATTTCAGAACTTTAACAAATAAAAAAATAGGGCGACCATAAATTCGACCTTGTTGTAGTTCGCACTAAATTCATCCGCTCGAACTGGCATCCCCTCGAACTGACATCCGATCGAACTGACATCCGCTCAAACTGACATCCGCTTGAACTGACATTCGCTCGAATTGACTGGGTCATGCGAAGGTTTATTATATAATTCAGCAGAGTCTGAAATGATCAGGTCCAGTAGCATTCTCTCAGGTTAGAGAGTCAACCACCTGGGTCAGTCCATTACCCAAACAAACTGGTCTTACAGTAGGGACTTTTAGATTTGCACGTCGACATAGTGGACTGCTACGTGATGAGGTCATTTTAAGGCACTGCGCATGCGTTACGTCGTCTCCCTCGTCCCCTACCAAAATCGAGAACGTGTTCACCTCATTTTTCCCTTCGTCCTAAATCTTGTGAAGTTTAAAGATGGAAGATGAAAATATAGTGACAACGCTGCTTTCACTATTTCGTCCAACTGAGGCAGAGACAGAGTCTGAGGGAAGTTTCTAACTTGTGTTGAATTAATCTGTATTATTTGCTTTTTAATGCACAGGCAGTTATGTAATTTCTACTGCCTTCGTAAACACAAAAAAGGCTGTGGAAATTCATGAGCGTGCTTACGCCAGTGTGCATGCAATGCAAACTTGCACCGCAGCGAGCGCAGCTGGCCGGGGAGGCCTGTTAACTATCTGCATCATCGCAGTTGACGCACCGGATGCGCCCTGAAGTATGCATTACATTCATCATTGTTGTACTTGTCTAGATCAAATTTGTGATAATCTCGGTACCTGAATTTGGCATTTTTGGGTTTATTTGTATTGTATAAAAACATGAATTCTTCATTGTCCAAGACACCTGTAGAATATGCAAAGACAACAATTTTGCGAAGTCGATGAAGGTTCGCCATGACACAGCTGCTTAATAAGGTTGCCTAGCGCGCGCTACATGTCGACTGAAATCTAAAAGGTTTTCATTTGTAGTCAACAGGTATAGTTGACTACGTTGACACGCATGACTAGTCGACGTGAACCAGGTCCACGTCCACACAATCTAAAAGTCCCTATTATTATAATTTCTATTACTTATAGTACGATTCAAATCCCCTAATATAGGACTAGGCCTACACCAGTCAGTGGTTTGACAAAGCATAGATAGTCTATGTCTCTGTCAGATGTGCAATCAGTAGATCTTGATGGGGTGAGTTAGGTGAAATATAGATGGCACCAACAATAATGTATGGTACCAAGGGTAGCTGTGGGTGCTTTATTGGGATCCTGCAACCTCCAATTCCTCTGGCACAATGACATTAACTCAAGGATTCTGCTAATGTTATCATGTACTTAGATCAAAATTTCTCCTCAACTGTTGGCACGAAAGCTATAATAATAACATTAAAATTATTAATGATGAATTGCTCAGTTGCATATATTCTCAGTTATCCATGACTGTGCAATAACAGCAATATCGGCTTTCGCATTGTTAATGGAAATTTCAAGTTCATCATTCTTATAAGGTCTGAGCAGGCCTTGGTCATAAAATATGTTGGCAGGATGCTCCCTCCCTTTATTGTAGGTTTAACAGTAGTTTTTGTAAGGCCAGGCCTAATCAAAACTCTAGGTCTGGGCCTAGGCTGGTTTTGCCTGTGTCTACTGTAGTCTGGGGGTGTCCCGAAAGCTCAGACCACGAAAGCTAAGACCTACATCAATATGTAGAACTGACTAATCATGAAATAAACACCAGTACCGATACCAGCCATGGAGTTATAATTATTTTGATAATAATAACTCCATGTACCAGCTAGGTCCCTATTTGCAACGTTTACTGGAGAAAACAAATACAGTACAAACAAACCGTTGTTAGTATGCAGGCTGCGATTTTTTTTTCCGTACAAAACATTTGCATGAAACTTCACTCGGGCCATCTCAGATTGACTCGACTCAAGTTCGATAGGAGGAACAAGAGTAGACACTTCGCAATGTCGTGACGCTCGAGTTTAACTATTACATTGCTCTGTCTAAAGTTCACCTACGGTAGGCCTGAAATCTTACGGATTTATGGGATGTACGTGTGTAACTATAACTGTGACCTTCTTGTATGTTATTAAATGTTAGTATAATATCTACAACAACAGAAGCTAGTACCCCCTTTTATAAAGTGTAGATAAGTATGTGTAATACCAAAGGCTAGAGAGAAAGAGGGTAACTATAGGCCTACAGGCTGAGCTAAGTCCTACCTAGGCCCCTAAACTAGGCCTAAATGTACCTAGGGTCCTAATAATAATAATAATAATAATAATCATTCAAGAACCTACAGATAATATTTACTAGGCCTATAATTAATAACTAATCCAAGGGGAATATATTTTGTGTTATTTCTACTTTACGTCGTTTTTTTTAATTGTTCTCTAATTTCTCCATTGTCTAAGTTCCCCTTAAGGTAGGTTTTAGTAACATAATAATGAATGAATAATAAAAATGAATAATAATAATGAATAATAATAATAATAATAATAATAATAATAATAATAATAATAATAATAATAATCATCATTTCTGCATTAATTAACTTGGTCTAAGCCTTGCAATCAAGAACCTCCGGATAATATTTACTATATATGCCTAATTAATATTAATAACTAGGCTTAGGCCTCATTTATACATTCATTGGTGCTCTGCCATTTTTCCAGGTCTTATGGCATCAAGTATTTTAGAGCTGCCTATTCTCAGCTCTTATATTAATTTGAAAATAACTGTCACCCTGTTTCATTTGATGATGAAACGTGCTTTTCCTTCCTCTTTGTGTTTTCCCCTGAAAGCATATAGTTTTTAGTAGTTATAGTAAGCCTAGGTAATTATGCACCAGGTTCCCAGACCTAACTAAAAAATAAAAATCGTCACAGTATGTAACTCAAGTTCAAACACTTTTGATTACTCGTGCAGCTCAATCAAATATTAGCCTATATGTGCGAATATCTGATATATACTGTATTATGATTCTCGATCGTTCTTGATAATAATAATAATAATAATAATAATAATAATATTTAAGATTTAACATGAAATGGAGCCATTTCGACCCTAAGTATCAGCAGCATAAGAACATATAAGCATATAGGTGTATATACACACATTCAACACTTACTGTATATGACGCAAATTTTTGGTCCGTCTGGACCCTCTTCAGGCATAGTCCGATCGTTGTCTGAACCAATCTTTTCGTCTCCGTTTCTGCATAACCTGTTACGTAACGCTATACGGAGTAGTGGTTATTCATGAGTATGGTAAGTATTACTCATGACATCATACCACTGCTCCTTTATATTATAGGCTATGATAGAATTCGATAAAATGTATAGACGAAAAACGTCAACATATAAAGAAAACGCCCACACTAATATGCATAGCCACAAGGTATATAATTAAACTTAGGAGTGTATCCTACACCTTCCCCCACTCTTCTTTTTTATTGAGGCCGGGATTATGTATTTTAATTCTCTCAGCCTCCGTCACTTGTCGCATCATCAGGTTTCCTGCATGTTTACTAAGGATTTTGACCGTTAACTCCTTCATTTCTCTTTGTTTACGTACTTATTATAGTGTTCATTTACCCTTTCTCCTATGCTTCTAGATGTTTCTCCTATATATGTCCCTGCTTCATTTCCACTGCATTCTCTGCATCTTATTTCGTAACCACTTCTCGTTCCTTACAATTTACTTTCATACCAGTTTTACATATCATACACGATTTATCTTTACATAGTTTGGCCTTGAAGGGGTTCGAACGCTTAAGTTCCTTTCGAATGCTAGTGCCTGCTCTCTCGATGACTTTAACTTTTAGGTCGCATGTTTTAAGTATTATATTCACTTTTTTCGCAAGGTCGCTCCCAGAGGTCGCATCGATGAACATCACGGCTTTACTTCCTCCTTTTTCGAACCATGTTTCATGTTTCATTCTCTTATTAATTCCTTCATTCATTTTCCATTTTTTCGATCTATAAAGGGTGGGGGGCTGTCTCGGGGTTGTTCCTTCTCTATCTTCTTCTAACATATTTTTAAATTTATTAGTTGCTCTAATGTGTACTTGTTTTCTTTCAGTACAGCTGTATCCGCTATATTGCATTCTGTCAATAAAGTGTTGTATGTGTGGGTTACGTTCTTTCGCCTCAATGTGCTCAGAGTTGTTTTTCATAACACGGATGAGGTCTGCTACTAGTATTTGAAGTTTCGTTTTCATTGGTAAAGCTGAGTTTTTGTTAATTAGGAGCTTACTAGCGATGGGTTTAGAGTAATGTGCATGTAAAATTTGACGTGTAGGTCTTCCGTTTTTATTAACAATCTGTATCCATACGTTAAGGTCGAGGATGGGTAAACGTTTGGTTATATGTAGTTGAGGATAGTCAACCATGATCTTGGCGCTGGGATGTATAGAGTTCGCTATTTCTTTAATAGCATTCATTGTATATGTTTCCCGGTCTATCTCTATATTGCAAGTACTGTATTATTATCTCTCACATCGAAGTTTATATCATCAACATACCTGGTATATGTGATGTGTTCCTTGTGTAGCTGAAGCCTAAACTGTTTATCCCACCAGACCAAGAATAATGTAGCTACATCGCCAGCAGGCAGTTTCCTATAGCTCCTCCTTTAGTTTGCTTGTATAGACGGTCTTTAAAAATAAATATGTGTGTGGTTAAAGTTACTTTCATAGAATATTTTAGTGCTTAGATTATCATTTTCTTAACGTCTCTATCATTATGTATTTTATAGTGGGTTGAATCCACGTACCCCATCTGATATTCTTATTTGGGTTGGACCCAGAACCTGTGATAGTAGGGTATCTACCTCCCTTAGTGCGTGTAGGGCAAAAATCTTTAAGACACTCTGGGATACTTTCTTTAGAGTCATACTCAACATGTTTGAGGAGCAGACCTAATTCGTAAGAATCGACACCCCCAAACGCGACGTCACTCTCTTCAATGGGATCTCCACATCTATCTACAGCGAACTCAATGTCAATAGGCTGGTACAACGCCTCAACATCCATGCTCCCAATTACGCATCCTTCTATGTTTTGTTCACTGATTACATTCTCTGATTTTAGAGAGTTAAATTCTTTTGTGCTTTCGCATGTAGTTTCGTTATCTTTTATAAGTGGACGCAAGAATTGGGATAGAAAGTGGGAAATTTGGTAATTGCATGACGTAACCGCTCCACACACTGACATGAGAGGGGGTCCGTACATCTTGGGAGCCTTGTGGTCTTTGTTGGTCTCATCGAATCAGAAGATTCGATGAGACCAACGGCAGGCCGGCATAAATTGTGTACTTCCATTTTCTTTTATAGCTGTGAATTCAAATTAGAAGGGGCCAGGGAACAAATTTCACAGATAAGGGAAAATACCACCCCACCATAGTTGGGGCTGAGGCAAGAACATTTAATATGATTATGGCACCTCTAGATGGTCGGAAATGTCCTCTCAGACTTAAATTTGAATTTAATTTTCTTTTCTTCTTATTTCTTTTAGAGTTTTGAAAAAAAACCTCCAAAAAACAAAACAAAAAAAACAACAAATCCAGGTTCACCTACCCTGCCACCCAAAATTTTTATAGTCACAAAAATATTTACTTACCAGTGGTTGGGGTTGAGGTGAGCACATTTTTAACATAGATACCTCTACATTTCTGGAAATTGCACTTTCAGACTCAAGAATAAGTTTTCAAAGCAGTGTTTGCAACAAAATAACATCGCATTTACATCAGTGTCCCACTTAATCCATTTTCCCCATGAGTCTACCCTTCCCCATGCCAGTACCCTATGCCACTAGATGCAGTGAGCTACACTCAGAAAAAGCTACCTCTTGTAAACATTGCTATTGTGTCTATGTGATGTTGCTCTAAACATAAAAACTTGTTCTAAAAATCGGGCAAAAAATGATTTATTTTAAGCAATGTTTTGCGGGCTGGATCAAAATTTTTGGCGGGCCGGATTTTGATTGCGGACAGGGGGTTGAATATCAGGGCCTTATAGCCTGCCTGGCTGATGACGCAGTCTCAGTCCAGCGGTCAATCTACATGGCCTAGGACTAGGTTGTAGACCTGACGTGTTCGGGCTTCAGTTAGTTGTAGAGAGTTCAAAAAATGGCAGACAAACAAAAATTCATGAACAGCAAACACCAAAAAGAGCTTCACCAGACACCAAGAATTCAACAGAAAATCCTGAGCATCTTCAGGAAGAAGGCCTCAACTAGAAAGCGCCCTCAATTTTTTTTATAAATTTATAGAATCAAAGCATGCAATGCACTAATTTAACTCGCAGTGTGATTAAAATAAAGGATAAACACTGAGAAAAAGGCTGTAAAGCTTATACTTCCCTAAAAACAAACAAGCACTTACAATGAATATTGCGCAGCAAGCCTGATGCACAAGGTTAGATGAAATTTTACAATGCCATAGTTATATATATTAGTAATCAATTGTTTAATTTTTAAAGTCATTTTCATCTTATCTGTTTTGATGATGCCAAATGTAAGCACAACTTTGATTGCATATGCTACAGACTCACAAATACCCACTAAGCATGATCCAATTTTTGTAAACATCAATAGAAATTGTTCCAAAAATTTATTATTTTCAGTTTAATTCTCAAGAAACACTAAAGTTCATTTTTGATAGGCTTTACATTTGTGTAGGTATGGGTACTCTTAATTTGCAAACAAAAATTTATGACATTAATGCTCAAATTTAATAACTTAATATGAATTTTATGAATTATGAAATAACAAACAATTGATTATACAGAAACACAAGGCCATTGAAGCGTAACAAAGTACGCTACAGTGAACTTATTTTTTGTAATAATATCCCAATGCTTTAAACTCATTGTAGAAACTGTAATTGACCTTTATATCATTCACTATTGATTTCAATGTCCATCAATATGAAATTATATCCTGACCAAGCACCCTGATTTAAAATTTTGCGAAAGGTATAGTATTGGTATTGTTCAAGGAATATAATTTGCTGAGGGTGCATATAAACCCCCTCTGTCTCACCAACTACTGTATTTTTTGTTCTTTTTAGGATCCAGAGATACAACTTACGAAAAAAAGCCTTACATTTAAAGGTAGGAAAAGAAAAAGAAAATGGTAACTAAACAGCCAGTTTTTTTGTCACTCAAGTGTGCTTCAGGAATTACAAAAAAATCTTAATCTTAAAAAATCTGAATAGACCATCTTACTTTACTTGCATTGCTTCAGATACTCAATCTCGCTGTGTCTGTCCATCCTCTGTCCCATTCAATGCTATTGTATCATTATTGTTGTCATCATATTATTTCTCTTTTGATTATTATTGTCAATGAACTTTATTACTGTTAAATTATAATTAATATATTATTATCATTATTATAATGTACAGTATGTGAAATGTATTCTGTACCTTCATAAATTTTTTCAATGGTTTTGAACACAGGTGTTGGTATTGGTGCTGCTGGCTTAAACTCTTACCAATTCACTCTGGAATTTCTAAAGGAAGTTGATCCTGAGGTATGGTATACAATGATGGGTTTCATGCTATTTTTGTAGGATATACAGTAATGGTTCCTTCAGCTTCCATTTTCTATAGTCTTTTCAGAAAATGACTATAATTGCATATTATCATCCTTACCACTACAGTAAGTCATACATTCTACACATGCATTTATTGCAATGAAGAAAATTCTTCTATTCATTTTTTTTAATAATGTGGCATGAAGTTGAATATAGATGCACCACATTTTATTATTTGTGCGATGTTTCTCTTTTTAATTATCTCTGCTGTTGCCAAATTCAAAGATTGATAACATTAAATATAGGAGACTAAATCTGCCATTGTCCAACAATTTAACAACATGGAAACAAATAATTTTCTACTGGATTTTAGGATGTATACTTTTAGTTGACCGGCAGCATAAAATTGAAAAGTTTTTTTCTGGCATGGTCTCTTCCACATTAACTGGAATTTGAATACAGTAGTGAAGAAGTACATAGTGGACCATCGGTATGAATTTAAAATGTTATGGCAATATGTAGAATTTGGCATTCATTTCGAAAATTTGCTTTTGCCTCTGAAGCAGTAGCACTTCTGCCCTTATACTGTACACCTGGAATCTTACTTCAAACCCTTTGGCAACTTTTCAGTTTACCCTACCATTGCCTGTTACCTCACAATGTAAACATTTATACAGTAACTACCAATTCATCAATATCATCATTCTGAATTATTTTTTTTTTTCCTTTTTCAACTTATAATAATATTCAGTGTTTGAAAAAAATGTATTTCCTTTTGAAGGTTATGGTATGTTGTAAATTGAATATGATTAAACCTGAAGGAATATTCTGAAAAAATAAATGAATACTGTAAATAAACTTGAGTCTTTTGAAAAGTGTGATTTTTCCATAGGGAAGTGCATATAGAATAACAGACCGTGAAGTAAATTTTGTGTTAATGAAAGTTGGAGCAAGTGTACAGTGGCCCAAGTTGACACTGCCAGAGAACAAAGAACCCTGGCTAAAGATTGACTTTGATAAATGGACAGTTGAAGATGATTCTGAAGATGATGAACTAAGAAGAAAAGTAAAATATTTACATTATTATTACTACATTTTTTCATTGATCTGTTAGCCTCCAAAATATATAATGATTCTAGTTGCTTCTATTGTTGTCAGTCTTTATTCCATTTGGTCTATCACTATACACTTGAATAGAAAGCTTACAGTGTGGTATAGCTCAAAGGGGGTCATGACTTTTATAGTGTCGTTATTTGTGTCAGTGTCACTGTCCAACGCAAGTTAAATATTTTCATCATGTCACCCAGCAGTATCTTGTGGTTAAATTGTACTGTATTTAAACAAATTGTAAATCAGTTGCAATAATTTTTCATATTTATATTTATAGGCTGAATTCGAGAAAGACCAGTTGAAACAGATTGAGAAGCAGCTAACTGAATGTGAAGCTGAAGGTAATGAGATCATTTAAAATTAGAAATTTATATTTTGTTTCTTGGATGTATATATTTTCAGAAGCTAGCTGATTATTTAGTTCAAGTTTAAAAATTTGAATTCATAAAATTATGGAAATCTAGTATACCCTGAGTCTCATATGATACTCTATTTGTATTGGCTTTAGTTGATTTTTAAAAATTTTTATTATTGATCTTTGATTGTGTAAAGATTTTTTTCTCATGACTAAAGGCCATCTCCACTCCCAAAGCTTTGTAATTAGTCATCTCTGATAAAGCATCACATTATTTCATTTATTTAAGAGGGCCTCTGAATATCAGTCGACCTTCTAGGATATGCTGAAAGTGTTAATCTCTATAATTATGGTTTAAAAAATATATATCAATGTACACATGTTTAATAAATTATGCATGTCTCATTTGTTATTATGGTAATAAATTATGTCATGTCAAAAGCTTGATTTTCATTAATATGTAATTTATATATTTAACTATCCAACAGATTTCCATACATGCCAACACTCCCATTTTGGCTGGTAGACTCCTGTTTTAGTGACCTGACTCCCTGCCATTTTTTTTCTCACGTTTTCTAACATGCTGTCCCGGTTTACAAAGAAAGTTGCATAGACGTACTAATATATTATTTGTACAGTATTGTCTTTTTTTGCCATAACATACTACGAAAAAACCTCAATATTTAGATTATCTTTTTAATATTTTGCTCGGTGACAGCAAGCTGTCCTATATATCAAGATGATTCCTATATGAATTTCTATGGTTTATGAGTTATAGAATCTCCTGGTACCATCTGTTATAGGGGCATTCCACAGTATTTGGTCCGTGAGGGTTAAATTTTCATTTTCAATTAATAATATAAATTTTGGCTAGTTCTCAAAGAAGATATATTAAAGTTAGATGAAAAAAACTTTTTTCATTTTTTTGATGGATATTTTTTGAGTTATTTGATATTAAATATTAAAAATGTATATTTTGCGTCATGGACGGGACATTAAAAAATGCTAAATATTTCTTTAACAGTAAATCTGATAACAAAATTTTGGTGCAGATACAGTTACCTTCTTGTATTTCCTCTATTACAAAATCATGTGTTTGGTTGAAATTTGTTTATTATTAATTTCATAATTACACATAAAAGTTCATAATTGTCCCGTTCGTGACATTTGAGGAGGTTTTTTACATTCATAATAGGAAAGTAATGGCTATGAAAAATTTAATATTCAATTTTCTCCTACTAGAGACTATAACTTAATATCTTATCAACCAATTTTTAGATAATTGTTTGTTTAACCTGCCTAAAATATCATATTTCAAACACAAATTGTCACGGACGGGACAGTTTTAGTCACAGACAAGACAATTTTGTCAGGGACGGGACACTTAAAGAATTAACACAATACAAGTTTCTTTGCTACTGAATTTGAGTAATAAAGGTAGCAAAGTACGTAAAATGTTGCATTGATATCAGGGAGTAATTTTTGTCCCTTTTTACATTGAAAATTATGGTTTTTCTCTCATTGGATGAAAGTGTCCCGTCCGTGACATTACGGAATGTTCCGTCCGTGACAGCACATAATTCATATTTTTTCATAAAATTACATTTATGATTTTTTGTTAAACATTTAGGCATGTAAAACAATCACCTGGTGATATTATTAAACAAAAAATAATTTAGTATCTCTTTTAGATGAGGAGAAATATTAGAATATGTAAACCTTTCTTAAAGTCATGTCCAAATTTTGTCCCGTCCGTGACACTTACATTTTTTATCATAAAAAAAAATTTTCAATTTTTCTCCCCCAGTAAGTAACATTAGGCATACATGTAAACATTGATCATACTATAAGTCTTCTAGTCTATATTGTTACTGAGATATAACTAGTTATATTCTCAAAGATGTCCTGTCCATGACAGAAAAAATACTGTGGAATGCCCCTATACTGTATCTTCGAATAACCAAGTTAACCAAGAATATTTTACACAGAGCAAGATGGCTGGAATATACAGTAAGCTCTTTAGCAAAAGGGGAATCAGCTCCTACAATACCTCCAACTATCCACTACATTTATTAGAAAGTTACTAAGTGAATTGTGATGGACAAGTACATGGATGGTACAAAGTGCCATGAGTATATGAATAACCACTGTAATCGTACTATAAACTGGTTTCAATCTTTTCTTCATCAATGCTCTTAAGTCGTACGCATTCAAAACTCAGTCCCCACTTTAGAGGTTCAGCTTGACATTCCACAAGGCTCATTTCTTGGTCCTCTTCTTTTTAATATGTATATTAATGATCTACAATCTGCTCTTCAATCAACTTAGATATCATATTGAATTTCTTTGTAACTGATAGAACATATTCTAAATTGTCTCAATTGATATTGAACCGTAACAACCATAGAGATAGACACAAAAACCACCACTCCATGACAATATAGCAGTTTTAACAGAAAAAAAAAACATTTTCTTGTGGCCAGATTTTATAAGACCTTTTTTCTGTTATTAGTACATCTACTGTACTTATAATACCAGGTGAGGTGAAACAAATTTTGTCTCATTTTTTTTTTTCTGTTAGATTCAAAACATTATTTTTTCTCGAATTAGTTTATTAGCCTCCCCAAAAAAGTGAAGCTCTGGGAAGGCTATTGTTTTTGCACATTTTCGTCTTCATGCTGTTGTCATTGTTGTTTGGTAAATTGGTTTCAAACTTGGTAGAATGCAAGATGGTAATAAGAAGATGGAGCCTATTGTTTTGTGTACGTGTGTGAATATGCTAGTTGTTCATTTGCATAATTAATATTTCACTAATCAGGTAATTTAGGATAGTTAACACAATAAATGAAGTTTGGTAAAGTTCAATTAGTGCCAAAATTAGCAGGATGCAAGATGTTAATAAGAAGATTGATAAAGAAGATTGAGTATTTCACTATTAATCAGGTATTATAGGTTATCACGATAACTAAAGTTTGGTAAGTCTGATTAGTTTCAAACTTGGCAGTATGTAAGATAGTTATAAGAAGCTGGAGCCTATTGTTTTAGGTACATGTGTGAATATGCTAATTGCTCATTTGTATAATTCATATTTCATTGATCAAGAAATTTATGCTATAACTAAACTTTGGTAAATCTGATTGGTTTCAAACTGTCAAACTTTCGAATTTCACGACTAGTTACCACGATAACTAAAGGTTGGTAAGTCTGATTGGTTTCAAACTTCGCACAATGCAATATGGTAATAAAGCAACAGTCTTGTTTTTGTTATGCGTGTGAATATGCTGATTGCTTATTTGCATAATTAATATTTCATTAATCAAGAAATTTACGCTATAACTAAAGTTTGGTAAACCTGATTGGTTTCAAACTGTGCGGAATGCAAGATGGTAATAAGAATACCAAGCCTATTGTTTTTGGTATGTGTGTGACTATGCTAATTGCATACTTAATATTTCATTAAAGCAATTTTACGCTAAGTACCATCATCATAATTCGAATAAGAAATTCTAATTTATTTGAAATTGTAATATTCTTTATGTTGTTGTCATTGTCACTGGTGTAGAAAATTGTTTGTTACCATGATAATACTGAAGTTTGCTAAGACTGATTGGTGTCAAACTACTACTCATCAAAAAATCAGAACATGGGGAGGCTATGCTTTTACTGCGCAGCATAAAAGGAGATTTCTAGTTCCATTTGACCTAAATGCCAACATTTACGAACATGTTAACAATAACATAAAAAAGAAGAACCTTTAAACTGCTTTGATAATGACTGCACTTTTTGTTTACATTTTTTTCCAGCCTATGCAGACTTCAAAAAGATGTATCTTTGTCTGTATAATTTCATACAGTTTATTGGCTTCTCATATATCTTCATCTATTTACTGGTAAACTTTGTGATAAAGGGGCAAGGTAAGTACTTTTGAAATATTAATAAATGTTATAAAATGTGTTTTTATCATGTGGTTATTTTAATTGTTATTATTACTGCATGTATCTCATAGCTTTTTATTTTGCTGATGACAATATAAACATTTTGTATCTTGTAATTAACGTGAACTTTAGAATTATGTACAGCAGAATCTCTATTAAGGGGACGCCCTCAGGACCAAAAAATTGTCCTCTTAATAGGGGTATTTTATGAATAGGGGTTGGCCATAGTGTTTGATGTTACAGTATACTTCGCTTTTTTTCATGGTTGAAAGTGTCCCCTTAATAAGGGTGTCCCAAAGGAGGGGTTCTACGGTATTTAACAAAATTTTACCTCTAAAGATAAAAATCTGGTTAACTGGACAATAATGTCTATTCTCCAGTTGATAATTCTAATGTTACTTGTTATGTTGTTAACATTAACATAAGAGATTAACCCATAACTTGCAGTGTTATTATGCTGAATGATGTGGGCCATGACTACCTAACCTTCGTAAAGAGGCACTTACAGTAGTTTCATGTTCACATCATTCCATGACAGGGGCTGAAATGAACCATTGTAAACCCCTAGGCCTACTCCTCTTACAGATGCAGTGGGTTCGCGAAAGGCCACACAAGTCTGATATGTACACTGAACCCTTCATTTATAGTCATTTTCGTAGAAGACTTGGTTCAACCAACCAAACCTTGGGCAAGGAGTGGTTGGAACCAGCACCGATGTTGTGATGCTGTGGTGAGCTTCGTTATGTTTTGCCCAAGGACACAAACGATTTGCACAGTGACGGTTTTCAATCACAAACCTCAAGGTTGAAAGAATGAGCCACAAACGTTGCATCAACCACTGTTCTGTTCATCTGCAGAAATACTGTAGAGATTACTCTGTTTTGATTGAGCTAAATAAATGTCTTTAAATACAAGTCTTTTATTGTATTTTCAAGGTATGAAGCAAGCCTACAGTGGAGTTATTTTCCCGTTAAGTTTATGCCAGTGCTTATCCATCTTAGAAATTATTCATCCGCTTGTTGGCTTAGTAAAGACGGGTGCAGTGGCACCGTTAATACAGGTTTGTACAATGAAATTGCACTTCATTCTCATTTTAAATTTTATTTTTGATTATTGAAGTAAAGTGTCTTTCGTAATGAAAGAAAATTTGTTATGTTTTCAAAATAAGAATTAGATACAATTTTTGCAAACCTTATACTGACCTTATCCGCCTTAAGGATCATCTACAAAGCTATGTTGTCAAACAACCTGCTACCTGAATGCAAATTGTTTAACAACAGAGCTGTTTACTGTAAAGATGATGTTTGTATTATAAAGTGAATACTTTAAAGTGAATACTGTAGAGCTTCTATTTTAGGAGACGCCTGTTAAAGAGTACACTTTATTGGCCACGAAACAAGGATAAGTAGGCTTTGTCTTTTAACTCTATGGCCAAAACATTTTCTGGGAAAACTTTTTTTTGTCCAGAAGATGTACCATTAATAGGATTTTACTGTACTCTTTCAAAACTAAAGTTAAAGTCAATGAACATGTCTATGAACCAGATTAATATCTTCAACAATATTTACAGTATACAGTAGTGCTTTTTTGTGGTATGGCTGAATGAGTGATTGTAGCTATTATCATTTGTGGCGTGGTCAACCCGGATCAGATTGCTTGTCGAAAATTCAGATTTTGAGATAATACATTATTCTTTTTCAGCAAGGTATTGTCTTTGTAATTGTGATAAAAAATTTACGATCTGACTTTTTCGTTATAAAGTTATAGAAGTATAAGTATACCAACGTTTGTGAGAAACCCTAAACACGTTTTTGAGAAATTCACGTTCAGAAGTTTACCGACGAGCTGAGATTCTGACAACGCGGAGACATTTTTTGTCCCATGGCATGTTTACGTATTTCTTTATTGTATATACGCAAAAAAACAAACAAATGGTATACAATACGAGCCAAGAAATAGACAAGTCTAATCGAGCTTGGCCCCTTTCTTAACTATCCCCCTCCGCCCCAATAAATAAAATAAATATATAAATAAAATAATGAAAATAAATAAATAGGCATCAATCTTCATACTCGGAATAAAGTAATTTTTTCAGTTTTGAAACAAATACATTCCTCGAGGTAGTCTCTCTTAATTTAACAGGTATTGTATTCCAGAGTTTAGCACCCATATAAGAAATTCTAAATTTACCTAAATTAGTTCGGCATTTTGATATGGCTAAATTATATTCGTAATTAAACCTTGTTGCATAACTATGACAAATATTTTCAAAATAATCAGATAAACTATGTGGTAATCTGTTATTAAATAAGTCTGATATAAAATTCAAAATATATAATTTATGAAGCTTAAATACATCTAAAATGTTAAGTTTTTAAAATAAAGGTACAGAATGAGCCCTAAATTTAGAAAAAGTAATACATCTGGCACACATTTTTTGAGTGAGTAATAAAGGTTTTAAATGCGATTCGTAGGTGCTGCCCCATACCTCAATACCAAAAATCAAGTTGGGTAAAATAAAAGAATTGTAAAGCATAACCGATGTTTCCTCAGGGACACAGTGCCGTAACTTAAATAAAAAACCAGCTCTCTTTTTTATTTTATTGTTTAAATCAGATATATGTTCTTTAAAACTAAGGTATTTATCGAGTTTAACGCCAACAAAATAAACAGATTTACATTCAGAAATTAAGCTTGTATTAATCCTAATGGAGCCAAACGTTGTAACAACTTTATTTTTTGACTGAAAGATTATATAATTAGTTTTATCGGCATTTATTGTTAATTTATTGGCGTTGCACCACTCAATGACTTTTTTAAACTGACAATTAACCTCATTGAGATCTAATATATTCCCGGAAAATGATTTAAATAAGTTTGTATCGTCGGCAAACAACCTGAAATCAAAAAAATTTGAAGAGCTTGGTAAATCATTTATGTAAATTAAAAACATAACTACTCCCAGTACTGATCCCTGAGGAACACCACAATGTATATGTAATTTATTTGAGACACACCCACCAGAGGAAACAAACTGAAACCTGTTGCTGAGATAATCAGAAATCCAAAATAGAGGTGGTCCCCTTACCCCGTAATGCTGTAACTTTGAAATTAAAATATCATGATTAATTGTGTCAAATGCTTTCTTAAAGTCAACAAAAATACCAAGGGCCACTTTTGAATTATCACATTGAAATAAAAGATTATTAACTAAATTAATTAACGATAATTTTGTGCTGTACTTTTTGCGAAACCCGTATTGATGCTTATAAAATATATTAACTTTTTCAAGGAAATTAGTTAGACGATCATTAAATAAGAACTTTGGATAATACCGGTAATATAGAAATCGGGCGGTAATTCCCTATGTTATCCTTTGGGCCTTTTTTAAATACAGGAACTACACATGCAATCTTTAGGGCATTTGGGAACTTTGAATTTGTAAATGAAAGGTTAAAAACATAACATAATGGTATTGAGATATAGGGTGCTGCAACACACAGTAATTTAGCTGGTACATTGTCTGTGCCAGTTGCTTTACCCTTATCCAAATTAGAGATCATATTACTAATTTCATACACAGAAATTGGTTCAAGAAAAAATGAATTTAAATTAGGTTGACTTAAGTAATTTGAAAAATGTTTCGATGAATTTCTTATTTTGTTAGCTAGATTTGAACCTATATTTGTAAAGTAATAATTAAATTCATTCACTATTTCATTCTTATCAGTAACGTCTTCTGTGCAATTGTCATTTCTTTTAATGGAAATTTTGTTTGGTAGATCATATATTGTGATGTTACGCCCAAGTAGCTCATTTATGGTAGACCATGTTTTAGTAGAGTTGTTTTTTTTTTTTGTAAATAGTTTAGAAAAGTAGTTCTTTTTTGCCAATCGTATAATTAGTGTTAACATATTTCTATATTTTTTATATTTTGTGAATTTTGCAGGCTCAAAATTTGATTTAACAACTTTAGAGTATAATTTATGTTTTTTAATAATTGATTTTTTTATTGCTTTACTAATCCATGGTTTCTTTTTTATAAAACCTTTTAAAGAGCGTTGAACAAGGGGAATTACAAATATTAATAAAAGTTGAACAGAAATAATCGTAAGCTACATCAACATCAGACGTAGAATATACATTTTCCCATGAAATATTTGATAAATTATGTAAAAACAATTCATGGTTGAAATGACTGTAGTCTCGAAATGAAACAAACTTATTTTTCGTACTGATGCTGATGTGTTCAAAAATAGCAAACGTTGGGAGATGGTCGGAAATTTCACAAATTATAGTACCGTGATGGACAGAAGCGTTATGAATATTGTGTAAATATGATCTAGTAATGTCTCAGAATGCCCAGTGTACCTTGTTGGAATGGTAATTAGTTGATTAATATTAAGGCATGCTAGATTTGACATAAATGAATCGCATTCAGTACTTAATGTTTCTAAAAGATTAAAATTAAAATCACCAATCAGGATACAACGTTTTTTATCAATATTTGTCGAGCTCAATATATCAAGAAGACTATTATAAAACTCAGATAGATTAGAATTATATTTTCTATAAATAATACCTACAATAAAATGATCTTTTTTATCTGACACATCCAACCAAAGAGACTCAGAATTAATCACAGTGTGATCAATAATTGTGTAATTTAATGAAGAGTGAATATAAGCAGCAACCCCGCCACTCCTGCCAGATTCACGACGGTTATATTCAAACGAATATCCATTCAGTTCAAATAAACTGGGATTTTCCACTTGCCAAATTTCATATAAACCAATGATTTTAAAATTACCTAATGAGTCAAGTACTGTATTGAATTCCTCAAAATTTTTATTAATAGATCTAATATTAGCGTGGAAAACTGAAAGTGAATTTGGGAGAATTGAACTGAAACCGTCGCTAAATTCGGCAGGAGTGACAGTGATGCTGTTGTCAAAATCAGAATGTATCATTCCATCTTCCATTAAGTTTGAATTATTATTATATTAAGTTTTAAGCAAACAAAACTTTTTTTGATGCCTTAAATAAATTAAAATAAAATATACAAACAAATAAGCAAATGCATATACATACGTTTATCATAATTGGCATGTCAGTAACTATAGTTTACTCCGTCATAGCAGATACCTATGAACAGTTCCCATATCAAAGTTATTATATACATGATACGATGAAAGTGAGTCCCTTATTTATAAAGCTGACCGTTAATGTAGAGGTTCCCATTACGGAATAGGGGCCTCTTCCCTTCTTTGTATGCCTTAGCCATAACATCCCTTAAGCCTCGTTTTTTCACCAAGTCCGCGTCAGGAAGATCCTCGGTTACAAAAATATTACTGTTTTTGAGTAACGTCTTCGCTTTAATGTACACCTGGAATCGCTGAGGTCGGTAAAGGAATTTTGCAATAATATGACGTGGCTTCACGTTGGGTGCTCGGGGTTTTCCTATACGATGGGCATTTTCTATATCTATACCAGGCATTCTTAATTCATTGGCAATAAGATCCTTAATTTTCTTTATAGCGTCTTCATTAGATTCCTCCTGTAGGCCTCCAAATCTCAAATGAAAACTTCTAGAATATCGTTCGATTTTGTTGATTTGAGTTTCTAGTGCCTCGATGATGGACTTATCGTTTAAAACGCTCGTTGATACAGCCTTGAGCTCGATGGAATAATCGGCTACTTTCTTTTCAAGATTGGTTATCGACTCACTCGAATATTGTAGCGATGCTTCCATATCAACTTGTTTAGCTTCTATAACATCGATACGCCCAAGTATAGTGTGCTGATTGCTTAGTACCGAGTCGATCTTAGTCAAAAGCTTCCGAATCTCCCGCCTCAGGGTTTCCGCGTTTGGTTGGTCTGCCGTTCCCGATGGCTCAGGCGATTCAGACTCAGGCCCTAAGTCTGCAGCAGCTGATTTCTCCTTTTTCTTACCCATACTGGCCTGTTTGGTCGTCAGCTTTTCAGTATATTATTATAAGTAATAAGAATCACTTACGATTTTTGCAAAATGATCACCGATTACTGTTAATTTTGGAATTATCTATGATTTCCGAAGGAGCTACTGACGAAATCGTTGTTCACTCGTGCGCCCTCATAATAAAATTATGCATAGCTGAATACCTAACCTAGCAACAGTCGATCAGTGATACTCGATAGGCAGTCTACACTAAGTTGAAACTTAGGCCTAAAAATGGAAAGTTGGCATTGTTCAGGTTTTGAAATTACACAATATTGTCAAATAATTGAATACTGATTTTTTTGGTGCTTGTAATGGATGAAAATTGTACAAAAATAAAAACAAAAAGGCCTAGCTTGGCTTCTATGATGCTATGTTTTGTATTGACTGTTACATTGTGGGATAAAATCGTAACTGCTCAGTATTATGTCATTACATGACTGACCAATAACAGAAATTATTTCAGCATCGTCGTCAAGGAAAAACAAAATTGTTTACACTATTTAAAGTCATTTTAATTGGTTGGATTAAAGATATATCGTGACAATTGACTAATGACATGAAAGCTTATAAAATTCCCTTTACATTGGTACTAAATAAGGTTTCAAAATGGAGACGTGCATAGAATCGAAAACGTGGAACATAACAAAGAAGCAAAATTGTCCAAGTTTTTGACATTTTACAGTGAGTAATTTGTATAAAAATGTTCTTTTACCGTTGGAAATTGAAAAAAAAATGTCAAGGTAGCAGGGGTTCTTAGATGCATTATTGCTACAGTAATTTAAATCATAAAAAAGTTTTGATTTTTTTTTTATTGTCAACTGATTTTGTCCAGTTGACAGTCTCCGACAAGCGACTGGTTTGGCTTGCCTCACCACATTTTGAGCAGGGCTTCTGATATTATGAATACAATTTTAGGTTACCGGTAGAAATGTGGTGCTCTTTGCTGTCATCAGAAATGAAGCAAGAATTGAGAGTGAGCCAATTGTGTGCTATTTGTTTCTTGTCTGGAGTTCAATTGAATTGGTGAGGTAAGAAAAAGCATTTACATAATATTTTTTCCCATCTAACAGCAAAAGTAAAATAATAAGCAATTATTGTTGTAAACCATATGATAGAAATGCCCAAGGTTAAAATAATGTATGTCAAAATTGACTTTGGGTCATTGGCTCTCAAGTATTTTTTAAATCGTTATGCTACCTAATTGAAATATGCTCATCTAGTGTATAGTTTACAAAGAATATAATTTATTGCTTTATCACTTATCTTCTCTTTTTAGTGAATAATTTGATTTGATCGATCTGGCAATTTTTTATTTTATAACAAATACAATTCTTTTTCGTATTTACAAGGTATCCTTTTTATATGCTGACTAGTATTGGTCAAGAAAGTGTAGTAATATCCTGGCTTCGCTACACATTATGGATTCCATTATATCCTGCAGGATTATTGTCTGAAAGTGAGTCTCTACTTATAATAAAGACTGCTGATGGACAGATTTCTGATTTGCAAGGGTGATGAAAGATGGTGTGTGATGATAGTGATGGTGGGTTGATAGTGATAATTTTTTTTTTATCTCGGACATAATGGCTTGCTGTTACCATCATTATTAATGATATTCAAGCACATTATATTATTTTTGTTATAGCCATCAAATACATTGCAATTTGAGACCCCTCTATTTCTAAGACCCCTTTAATTCAAAACCACTTTATTTCAAGAACTGAATGACAGTCTTTAATAGTTTTATACTTTCTAATTGGAGACTAAACCCTGAAACCACCTCAAAAGTTCAGGTCTAAACAGTGGTTTCAAATTGAAGGGTGAACTGTAATTGCTTAAACTGCTCACATTACAACCCATCAACAGTACAAGCTGGGATATAATGATGTTGGTTTGTATGAAAAGTGTTGTTTGTAGTGATTGTATTAATGTCATTGACAATTAGTGACAGTAATTTAAAAATTTTCAAGAGTAATATTATGACAAGCTAGAATAATAAAAACAACACTATGTATTTAAAAAGTAGTTTTTTACCTCTGTCACATTCAGTTTTTTGAACTGACAAGTGGTGTCACAGTATTTGCTATCTCCTGAATACGAATGAAAGAATATTTTTTTAATGAATTTTTTTTTCTGCTTTCTTTACTACCGGTAGCGAATGTATGCAGTGTACAGTGACCTCCAATTAAGACCTCTCTATCATTATTTTTAAACTTTCACTAATTTGTCAGAAAGCTATTAGGTAATTTGAAAAAAAAATATTGTGTTAAGGGCAGCAGAGCCCTGAGGTGATCATAATAGAATTGAGTCTCTATGTGACATTCCACACTAAAAATGATGCCTTACATCTAGAAAGAGTTAAACGTACAAGGTGTCTATATTATCGTGAGAACTATGTTGGGCAAAAAATGCACCAAACCTAAAACCATGCATACTTTGAAATGTATATCTTTCCATTTATTTATGTGCTTTTATTGTGTTCTAATTTTTCAGTTTTAACCCTTTGGACTGCCATTCCATTTTATGAAGTAACTCAAAGGTTTTGCATAAAATTACCAAATGTTTTGAATATTTCTTTTGACATGGTAACATACCTTTATATCCACATTGCTGCCATTCTTATAGGCAAGTATAGTTTTTAAAATTATCAAAGTATCAAAGTATATTTTATTTCACAAAACAAAACAGATTTATATATACATCCCTGAACATAAGAATGTATCCAATAAATAAATATTAATTCAAAGAGATGACAAATCAAAATATAAAGTATAATATAATATAATATTAGGCCTTCATTAAAATAAAAAGTATAGCAGATAAGTACCAGAAATTCATGTAGTGGAAGAAACTAGATACTTGGTAATTTTAAAGGCTGGTGCAAAAAAAAACAAAACAATCTCATACTCATTGATAGAAAACAAAAGATATTGTGTATAATTCAGAAGAAACAGAATGGAAGTGATACTAGACTAAAGTCTAAATTATAAATATATTGAAATCTTAGAAACACACAAGGACATAAAAAAGTATCAGTTGTAAATAAAATCTGTTCTAACAAATAAATAAGAAAAATTATCTATAAAACCCAAAAAAGAGATGATAGGAACTACCAATTCTAAGTACCTCACACAGTATATATATATATATATATATATATATATATATATACCAAATTTGACCAATGTCTATATTTTAGGGCATAGCATTTGATAACATGCATCAAAATTATTGGAATTAGGCTCATTTTAAAGCTGATGGATCATACTAAATATTTACTATTAAAAGTGATTTTGATGATTATTTTCCAAAATATTAATATTTTTTACCATTTTTTGTTAATATTTGATACTTCTATTTTGATTAATTACCAATATGTTAATTACAAATACAGTTAAACTTGCCTAAGTCGACTGTTTTCTCGATCTTATTTTACATGCGAAATTGCTGTGTTTTCCATTAATTAAGAATCTGTAAGTCAAAAGTCGAACAATATTTCAATGGCATTTTGCATTCGACTTAGGCAAGTTCAACTGTACTTCAGATTTTTGTCCAAACAACTTTAAAAACTAGATCTACTACATAGGATCATATATATTAAAAAAATTTGATTTTCCTTTACACATACAGGTTTTAATGAGAAAAACAGTTATTTTTACTCATTTTTGGTATAAAGAAAAAAATAGTAATTTTCACTTATTTTTGGTAAAAAAAATCACAAAATATGCTATCTCGTAAACCACTTGTTATAAATAACTTAATTATGTACCACACTGATGTCAAGAATCATGTTTATATTTAATATAATGTAAGTCTTAGTCAAAAACATGGTGTAAGTTGGCAAAAATAGAGAAAATAAAAATCTTTCTTATTTTTGGTAAAATTCACAAAAATGCTGGCCACTTGTCATAGAAAGCTAAATTATGTATCAAACTGATGACAATACTCATGTTTATGTTCAACATAATGAAAGTCAAAAATATGGTGTAAGCTGGTAAAAATGGAGAAAGTATTGATTTTCCCTGATTTTTGGTGAAAGTTGTTGAAAACCCACTGTTCTTGTTAACCACTTGTCATAGAAAGCTAAATTATATATATAATGTATATATATATAATAAATATGTATGTTTAAATTGCTGTGTTTTCCATTAATTAACAATCTGTAAGTCAAAAGTCGAACAATATTTCAATGGCATTTTGCATTTGACTTAGGCAAGTTCAACTGTACTTCAGATTTTTGTCCAAACAACTTTAAAAACTTGATCTGCTACATAGGATCATATATAAAAAAAAAATTTGATTTTCCTTTACACATACAGGTTTTAATGAGAAAAACAGTTATTTTTACTCATTTTTGGTATAAAATCACACAAAAATGCTATCTCGAAAACCACTTGTCATAAAGAGCTAAATTATATATCAAACTGATGGCAAGAGTCATGTTTATATTCGACATAATGAAAGTCTTAGTCAAAAACATAGTGTAAGTTGGCAAAAATAGAGAAAATAGTAATTTTCACTTATTTTTGGTAAAAAAAAATCACAAAATATGCTATCTCGTAAACCACTTGTTATAAATAACTTAATTATGTACCACACTGATGTCAAGAATCATGTTTATATTCAATATAATGTAAGTCTTAGTCAAAAAGTTGGCAAAAATAGAGAAAATAAAAATCTTTCCGATTTTTGGTAAAAATTCACAAAAATGCTGGCCACTTGTCATAGAAAGCTAAATTATGTATCAAACTGATGACAATACTCATGTTTATGTTCAACATAATGAAAGTCAAAAATATGGCGTAAGCTGGTAAAAATGGAGAAAGTATTGATTTTCCCTGATTTTTGGTGAAAGTTGTTGAAAACCCACTGTTCTGGTTAACCACTTGTCATAGAAAGCTAAATTAT
>NW_022685220.1:1206850-1219657 GCF_011630105.1 Anneissia japonica
TACTCTATATATATTATATATATATGTGCAATAAATTGTTGAATTTGTAACCCAGCGTCATCTTGTTTCTACAGAATAGCAAAATTTAATATTATTATGTAGATTTTACAATATAAGTTACCTGGTTGGCATCCATAGAAAGGGTATTAGAATGGCGCCGTCAATTACCCTATTCTTCAATAAACAAAATAATGAGTTGCGCATAAAAATCCTGTTAATCATTGTGAAGATAGGCTGTAGGGTAATAATAAATACCAGAAGTATGATATGTTGATGGTGTTGGTGGTGTACTTAATGTCTTTGTAATTGTATCATGAGCCTTGAGTAAGATAGGACCTCAGTGCATGTACGTAGGCCTAATCGGTAAGATATGAATTTGTTGTATAAAATTCATAAAATTTATCAGTTAGATTTGAATATTGGCATATGAGCATTCAGATTCTGAATTGATGCTAGGGGCCTGTGCTGGGGCCTAGTTAGGCCTAGGGGCCAGGTGTATAGGGTAGGCATAGGTGCACAAAGAATGCTAGGCTAGGTAGGCCAGGGCTTGGGAGATGTGGCACCATTGGACAATTTTAAAACACAGAATTGTTTCTATTGTTCTTTCTCGTTTATTAAATGCTCTACAATGGCAGATCCTGTTTGCTGAAGTGGAGGGGTGAGGTGGGGTGTGGAAAGACTCTGCAGCAGTCAAATAAATCAGTACCCACGAGTGTGCCAGATATAAATTACGTTAGCCTGGAAACACATGCATTTGCCCCTGTTCTGTAGTGGTAGGAGATGCCACTAATAGAAGCTAAATGACCTTACTTTGGGTGTAATGCCTCACAACTTGGTTCACCAAAAATTAATTAAAATACTATTTTTTTTTTCTATTTTTGGCAACTTCCACCATGTTAATGATTAAGATCTTTATTATATTGATTATAAACATGACCTTTGCCTTCAGTTTGATACCTTTCTATGAAAAGCACTTTAACAAAATAATTTTTTTTACCAAAAATGAATAAAATTCACAATTTTCTCTTTTTTTCCCAACTTTTGTTTATAATTACGACCTCCATTTGATGCATAATTTAGCTCTCTATGACAAGTGGTTAACAAGATAGCGGGTTTTCAACAATTTTTACCAAAAATGAGTGAAAATCACTATTTTCTCAATTTATTACCAACTTGCACCATATTTTTGACTAAGGCTTCCATTATGTTAAATATAAACATGAGTATTTCCATCAATTTGATACATAATTTAGCTCTCTATGACAAGTGGTTTTTGAGATAGCATTTTTGAGATTTTTAAAATAAAAACAAGTTAAAATTAATATTTTCTCTGCTTTTGTGCACTTATATCATGTTTAGACTAAGACTTCCATTATGTTGAATATAGACATGAATTTTACCATCAGTTTGATACATAATTTAGCTATCTATATATAAAAAGTGGTTTTCAAGAGCATTTTTGTGATTTTTTTCACCAATTTTTAACAAAAATATGTGAAAATCACTATTTTCTTTATTTCTGCCAACTTTCACCATGTTTTTGACTAAGACTTCCATTATGTCGAATATAAACATGATTCTTTCCATCAGTTTGATACATAATTTAGCTCTCTATGACAAGTGGTTTTCGAGATAGTGTTTTGTGTAATTTTTTACGAAAAATGAGTGAAAATAACTTATTTGCTTATTAAAACCTGTATGTGCAAAGGAAAATCAAAATTCTTTTCGTTATATGATCCTTTATAGTAGAGACAGTTTTTAAAGTTGATTAGACAAAAATCTGAAGTATTTGTAAATTTTACCATATTGGTAATTAATCAAAATAGAAATATGAAGTTTTAGCAAAAAATGATAAATATATGGAGTTTTTTCTCATTATTTAAAAAAATAATCACCAAAATCACTTTTGGTGATAATCAATATTTACTTTGATTCCTCAGCTTTAAAATGAGCCAAAATTTAATTTTGATGCATGTTATCAAATACTGTGCCTTAAAATATAGATATTGGTCAAATTTGGTAAAAAAAAGTAGGTTATTGACCTCTGACATCAAAGTGCAAAGACTTGGTGTTTCAGGTGTACCATGGTATGTCCCGCACAAAAATCATATTAAGACCAATGGTAAAATATGTGCACTAAATCGACTCATCTCGCAGGCTATCAAAAGTAAGGGTCTGATCAAATATGGCGCCAAGATTTTTCATGGTCATGAAGGATTTAATTTCAACTGAAATATGTTTAAGCGATGGAAATGGTGGTGTCGGAGTAATGAATTCAGTTTTTGTTGATTAAGTCTTAACTCCTCAAAGTCTATTTTTTAAAGTTGAAATCGGATTTGGGATTTGACATATTGAAAGGATATACAGTAAACTAAATATCATTAGATATACATATTCCAAACTCAATTCACCTGTATATTACTATTTTTACCATGCAAACATAATGTATACTTTGTAAAAACATTTTGTATTTTCATCATACCTGTCAAGTTGTGTATATTAAATTTTGTTGTCATGCCATTGTTGTTTTTTAGTGTTATTAATATTATTATTATTAACATTAATGCTTTCATTACTGTATTTTATCTTGTAGCTGCCCCTACCATGATGTCACATATGTGGAGACAGAGGCAGAAGAGGTTTGGCAGCAAGAAGAAAATCCATTAATAATACTGTAATGTTTTTTTCAGTA
Source organism: Anneissia japonica (assembly GCF_011630105.1). Lineage (NCBI taxonomy): Eukaryota > Metazoa > Echinodermata > Crinoidea > Comatulida > Comatulidae > Anneissia > Anneissia japonica. The sequence continues at coordinate 1,209,543 of NW_022685220.1, forward strand.
AATTGAAAGTGAGGTGTAATTACAAAATAGTCTGGTGGTACGAAACATGAAGAATAAGCTATTTATGTATTTAGATGGTTGGTGTAATATCATGAGGAAGACCATTTTAAAAAAATATAATTTCTGAAAACACATTTTAGAGAAAATCACCTTGTAAGATAAATGACTGATTAATTCAATCAAAACAGTTTTACAAACTACTGGACCACAGTACCTGAACTTATTTTTTGATATATAAAGTTGACCTGATGTACAACACTGCTCAACTTGTCATGAAATCTCTCTGACATAGACTTAGATAAAAATTACATTTTGTTTTGTTTCGTTTTAAATCTTAACATAATGCAAGTTACAGTAGCTCTATCAACTTGCTTAAAGGGGTGGAGGCTCCAGGTTTAAGATTTCTATTAAAATCTATATAGACCAGTCGATTTGCACCTTGCTGATAAGATTTTCACAGGTGTTTGGAGAGCAGTAGGGCAGAACAAGCACTGCAAACTGGGTTCCTAAATACTAGTGGTGGCATTACTCAAATTATACAGTGTATTAACATAGGAAAATCCCTAAAATGGACGAAATTTAGAAGGTTCGCATGCGATAACCGCTGAAGAAAACACATTAATTTTATCAATTACCAAAAGCAGGATGGAATCATGAATATTCTCTTGTAAAATTACCAAGCTACCGAAAAGAACATGTTCTACTTAGTTTTCAAAATAACTGTGATGTTAAATTTCATTCATTGTTTTCTTCCAAAATTTTTATCCCGATTATTTCATAACCATTATTTCATAACCAATCATTATATAATAAATAAACGATATATGGGAAGACATTTCAAACCCGGAGTTCCTGCTTATTATAAGATCCTAGCTTTTGCCAGCAGTCTTGTGATCAAATACTAGTGCATTTAATATGAAACATTTTTATGGTATTCAAACATTATTGTCAAAAAAATGATTCACTACTTGCATTTCATTTTTTAGACCACTTGTTAGAGAAAGTGGTCTTTATCTAATCATGTTTGAGGACAAAACCTTTGCTGTCAGAGGCTTAATTTCTGACAATATTTGACTGTAATCAGTGGTATATTTTGAGGAGAAAGCTTGGAAAATTAAAAGTATGGAACATTTTTGGGGAAAAGTTAAGGAAAAATTCGTGAAATTTATGATTTTAGAATATCTTAGGATGGATTGTCATATTACCGTGCTGTTCATTTGTCAGATTTCTATCATACTTCGTAATTCCACCAATCACAGCCACTCATTCTAGGAAATCTGATCATATTACGACCGGCCATTTTACGGTTAAACCACAAAGACACTTACGGAAATTGGGTTGTCAATATCGTGTGAATAACAGCAAATTTGTTTTAATAGAATATTATAACTAAGTTCAACAAGCATCAGTTTAGTATTTGTAAATGATAATTCTATCCTCCATAATTTACCTCTCGCCTACGTTTTACAATCAATAACACTCGCATTTTGGTGTTCACTTACTTTGGCCTGGCGGAGACGCTGGCAGCGCACTCCACACATTAGGCCATATAAAAAAAATACCTTGTTTAGCGTCCAAATTTTCAAAAAATGTCAGTGGGGCAGTGATTCAAGTGAATGAAATTGATGCGACATAAGATATTTTTGGACCATCCAGGTACATTTTTATTAAGTCAACTGCATAACCGAAATAAAATCTAAGTTGCTATATCAATTTATTTAGTGCCACATTCTATAAACACTAAATCCCTGGTGAGGTTAACTGTAGTTGTGACTCAATGTGATAAAAAAATTTAAAGACGGAGACTCTGTCCTTGGCGGTCAATTACTTGGTTCTGTCGTTTGTCGGTGAAAGTGTTAATTTTTTGGTTTGAAGGAGTGTGTCTGCTTCTTCTTCCAATCCACAGAACAAACATATACCATTTCCTGGGAAGTAATAGGTGACCTCTGTTTTCTTAGGCAGGTTGGGTTTGTTCATGGAGAGGTTGGGGGTGGGGATCAACTTCATCAGTACCGGTACTGTACAAAGATACATGAAAGAAATACATCATTCAGACAACAATTTGTATGGTACAATTACAAATTTTTAGATCCCAAAATACATTTATCATAATTTTTTGGGACTAAGAAAGTAAATAGAGGAAAGAAAAAAATCAGGTTGGGCCTTTTTTGTCAGTCCGGCATGGACGCTAAACGAGTTTTTAAAAATTTTTTTTTATAGGCCTTACATATAAACCAGCACACAAGTATTTAAAAGGTGAACAATTACTTATAACATAGGAAATTTGGTCATTTTTGTTACATTTCAGATCAAAAAGTCTGTTACTCATTCATTCTCAAATACCTTATACATATTGTTCATAAATACCGATGAACACTCCCACCTTCCGATTTTTGTGCAATGTCTGGATCACTGCCAGATGCTATTGCGATTGTTGCTGCTGTTGGGCGGAAGGACTTTGCACTGTATCCACCATTGCCGAGGCTAGCGAGTTTGATGTGGAATTTAGTTGCTTTGCAATTGTTCCACCTAAAGTCAACTGGATCAACAAAGTTGTTTGCTGCTGAGGGGATAGTTACTACATATCCTTTGCGATGAATATCATTTTTAATCCCAAATAGCTGTATCGTGAAATTCAAATTGTTTCAGGGTCAAGATCATTGGTTTACCAGTGCGTTTCACAGAAAATATGAGGCTTCTGAGTGCGAGGTCCGATAGCCTCATCGTTAGTGCAAGTGCCAGCAATACGATTGCTTTTGTCGTTCTTACCCCATGATTCAAAAAGTTCTACAAATGGTTGCACTGAAGAGTGAGTCATAGGTTTCTTTTCGAGCGCAGTTATAAGATGCTTAATTTCTGTGCTGTCAACAGAATCCCTGAGTCAGTTGGTGGGAAAGACACTTGATAATTTAAACAGATTGGATAGAATAATATGCAAGGTAAAAGAAAACTTTACAAATCAACTAAATTATTGATCAACCTCCTAGATAATATTAAAATAAACTTTGAATCAATGACACTTCTAAATTTTAAGGACTTCAAATCCTTTATAAGATTACACCATTGTATTTTTCTACCATGCATATTATTCTCCAATGTAAATTATTGTATTATCAATATATTAAGAAATTGTTTTTTTAATTTTGTTTCTTCAATTGTTTTCTTTTCTTTGTGAAGACTGAACCACTTTGGAAATCAGTGTTTTAGCCCTGAAAGTGTTATTTCAGTATAAAGACAGAATAATTGGAAGGCATGTTTTGTAGTCTAAATTGTTCCAAAAGCCTGTGGCTTGATTGTTCTTTGTCCACACTCCCCAACCTTTTGTGGAGGTGTCTGAAAATTTGCATTTCTACTGGACGTTTTCGTTATGAGTGATTGTGTTGTATTAAACAAATGTCTACCAGGAGGATATAGGCCTACCATAAAACCCATAATAAACTTCATTAACAGAACCTTAATCAATATATTCTTCATCTTCGTACAAAGAGCTGCTGCAAAAAGTGTTCAGTGTGCGTACTAATTGTAACAAAACCCCACCTTGCGAAACAGATTCAGTGGTGTATTGAGTTTAAGTTGTTGCTACCCTTAACAGCAACAGATGGTTTGTCGTTAGAGCTTAACAACCTCTGGGGTCGTAGAACTTGGTAATGAGCCTTCCACTTATGATCATCTCTACTTCGCAGAAAAGTGTTTGAAGGGTCTCATCATTTACAGCTTGCTCCACCATTAAAGACCTGAGAACCTTTCGCACTGTCCTAATATATGTATATAGTATGCCACCTTGATGTGAAGCTGCTGGAGGGTTGAATTTCTCTTCACATGTGTCTGCATGTGTTTACCGCTAGTCGAAGCTCTTGCTCACCTCTCACAAACCTAATGCCGTTGTCGGTTTTTATTTGATTCTGCTCTCGGTACTGTATAGCATAAATGGGTCATGCTAGCTTACTTTGAACGGTCATAACACAGTGTAAACATAATCCTAACTTTACCATCTGGCATTGATCTAATCCTTAAAAGATTCATAATCTTCGCATTTTGTGATTACAACAAGTAATTGAGGGCGCACCACATATAAATCATTAACAAGAAAGGTACTGGCAGTTCGTAACTGCCTCCCCCAAATTTGGAACAAATCTGCCTTTCATCGAACTGAACTAATAATTGCAATCTAGCAACCATTTAACATAATCCAACATTATCTTACGGTACCTCATCTGAGGTTAACACCAGGCTAATTTAGACAGTTACGTCAACTCTGGTAATTTAATAAGTTTAATCACTGGCCGAACATATGTCTTGCTGGCTACCTCCACTTCTGCGGTGCGCACTCTTCCATCTAGGCTAGGTTTAACTACTGTGATTCTACCCCCAGGCCATAGTCCATGTGGAAGTAGTTTGTCGACAATCATAATACACAATCGCCCTTAGCAAGGTTTTCTCTCTCTCTGTACCAATTTTGTCGTTTTCAGAATAGATAACTTGTGGTAAAACTGGATCTGAACGCCCCATCAGAAATACATTCAGGGTGACTGGGTCTAAGTCTCTGCCACCAGAGGACACATATCCCAATAGTTTTGAGTGTATGATGCCCTTTTTTCTGTAACTGCAAAATCTCTGTGACTCTAGTGCCCACGAACACCTTGTAACGGCAGTTTTCGGAACAGAGTCATTTAAGGACCGTGGTTGAATCACTCCACAAGTGCATCTCAGTTATCGCCAGGGTTAACTCGTTCTTAAGGAACTTCAGAAGTTTAGAACCCACCAACGCCGCACTTAACTCAAGTCTAGGCATACTAAGTTGAGCTACTTTAGATCTAGCCATTGCAAAGTTTGTCCTGATTTCCCCATCTCTTTCACCTCGAAGGTAGGCGACTGCTCGGTAAGCATGTTCGGAAGAATCGCAAAATATATGTATTTGATGGGAAGTCATTTCCTGTACCATATAACATCGTAGTTTTTTGGACAGTTTTTTGGTAATGGACAGTGTAGTAGGAACCACTAACTGAATGGTGTTAACATATCTGCCTCAGTTGATGTTGCACTTAATACTTTCCATAATGTCCCCTTGTCCTCAGAAAACCAAAAACTCTCACATCTGATCTGATCTTCCAGTTAAGAATTGCTTTGTCAACAGGGGGACTCAAGATTAGGTACTACGATATATTTGGCATCATACTGGATCATATCCTAACACTTCTTCAACAAAACAATGCAATGGTTATTTTAAAAGACACCGTCTCATGTAAACCCTATTAAGGTTAGCAGGGACTGAATGGGATGAATACTACAACCGTCCGAACATCACCAGCAGTGCCTGTTATACACTGCTCCATTGAGTCACAGTTTTAATTCACAAAAAAGTTTACCTTGTTCTGAAAAATAAAAATAAAATAAGAGTTGTTGGGTGCCGATGACAAAACCAGTTAAAAACATTCGACACACTGGTACTGTTCCTGCAAACCTGAGATAAACTGTCCATACAATTAAGCTCGCAAACAAAAACAGTAAATCGTGGTAGTTTAAATCTTCCATCTACATCTTTCAAGAAACATATAATTCCAGTTAATCATTTTGCTACAAAAGCTCTGTTACAACACCCCGAATCGTAGACTGATGGTCCAAGCAATTAACTTTGTATACATTAAGCAGTTTGTTGACTGCCTTTTCAGTAACCAAAATGTTGTAAACTTGGAAAAAAGACTTGGGCTAAACTCAACAGAATTGGTGCAGAATCCCCAATAAATTGAGAGCGTGAAGAACCTTGGAGCAAATCAGCAAACAACATAAATGAGAGGAGGTCCCTGGCTTGAAGATTAAGAGCATCAGCTGCCAAGGAAGATCTCTAATGATGACTCCAAAACCAAACTAACGAGCAATTGAGTTTTATCACAGTAATTCACATGAACGACGCTGCTGTTTTCCATAAACACTCCATTTGGTGGGGAAAAAGTAATTACAAAGATGCTCCAGTGATGCCAGATGGATGTACAGTACCATTTACCTTTAGAAACTGAAACAGCGTTATCACCTCTCGCATGTAGCTATCTGCTCCATTTATACAATGTAAATTTAGTCAGCTGGTACATAGCAATAATTCACATTTTTGGTTGGGGGGGGGGGCAACATTTCCGATTTTGTATCACTGACTGAATTAGATTGAAAGTTATAGTCTTTTAGTTTTTTTGAGCATTTGAGTAGTCATCAATAATAGATGAAAGTTTATCTCCAATTATATATTCTTTATATAATTTGTGTATACAGTACTTGAATTTATCTCCCTTTATATATATTGTGTATACGTATAATACATATATGAAAGTGGTAAACAGATGAGGGTGATTCATAATGATCTGTCTTACTTGAGGTACACTAAGAACCAGTGCTGGATCCAGGAATTTGAAATAGAGGGGACATGGAGAGGAAAATTCACAGGTGGAGGGTATATACTCCCTCAGCCCCACCAACTGGCACCCACTTTTGTCTTAATAAGTAGTGTTTTTAGAGTTGTTTTAACATAATTGCCAAGAATCTACCCAAAATTTTGCTTTTTCTTCATAACACAACAGACTACAGTATACGACGTTCACCAATTCTGCATGTTTATTTTTAAAGTACTGAAAAAGCCTTTCAATGACTGCAGCTTAGTTTTACAATTAATCAGGTTCGGGTGTTCCTCTTGGATGACATGTTGCAATCTATGTACCTGTCTTGTGAGATTCCCTTTGGCGTTCCTTCGGTTAATTTTGTACTGTCTCATTTCTTCAGCCATTTCATCCGGCCGGAGGGACCATGTCAAGAAGTGAGTACAAATGCTGGTTCAAAAAGTTCCAAATCGAAAATTTAATACAGTAGCACAATGGTGGTACGATGGTTGATACATCAGATCTGGTACATATGGTTGCTGGGATGTGATGATGATGGTTTCCTCTGTAATTTTATATATAACATTTATAGTGACAAGAAGAGCATAATTTTATTAATTATTATTAATCTTGTTCAAATGGTAACGTAACAACAATGGTTACAATCAATGTACTTTCAGAGTTACAGAGTTTAACGATCTGGATTTACGGTAAACACTGTACTGGCTACATGCCAGGTCGTAGTTACAGTAGCACAATGGTGGTACGATGGTTGATACATCAGATCTGGTAGATATGGTTGCTGGGATGTGATGATGATGGTTTCCTCTGTAATTTTATATATAACATTTATAGTGACAAGAAGAGCATAATTTTATTAATTATTATTAATCTAATTACATAAGGAGTGGAATTCAAGCTAAACACATCCAGAGTTAACTGGACAACGACAAACAATGGTAACTAGCCATATTCTGACCTATAAACGTAATTTAACTAGGTTTAGGTCAGAGGTCAAATCCTAGCTCACCGAGCAGCATTCTCCTGCTCATCATGGAGCGCACGGTACTGTATAACATAAATGGGTTATGCTCATGAAACGGCCTAACTTTGAACGGTCATAACACAGTGTAAACATAATCATAACTTTACCATCTGGCATTGATCTAATCCTTAAAAGATTCATAATATTCGCATATAAACGATTAGTCCTAAATATTTGAACCTAACTAGAATAATACATACTTTATGAACTCATCAACTTTTGCTATTAATTCACAACCCTGGTAATGTATCTACTTAATAAATTAAAATAGAATATAACATTATAAATTCATGGGCGCCGCCATTTAGTTTACAAAAGGCGACACCAAAAGTATGTATCTTAGCATATCAATAATAACCTTCTCTATAAGTGAGAAACACATGTTAACAATGAATAGAATCAAATATTACGGATAACCATACAATTTGACACTGGTTAATCAATAAATAATCCTAAGTTTTGATTAAAATCAAATCCTATAGTTATATTATACAATATAATATACACCAGTTATTGTATCTTTCTAAAGAATAATTTTGCAATGCTTTTATTCCATTCTAACAGACTACATATGTCATTATAACAGGAAGCCTTAACCAAACACAGACTAGGGTCTGTTATTGTAATTAATACTTCTTTGCTACAGAATATATCAATAATTAATCAACATAATTTAAAACATTATTCTACAACTAAAATGTTAACAATATAATTATATAACGTACCTTTCTTCGTATTAGATGGCTTTTATACTCGGAGATCTCAGCTCCCTCATTACCCTTCGAACATCGTGTTGGTAATGCTTTCTTACTCAAACAACCCAAGCTAAACTCAAGCCAAAATTACTATTAACTTAATAACTTCTTGATTATCAATGCCCTAATGATTAAACAATAAGAACTATTTAATTATAGCTCCGTAATATATGCAAATATGGTGTTGAACCAAAGCATACCCAACATAGTTTATCTGTTATATAATCACCTCAGCCAACTGGCTCTAATAATTTGCATGATAAAGGACTTAGCTACTAAGTATGAGTTTAAATACTGTAAAATGGCGATACATATATGTTGTAAAACATTGACTAAATGCAAACATTTCTATTTCCCACAATTGGATGCTTCTGCTTTTCGCTGACAGCTGCCTTTTTGAGTCTACCTCCAACCAAAGTAGTGACTGCTCGACTTCACGGCTTTGCTTGCTTCTAGGAGTTCAAATTCTTCAGGGTAGTTATCTGTTTGGGTACGCCTGATAAGGGTTGTCTCTGTCTCAGCTTCCCTCAGTGTGTTTATTGATGGGTGCAACCTTTCTGTTGCCCATTTTATTCTTGACTACTGCTTTGATCTTCATTAGTCCAAGCAGTAACTCTTGTTGTCCAGCTGTAATGGCATAGGATCAATTCGTCAAGAGTTCACTACAGGAATTTGGGTGTTGAATATAAACAGTCGACTAGCACAGCGGTGTTTTACATAGAGGTTGCTATTGAGACCGTCCCTTGTTATTGCTTTAAAGATCATCAAAATTCACAGTAAGCTATACAATTGATTGGAATTAAACTTGAGATTATTGCTGTTGAGATTTTTCGACAAATGCCTTGAAAACCTGCAAATCTACGTCATGGTTATGTATGCATGATGGTCTTCGACCTGCGAAGTGTTGTGGCTAATTAAAGTTTATGAAGGATCACTTAAATTTCAGAGCATACAATCCTACACTAGGAGAATGCTAGAATTAAGTAAATAAACACTATTTTGAACAATCGTTTTGCCTTTCCTAGCCATTTATTTTTTACGTTAACAGTGGGTGGTTGTTTTCGCATCCATAACATTATCTTTTCCTATACTATCGCACTGTAATGTTTTTCATGTATACTCAAGTTATGTCACATGACGGCCTATAAAAAAGCATCACCGAATCCGTCAATTGATTTCAGCTATAACTGTTGCATTAACAGCTTTCACTTCAGGGTTTCCTTTATCGATGGTGAGCTCTGATGGCATCTGCAGCCACTCGCATTCATCCTTCAGCAGAAATTCAGGACCTGAATAGCAAAAGTCACTCACAATAATATCTGCCGCTGACTTGCCAAGGGACGCTAGGTTGATCTGCGATGGAGCATTACACCACTGTTCATTGATGGTTTGGTTCAAGATAGAAGTTCCATTGTATGTGTGTTCAACGAAGGACGCAGGTGCTGTCAGTCCAGCACAGCGATCAGTGTATGTTGATCTCTTTTTCATCTTTTTTAAGCGTGTTGCAAGAACGATTGATTTATTCTATTCGGTTTCAAAATTACAAAAGTTATTAAACCAGAATGACCCATCAAGTCGAAATAAACAATTAATATTATATTTGATATGTAGAGTAAATTTGCATAAGACTTTAATACCACAGTAATAAAAAGGTGTATTGCATTTACCAATAGCAGATGGAACCCTAAAATTCGGATTTGATAACATTAGGTGGAAAGCCGCATGCATTGTTGATGGGACAAGTTCTTCCATGAACACTGTGTAGTTTACCCTTAATGCCATCCAATAGCTTCAATGCAACAAACTTGTTATTGGGTAGTGTCATTGGGTAGTGTCATTGGGTAGTGTCATTGGATCGGTTTTTCAGGGCATTGCAACTTCATAATGTCCATTCTTGAACTGAACAGACTTATGGGTTATTCTTCAGTAATGTGCCATCTGAGACACTGGGAA
>NW_022685220.1:1219709-1233099 GCF_011630105.1 Anneissia japonica
TCAATCTTTATCAACAAAATCATATATTGTCTTTGCTTCTTTAGCAGTTAGTGTCATCATTTCCGTCACAAATACATACTGGAAACTATTTTCATAGAAAGTAAGAGTATAACCAAAATTATGTGGCTCATTCTTATGGGCGTCATTATCTGTATGTGACAGAGATGATGTAGGTGTGACGGAAATTAGTTTATACATACACATTTGAATATGGAGAATAATTTCCGTCATACCTGTACAGACAAAAAAGGATTCATGACTATTATTCACTAGGAATATAAACTTGAATACAGATTTTTTATTTGTTTCAACAATATTTATTCAAACAATATTATATACAGTACATGTACGGTAGTTATAATAATCGTTTTAAATATAAAATGAAGTTACACCTTTGTTTCATTTATTCATTTATTAACACAATGTCATCGATTAGTAATAGTGCCAGTAATTAAATACTGTCAGATTTGATTAGAATTTGAATATATTGCCATTTTTAACTTTCAATTTTCATTTAATACACACTTTCTAAATTGTCAGTAATACAATCAATTGATAGTTGTTTCAACAATATTTATTCAAAACAGTATAGTGTTACTGTAACGTTTTATGAAATGATAAAGTTACGCCTTCCTTTCATTCATTTAACAGTCAACGTAAAACGTACGTTCATCAACATGATTATTAACACGATGTCCTCGATTAGTACATTGCCAGTAATTTAATACCATCAGATTTGATTAGAATTTGAATATTGCTATTTTTATTTTGCAACTCCATTTAATACAAGAAAAATGTGTTAATTTTATCAATCCTCATCTAATAAATTAAGTTTTGTTAACTTTCAAAATCTCCATTTACAGCTCAAAATACATCATAAGTACATATAGCAAGAACAATTGTTCAAAACAGTAATGTTAACGTATGAAATGATAAAGTTATACCTTTCTTTCATTCAATAAACAGCTAACGTAAACATACGTTTGTCAACATGATTATTAACACGATGTTCTCTATTATTAAATTGTAATTAACAGTAATTAATGCCATCACATTTGATTAGAATTTGAATATTGCTATTTTTAATTTTTTTTAACAATACAATTTTATACTCATCCTAATAAGAACGATTGTATTACTATTAAAAAGATTTAAAATCTGAAACAACTCAGTACTCTGTGTTCCACAAGCTAGCTTAGTCTGGATACAGAACCTTGTGAATTTTCATTGTTCCTTCCACTGTTCTCAATTCTGGCACTTGGTCATTAAATTTGTATATCCACCTTGGTGACGAATTGTAGGTAAATTGTTGTTAGTCTCTTCAAACTCTCCAGTAACCCTTCAGCCAAAACAATGTCATTGCCAGCTATCACAATTCCATCTGGTGCACCTTTTCCATTGCCGGCTTCTAAAAAGTTCCACGTTATTTCAGTAAACCCAAGGGTTCTTGAAACAGTAGATGTTAGCCAAAAGTTAGTTTTATTACGGTATTGGGTTGTTGGTCTATCCGACACAAAATGTACTGTTGTATTTATGAGAGGGAGTTCTGTTTTGATTTTTTTTAGAATAGGAGTCAAGTGACCCCAAATACCCGATGCGTCATGCCTTGTGCAGGGAAATATAGTACAAAATGATGAGAGTCTCTCAGCCGTGTAGTAAACACCAGTGTGCAGGGACACTTGTTCATGAGAACTCCCGAAGTGAACGCTTTGAATCTCTTCAAAGTGTTTACACCCGTAATTCTTCGAAAAAATCAATGTGAATTACAACCTTATTCGCTTTTAGTCCTTTTTGCTTCCTGAGTTCTGCATATTGATGATATATGTTATATGTATGCATTGAGTAGCGAGGCTTAATTTCCGACTCATACTTGTCGCATAATTCCGACGGCTTAATTTCTACGGTCTCCTTCACTGTAACTTTAGACACCTTATTGTCACCATACGGTTTGTCTTTTGTTACCCACTGATGATATGTTATCAACTTTTCAGCACTCGAATACATACTGAAAATGTATCTCTTTGAAGAACATTTGGAGCACTCCCCATACATACACTTTTTGATTTTTTGTGTCGCACGCAATTTCGGCCACACTGTCTTCACAGTCCAAAAGGGTTTCATTTTGCAAAATGTTGAGTAGTGAATTTTCGAATTTTGATTTTCCAACCTTGGTATCTTTCTTTCCTGGCATTTGACGACTGATGTCATCTCTTTCAAGAAAGTCTCGGATCCTGAGCTTCATATCAATTGTTTTGGTTAATATATTCCTGTATAGTTAGAAAATAAAATTTGTTCATAATTGGGTTTTATGACTTCCTTAAATAAAATATGCTTTTTCCTGATACATTTTTTAATTGATCTTGTGATCCACGATTTTTTCCTTTTAAATTTTATTTACTGAACGCTTCACAAATGGGCATGCAAATTACAAATGTTATTGAATAAAGTGTAACACTTGTTGTATAAATCAACATCTCTGGACCTGTAAATTTCATTCCAAGTAATTGCTGATAAATCATACATAACAGCATTTAAATGAAAACTGCTTTAATCACCAACAAAAACAAACTTTCTCCTTGGGCATTAAAAAGATAAATCTAAACCTACCTTTCAGGACCCGCAAGCTGAAATGTTTTTTTCACAATGAGAAAATTTGAAGTCGGGAACGCTCATGTTTCGACATCTAGGAGGACTCCCGACACCTTTCTTTTAGAGGTTCATCGATTCATGGAAATAAGAGTACGTATGCAACTACTCAATTTTTTAAATGTATGTATACATACATAATAGGTCTACACTGTAATAAAAACGGGAAAACTTTTCGTGACCGTTTTTAATTTTAAAGAACTTAAAAGTCATTGAAAGACACTTCAGAAGCCAGAAAAGCTCATTTCCCGCCATTTACGAAATCACAATGTTCGCGGGGAATGACCCCCCCCCTCCAAAAAAAAAAAACCTTTCTCTTTGAGGTTCATCGATTCATAGAATCGTTTTCAAGAGAGGGAAACCTACATTTTTAATTACTTGAATTAGATTTATTCCACCAAAGTCTAGAAAACTTATTTCCAGTGGAGTCCTTCTGGTGGTGATTGGGCAGTACACCGGGAAACAATCCCCACTCCTTTTCCGAAGAGTGTACTGCGTTCTTGGATTTCTGGAAAATTATGATTCCGCTTCCGTAAATTTGGCCACAAATAATTTTTTTTTAGTATTAATAAATGCATGATTTATGTTGATTTATTGATTATGTTGTTGCTATTTTTTAACATTTAAATGGAAAAAATAAAAAATGGCCTTTTTTATCTTTGAATATTTTATCTTTGAATATGTAGGCCTAATTCCTGCAAAAAGTAAAACAGAAATAGGAATTTATTTGATGTTAGACTCTTTTTAAAAACTAGATTATTTCAGTTAAAAAAATTGCATATAATGATTTAAAAAAAATCAGTTTTAATACAGAATTGTATTATTGGGGGCCATTTTTACCGGGGTCATTTTTACCGGAGCCATTTTTACCGGGGCTATTTTTTTCTGGGCCAATTTTCCCGGGGCCATTCCTACCGTACACCATTCGAGTAGGCCTAAATATGATCAATTAAAGTGCATGTATCTTCGGTGACTCTATAGGTTGGGTGTTACAGTACAGCCCCTATTAAAAGGACACCTCCGGGACAAAAAAAGTGTCCCCTTAATAGCGATGTCCCCTGAATAGGGGTACACCTATTAAGGGGACACTAACTAAAAACCCGACATTGTCCCCTAATAGGGGTTTTTTGGCATGTTTTCATACAACGATGACATACCTTCATTATACTTTTATTTCTATTGACATAAGAATCAGTTAAAGTACAATTAGAACTAATTTATAGAAATAATTTGGAATGCAAGTACTGTACAATTATTGTATCTTATTTATTATAATTTCCCTAGGCATATATACCGTAATTCTTTAATGTATGAACCTCCTACCATTAACTGCTTATCATTCTACTTACATTTTTGGCCACCTATACAATAAAAAAAAACAATTAAACTCTAAAACAAACTTCCTGCCACCTTAAGCTCTCTCGGCTCCAGTGGCGGATCTCGGATTTAGCAATGGGGGTGGATAATGTGATTTGCGAAGCACCAAGCGGGGTTGGTGGGTGGGGGAATCCAATGTTATTGGTGATAATAAGTAATATTTTAACGGAAAGTTCCTTAAAAATAAGTACAGGAATTGATGTCTGGATTAAAAAAAAAATCTTTTAAGAAGAAATAACAGCATGCAGTCACTCTACATCCATTTTAATCCATTTAATTTATCATTTTCTTAATTTTCCTTAAAATACATTTAGTGCCTTTTTGTTTTCAAGCTTAAAAAAGTAATATACCAGAATAACTTCATGTTTTTTTCAACTTACGTGTGAAATGGGCTCAATACGCCAAAACGCATCGAAAACCCATATCACGCACGGTATTGACGCTAAACTACAAAAAGACTGTGACGTAGTACGCGAATTTCATCCATACGCATACGAATACGGAGTTTGCCAAAACTGTCTATTATAATAAAGTCACGCGCACAAGAGTCGTGTATTATAAAGTAATTCAGATGTTTGTGGGCAGAGATTGAGTACCGGTTGTACAGCACACTTTCGTTAAAACCTAGGTTATTTATGCAGTTCATTTCAACAATTTTCAGGCATCTTCTTGACTTATAATATTATTACATTGCGGGCGAAAATTAAGGGATTGAGGGCTTGACCGACGGGGGTGGGGGAGGGACGGGCCTCATGCCCCCACCCCACTGGATCCCGCGCCTAAAGCCCTTTACGTTAATTAAAAACCACCTCCACTTAAAGACCACTTTTCTATGGCCCTGCTTGAAATCATATGTTTAATATTAGGTGTTCCTTCCAATTAAATACCATAGTTTTGGCGGACCATAATGAAAATGTTCCCAATTAAAGACTATATGTATTAAATAGTAATGTTTATGCTATTGTTTGTATAATGAATTTTGTTATATAAATATTAGCCAATGCATATCACAAGATGATGTTTTGTGTATTTTGAAAATACAATGTTAGTGGTGATAATAAGTAATATTTTAATGGAAAGTTCCTTAGAATAAATACAGGAATTGTTGTCTGGATTAAAAAAAATCTTTTAAGAAGAAATAAAGCATGCAGTCACTCTACATCCATTCTAATCCATTTAATTTATCATTTTCTTAATTTTCCTCAAAATACATTTAGTGCCGGTCTTTAATTATGATTCTTCTGTTTCTATGGAAAATCGAGAAATAAACAATTTTCTTACCATTGGTTAATTTTAATGTAAAGCAAGCCTATGAATAAATCCATTTCTGGTACAGTTTACTCTATTGAATGGAATTAAAAGCAAGTCTTTATTTCGTGAGTTAGGCCTATTAACTGTCAGAGGAAATAAAGAACATAGGTAGCAATCAAATAGTAAATTTAAACATTTAAAAAGAAATATATCAAACATACATCTCCTATTACTGAGGGGATATAATGAGATATTATTATTATTATTATTATTATTATTAAAATTGATAAAATTTCAAATTTCGATTGCACTCTTTCAATACGCTTGGATTGTGATAAAGAAAAGGAATTATACACAACGCTGCCATAATCAAAAATAGGTCTAACTAATGATATATATAGGTGATGTTTTGTTTTGGAATCTAAAGTTTTGCAATGACGCCAGAAGACATCAAGCAATTTGTTAGCTTTGGTAACAATGTAATAAACATGGTCAATAAACGTAAGTAAATAAGTGTATTTTTTTGAGAGATAAATTTAAAACTTTGCATTTCTTATTAATTATTCAAGGATAACTTCCAAGTTTCACCAAGTTGATAACTTATCCAGATCTTGCTGAAGCAAGTGAACATCTTCCCAACATGTGATCGTGCGGAACAGCTTTACATCGTCTGCAAATAATAAATAATTTGAATGATGAAAAATATTACAGATATCATTGACATACTAGTAAATAAAAGTGGGCCAGGTATTGATCCTTGGGGCACTCCGGATGTGACGGGCAAGCAGTCAGATGTCGAGCCATTAATTAAAACCCGTTGCACCCGTTTACACAAGTAATTTTGTAACCATGATAAAAGAGGACCACATATTCCATACTTCATGATTTTAAATACTAGAAGGTCATGGCAGACACTATCGAATGCTTTCGAATAGTCAGTGTAGATGACATCACACTGATTCTGCTTATCGATGGCATTATAAGCTATGGAAAGCATTGTAGTTAGATTTGTCTGAAATGACCTTCCAGGTATAAAACCATGTTGATAGGGTGAAATGACGGAAGAAATGTGAGTAATGATATGATCAAAAGCAATTCTTCCCATGATTTTAGAAAGAGAAGGTAATAAAGAAATAGGTCGAAAGTTTTCAACAGATGTACGGGATCCACTTTTATAGATGGGGCAAATGTTACCCCGTTTCCAAATTGTAAGAAAAATGCCAGTAGAAAAAGAAAGTTGGAATATGTGGGATAAAGGAAAGGAGAGAGGCTTCGCACAAAATTTGAGAACATTATTACTGAGTCCGTCACATCCGGAGGCCTTATGTGGTTGGATATTCATGAGAAGCTGTTCCACACGATCAATGTCCACCCTGATAGATGAAAGAGAGTCAACAGGATAATCAGCAAGATCTGGAAAGGTAGTACTGGGTTGGTTATCCTTAAAAACAGAATGAAAAAAAGAAAAGAATTGAATAAGTTGGCTTTAGCCTTATCAGTATAAGCAACTTTCGCACCATATGTAAGTTTCGATGGAGTAGGAGCCTGTTTATAAATGCTTTTGACCCAAGTCCAAAATCTTTTTGGATTTTCATTCAGTTTTTGGGATAGAGAGGATATATACGAAGCATTTATTTTTTCACAAGCATTTCATAGTTCCTACGAGCACTCCTAAAATCTTCCTGATGGAACGGTGTGTTAAACTCTTTCTGAAGAGCTTTATTAAACCAAGGAGGCAGTCGTTTTTTAGGAG
Source organism: Anneissia japonica (assembly GCF_011630105.1). Lineage (NCBI taxonomy): Eukaryota > Metazoa > Echinodermata > Crinoidea > Comatulida > Comatulidae > Anneissia > Anneissia japonica. The sequence continues at coordinate 1,226,737 of NW_022685220.1, forward strand.
TGATTGTAGGCACATGATCTTTTAAAGTTGCTTGTACAGTGTTATAAGACATATCCAAAGTATCATTAACATCATCGTAAAATTGTAAAGAATTCCATGCCACATGGCTAAGAGTATCACAAAGTACAGACCAGTCAGTTTTGGAGAAATCAAATACAGCTGGTCTGTTGCAGAATTTCTGTTGGAAGGAATACACAAAATCAAATTCAATCATAAGAGAGAGATGATAAAATCAAAAATGTCATCTCCAACAGTTACATTCCAATTAAGCTTAGAATCACTATTACACAAGACTAAGTCTAAGACACTATCACCACGTGTTTTCAAATAATTACGTTGAATTCACGAAAAAATATTTAAAATTTGATTTAAAAAAAAAGTAAATTGATTAAAGAGTTGTTGGAACCAGTATAGCTACCATTGTTATACCATGAAAAGTCCGGTAATTTAAAATCGCCCATCAGAATAATATCCGATGTTGACCATCTGGATAACAACGCAAGTGATTGATGAAGTTTGTCAAGATACTCGTGTGTTAAGTTAGGTGGTCTGTAATACAGACCTAGGATGAACTTTCTTGTGTTTGATCGTTTCAGTTCAATCCACAGAAGCTCGTTACTTGCAACCTCAAACTCAATTAATCTTCTGGACTTGTATCTGTTGTTTACAAGTATCATTAGGCTTGTTTTGACGATCAAGACGGGAGAGGGAATAATTTGAAAAAACAAGCTCAGCGTCATCAGCATGCCCATTTAACCATGTTTCACAAAGTGCGACTATATCATATTTTTCATTAACTAAATTTGACAACAAAATCGATCTGTAATCTTACATCTTGTTTTTGATGCTCCAGACATTTTGAAAATAGATTGTAATATTGCTTTGCTGTAAACCATTATCAGGTCCCGGATTAATTTCGATGTCACCACTTAAAATAATAGACTCACCAAGACAAGATGTATGATTTGCATAGTAAAGTACTTGACGACCACTGTTTCTAAACTTTTTCTTGATGAATCTATGTGAATGTTTGAAGCTTTGCAATGTTTATCCTCAGGTTGGAAAATAATAAAATACTTGTTGTAGGCATAGGCCTAGTTAGTTGTCCTGGGTAATAATACAAGGGATTATCACCAGATTTGGTATTAAGGTTATTATCTTTGTAACAACAATGTAGATAATCATGTCCAGATGTGGCACTTAGCAAGTAAAGTTAGCATATATATAACAAAGAAGGAAGAATGCGTCCAAGGCTAGCCCAAACCCCACTCATTTTGTAAAAAAAACCCAAGACTGCAACAATATTAAAAAATAACGAACACCATACAGTCCTTTTTAAAACTAGAATTGTGCTCGAGGCAATGATAAGAACATATAAAATCCAAGTTAAAAGCCTGTATAACGAATACTTCGTCAGTTGTAGGCCAAGGAAGTGCCCTTATAACAACTGGCTTGGCGGTGTATTCAAACCACGGTACGGTATGCACTTGGGCTAGCTGTGCACAACGAACTACGACTCGTATTCAGGCTAGCAAATTCACTAGAAAAGTCACATACAATAATGTTTTAACATCACCAAAAGCACATAAAAAGCTGCAAAACAGGAAAATAATCTTTAATCCAATAGCAGTATAATTGCTCTTTATCTTTAATCTAATAATCTTTAATCCAATGCATTAACAGCTCAGTCAGAGATGTTAATGCTTGGAACGCTCTCCCCGCCAATCTTCTTTTAGTGCTGGTCTTTAATTAGAAGGATTCTAATTTCTCATTGTAGTATATTTGAGTATAGGCTTGCTAGTATTATTGTTTATGTTATATGCTAATTAGTTGTACGATACGCGCGGAGCATACGTTTTGTTGTATTAAAATGGTTGAGTTACAACAATGTCAACTGGCGACGAGGATCTACATAAATCAACTTAAATCAACAGTTTTTATCACTGATTTGCGAGATACTAAATATATACATATTGTCAAAATACACGATTTGTGTGAGCAACTCATGTGTGAAGTTTTGGAGTACCATCGCAGCACAACATAGTAAAACTGGCGAATGCATTGATAGGCAGAATCGATCCATTCGACGATACCAGTGAGAGTTGGCTTACTTACGTGGAAAAGTTAAAACAATATTTTGAGGCTAACAACATACATAAAAGGAAAGTACCTGCCTTCCTGAGTTTAATAGGGCCTAAAACGTATGGCCTACTTAAGAATTTTATTGCACCGGATAAACCGAGTACCAAGCCGTATACTGAGGTAGTGCAACCTTGGGGAAACATTTAGCCCCCAACCACTAGTAATTGCCGAACGGTTTCGTTTTCATAAGCGTGATCAGAGAGAGTGTGAATCAGTTAGCACTTATCTTGCAGAGTTACGACGATTACAGAACATTGTGAGTTCGAGCATATTTGAATGAAGCTCTCAGAGATCGTCTTGTTTGTGGATTAAAAAAAACACGCTCCGGGCTAGCCTATTTATATTCATGTTGCCCGGTTTGTCTAGTGAAAAATTAGCAAGAAAAACCATTTTCTTTAAGTTAAAAAAAAAAAAACGGAATGTTTGAGACGATCCCTGCACAGAAAAGTAAACTGTAGCTAGTTTTCAGCTCTCCACATCATGCAGTGAGTGTTGAATTATTAAGATGATCCCCTAGACATTCACCAACATTACAGGATGGCATGTAACGTTATCTTTCTCAACAGATGATAGTTTAATCGTTCAATCTGGTAGAACATTTTAATTCAATATAGGCGGGGCGCTATAGGGTCTCATCTAGGCTAGGCTAGGCCTACCCTAGCCTAGCGAGCCTAAATAAAGCACGATTTATTGCCATTGGGGTGAGTGACTTGAGACCTATATATTCAACAGCTGATTGGCTTAATTGATTTCTGGGCCCTTTGTTAAATATTAGAATGGGGATTAGATGTAAGGGGCGTACGCCCCTCCCCCTATTTTTTTGGAAAAACTTTCACCCACAGTGTTTAACGGGCCGGCGGAACCGGAGGGGGGGGGGCGGACCCCCCACTTTTTGGCAAAAAATATATAATGTCTGGAGATTGTTGTATGATTGGAAATAAATGCAAGAAATGAAAGAGGGAAGGAGGCGAAGGATGGGAAAGAGAATGTTTATCCAGTCCTCAACCGAGTTAAATTTTCTCTCGATTCACATTGGCGGATCTGGGGGAGGGGGTACTGACCCCTCCCTTGGCCAACAAAAAAAAAAGAAAAAAAAATTCTAGACCTAACTTTTTAGGACCCGTGAGCTGATTTTTTTTTTTTTATGTTACAATAAGAAAATTAGAATTTTGAAGAACGTCATTAAAACACATTTCCAGTGTCGGGAAAGCTTATTTCCTGCCATCTAGGAATCAAAATTTTCCCAGGGGATAATCCCCGGACCACCCTTTCTTTTTTGGGATTTATCGATTCATGGAAAAAAGAATAGGCGTGCAACTACTCATTTATTTATGTATGTATACACGCATAAAATAAGACATGAGAAAAATTTACCTGGCCGTTTTCAAGAGGGAAAAACCTTAAATTTTGAAGAACTTAAAAAGTCATTTAAAAGACATTTCAGAAGTCAGGAAAGCTCATTTTTCGCATTCTAGAAATCGAAATATTTCCGGGGTAACCCGGAAACCCTTTTCCTTCGGAATTCATATGGGCAACTCTACGTATTAATGATATTCCATTACGCATGGAAGTAGATACCGGATCAGCGGTATCTGTCATTTCAACAGTAGATTATCATCGCATGTTTTCGCATTTGAAAATACAGGAAACCCAGATAAGACTAAGAACTTATACAGGGGAAGAGGTAACACCAGATGCAGTATTAAACGTAAACATTAATTATCAAGGTCAAGAGCACCACGGGCGTCTGTACGTTGTTAAACATGGTAGACAGCCTTTGTTCGGACGCGAATGGCTGATACACATTAAGTTGGATTGCCAAAATATTCTAGCATTTTTAGAAGAAACTGCCCCAGATATCAGTACAGATGCAAAGTTGGGAGCATTAACCCAAGAGTATAGTGCATTATTCACAGATGGAATTGGCGAATTGAAAGGTATAAAAGGGAATTTGATCCTTAAAGAAAATGTCAACCCAGTGTTTCTTAAAGTTAGGCAAGTGCCATATGCTCTACGACCGAAAGTTGAGGCGGAATTAGAGAATCTAGAGCGAGAGAGAATAATATCACCTGTTGCCTTCAGTGACTGGGCTACACCCATTGTGCCTGTACTTAAAAAATGGAGGCGTCAGACTATGTGGAGATTTTAAAGTGACTGTTTATGCAAACTTGAAGGTAGAACATTACCCACTACCCAAAATTGAAGATGTGTTTGCCACGTTAGCAGGTGGCCAAAAGTTCAGTAAGCTTGATTTGAGACAAGCCTACCTGCATATGGTAATGAATGAGGAATCAAGAAAGCTACTTACCCTCAATACACACAAAGGAATTTACAGGATGAACCGACTAGCATTTGGTGTGGCTTCTGCTTCTGCAATCTGGCAGCGGACAATGGAACAAATTCTCCAGGGAATCCCCAGAGTACAGTGTGTGTTAGATGACACGATAGTTACAGGTCAGGATGATGCGGAGCATCTCAAGAACCTAGAGGGAGTATTTAAAGTTCTCCTTGAACGTGGCCTCCGGTTTAATAAGAAGAAATGTGAGTTTTTCAAGAAGAAAGTCGTATTTTGTTTACATGAATTCGACGCGCATGGTCTACATAAAACCCAAGACAAAATTAAGGCAGTCCAATGCACCACACCCAGATAATGTTACCCAACTTCGTTCATTTCGGGGACTAGTTAATTATTATCATCGCTTTATGTCAAACCTTGCTACTCTGATACATTCACTCAACCAGTTACTTGAGAAGGATCGTAAATGGGAGTGGACGTCACAGCAACAGGAAGCGTTCGAAACAGTCAAATCATTGATCACATCAGAGGAAGTTTTGAAACACTATGATCCGCAATTACCTGTTAAGTTGGCATGCGACGCTTCGCCATATGGACTAGGAGCAGTCTTGTCACACGTTATGCCCGATAACATCGAACGCCCCATCACATATGCTTCTCGTACACTTTCACCTGCAGAGCGTAACTACTCGCAAATTGATAAAGAGGCACTGAGGCTTGTCTGGGCGTCAAGAAGTTTAATAATTATCTTCAGGGGCGGAAATTCACCTTAATTACAGACCACCAACCGCTAACTTCAATATTCCATCCCGCGAAGAGTATTCCCACCACAACAACATCGCGTTTGACAAGTTACGCTATTTTCCTAGCAAGTCACGATTATGATATCGAGTATAGGAATACTAGGAAGCATTGTAACACAGATGGGCTTTCGCGACTGCCGATTGATTGCACCCAACACCCTAATTTCACAGACCCAGATGATCTGATGTGTGTATCACAATTAGAGAAGATGCTAATAACAAGTATGCAAATACACAGAGAAACGAAGCGAGATGTTACGCTTGCTCGGGTTTGTGAGTATACAATGAATGGGTGGCCAGTGATCAATGAATCTAATTTCAAATCATTTCAAGTACGTAAGAATGAACTCTCAGTGTATAGTGGATGTCTCATGTGGGGATTACATGTCGTAGTTCCATTAAAGTTACGAGACGATGTTTTAAGCGTGATACATGAGGGTTACCTTGGGGTGGTAAAGATGAAGAATGTTGCTCGCGGATATGTGTGGTGGCCTGGTATCGACAATGACATTGAACAATTAGTTAAGGGTTGTTCTGTTTGCCAAAAGGTTCAAAACAACCCCAAAGTAGCACCACTTCATACTTGGGAGTGGCTATCGGCTCCTTGGCAGAGAATTCATGTCGATTATGCTGGACAATTTCTAGGTCGTATGTTTCTGGTAGTAGTTGATGCCCATTCTAAGTGGCCGGAGGTTGTATGCTCTAAGTCGTCGACCTCAACAGACACGATAAATATGTTACGTGATATTTTCTTTTGTAATTGGGTACCAGAACAGTTCGTAAACGATAATGGGACTCAATTTACATCCGCTGAGTTTCAGAGCTTCCTTAAATATAATGGATTAAAACATATCAGATCAGCGCCTTACCATCCAGCTACGAATGGCTTGGCTGAACATTTCGTTCAAACCCTCAAACAAGCATTGAAAGCGATGGAAGGAGAGGAAGGGTCGATCACAGCTAAATTGGCTAACATTCTGCTTGCTTACAGGAATGCCCCACACTGTACGACAGGACAACCACCAGTGGTCCTGTTCATGGGCAGGAACATTCGTTCGCGTTTGGATATCTTGAAACCAGGCCTCCGACGTCATGTTCAGAGCAAGCAAGTGGACCAGACAG
>NW_022685220.1:1233675-1307261 GCF_011630105.1 Anneissia japonica
ACAACTACACTGTACTGCATTGTGAATGCGTCATCGGCGCTCCATACATATACACACATTGGCGGCCGTTGTAGAGGGCGGCCGCTATCAGTAGCGGCCGATATTGGCCTAATTCGTTTGTGTTGGACCTAACATGCTCTGGCGCCGATATGTTGATCACATAATTGACTCCAACGCACAGAGCAAACAAGTTTGTTTTGAAAATTGTTATAGTGAGCCTGATATTACACCAGAACCTGTCACCGTAGAAATACCCCCACCACTTATAGAACTCCCTCTTCTTAATGAGACACGTACATACGTATCCCCTACGGACTTACCTTACTTTACCTACTTCAAAGCCGTAAGTCAACACTGAGGAAAACATTGGAGGAAATAGTACCTCTGATGGCCGGAAATGATATATAATAAATAGTAAAATTCATCATCATCCCATCACTATGGTCTTTTATCAGCGATTTTCGGCAATCATAGGGATCTTATTAATTTCTGTATTGTACTATAGGAAATAAAACTTAGTTGTCTTTGATTATTACTTTATCTTCTACGTGAGCCGAAAAGCAATCTTATATTTACACGCTTTTTCTCATACCTCAAATTATATAAAGGCACACCCACTCTAGTCGTGTATTATAGGTAATTAAGATATTTGTGGGCATAGATACTGGTATCTTACTAGCTGTAAGATAATTTTCAGGAACCGTCTTGACTTATGAGATTACATTACGGTCGAAAAGTGAGGGGACCAAACCCCCTTAATTATTTGGGGGAGGGGGGTGCGGGTCACCCAGATACAATTCAGTTATAATGATAGGTTAGCAAATTACAATGACCTCTTAACATTTATCATTTCAACGTCAACAGACAATCTCGTTACATCAAATAATGGAAAATTAAACCATATTTATATTTCCAGATAGCCCAAAGTGTGCTCGCACTGGCTTTTCTGAAGCCACTTTTATACAGAGAATCTTCCCGACATTGCCTTCGTTATGAAGAGGTCAGGGCTATAAACTCAGCTGCACTATTGGGGTTACGTCTCGGTTACGCGGCGTTCTATCTCAGACCTAGTAATATTACCGCAATATTGCCGTTACGGTGCGTTCCGACGTGTCTGAAACGAAAGCAGGTCACATTCCCACAATATTACTTTATTCAGTCTAAATAAGGGGTAAGGAATTGGCACATGATTCCACCTAATAGATCTTACAAGTGTCAGTATAGAAGTGTATCAGCGTTTTATTTGTTACTGAAACTGATCACGTAGGTAGTATCGGCTGGAATTTGACAAATGTTAAGAAAAGGTAGAACAGAATTTTTAGTATAATGGTGAATTTGACAGAAATTTGCCAATGTTCATAAGATTAGGAGAAATAAACTACAAAATAGTAAAATTCGTGGCCGGACGTTTCACCGACAGACATTTGACCTACAGACTATCGACCGAAATACCATTTTGCCGAATGCCAGTTTGCCGACAGGACGATTCGCCGACAGCCAATTTGCCGACAGACAATTTACCGACAGACAATTCGCCGATATTTTTTGTGAACATGTTAATGGATGGATGTGCCACCAGGTGGCATATTTAGATGATTAATTTTTGTGGCCTAACGTTTCACCGACAGACATTTGGCCTATAGACTATCGACCGAAATAGCATTCGCCGACATGAGATTTTGCCTACACCACATTTCGCCGAATGCCAGTTTGCTGCCAGGGCGGTTCGCCGACAGCTAATTTCACTTTTCCGATAGTGAATTCGCCGACATTTTTTTAAACATGTTAATTGATGGATGTGTCACATGTGGCATATTTACATGATTCACCGAGAGAAACTTGGCCTACAGACTATTGACTGAAATACCATTCGCCGACACGAGATTTTGTCGACACCACATTTCGCCGAATGCCAGTTTACCGACAAGACGATTCGACGATGTTCCCACCTCAGCCTCAGCGCCCCATTATTCTACTGTCATCATATTCATATATGTAGGACTGGTGACTGTCCTTGTAGAATGCAATATGCGACGGTTATATAATCCTAATCTAGCTTATGCCGTCCTGTATATTATATACACAACTAGATTACAACAGTTTAATTACCCCCATCGATGGTGGGCCTGAGGTCATGTGGACTCTCACGCACCCCCTACCACCAAATCCTGCATTCGCCCTAGCTCTATTTTTATATATTGTATTAATTATTTTTTGGCAGAATATTGTATTGCATGATTAATATAATTATTGAAAGTGTGTATGCATGGATATCTATAAATAACGACTTCCCATCCAGCCCTCCACAAAACAAATCATCTGTCGAAAAAACATCAATCACAACATCACAAAAATAAATTATCGGCAAATTGGTTGTCTGCGAATTGGCTTTCGGCGAATCATCCAGTCGGCGAATTCCGGTGTCGATGAATATTCTTTAGGTCAACTGTCTGTCGGTAAAAGTACCTTAAAATTGGCCCTGTAATCCCTAAAACTTATTTACGTGGTATTATTAGGTGGTAGGGGAGGGAACTATGGCTACATTGGAAATAGACTGCAGCCTCTGTAACTCAGGTGATGTTGAAGATGAGTTAATTTTTTTTTTATTAAAGTGTAATTATACGATCATCTAAGTTTATACATGTAATAATCGACGCCATGCGTTTCAATCAAACACATCCTAACTTTTCGAAACTATGAGCACTACTGATTTTGATATTATTTTACCATATTAACCTTTGTTAAAGAGGCTTTCCTATTAAGAAAATCTATTGGTTTATAATTTATCAGACTTAATTGGTCGTTTTGAGATGGTATGTAAAAACGAATTGAATTAAATTGATAGGCCTATAGCGTGTACAGTAGACCCGACAGTAGATGTAGTAGGCTGGTTATGTAAGAAATCTTAGCCTAGCATGATGGTTACAGGTAAACTTGCATTTTGTTTATACAATTGACATTACCAATGGCATGCCGGAATACTAACCCATTCATACAGAAATACGTTATATTACGACAATTATTACCGCAATATTTGTTTAGTATAAAATGGTGCATGCCGTTAAGTACAATCTAATTGTACAATGATGATAATTTAATGATGATGATGATGATGATGATGATGATGATGATGATGATGATGATGATATTGCCAATAGCTTTAAAAGAGGTTTGGATAATTTGCCTACGATCATCAATAGCTTTGACGTTTGAATAGGCGTTATAAGAACAGAAGAAGATTTTGCGTATGCCAACCATATCTCATTTTTCTCCGACAGATTTTAACTTGGCTCCCCACCCCGCTGGCACCACCCCACCCCGCTGGCACCACCCCGGAACAAATGCTTAATGATGAATAATGTACAGGTCAATAAAAGGCCAACATAGGCCTATTAGTCCTACTTAATAATGTTACACAGTGTCATATTTGAAATTAAATGTCTTATATTATTCTGTTAGCCTTCACGATGTGTCACACGATCAAGCCCGATTTTTAATATGCATCTTCGCCATTGATATTCAAATTACAAAAATAGTTTGAAAAACTGGAACGGAAGTAGTACAAAATGTCAAACGGAACTAAACAAGATAAATTGTTGCATCTTTTTATGGCAATAATTAATTAATTCATGATGACTAACAAAGATCACTTCAGTGTATTGTGACCTCAGTTGAGTCATTATAAGCTGCCTTACTTCATTAAAATTATTAATCATTGTAGCAAAACAGTAGCTGATTATAACGATGGTAATAATTATGATAATGTTAATGATTATGATTATGATGAAAGCTATCATAAAAATGCCAAAAGTAATGGCTTACATACTTAAAACTAGAAAAGAAAAAAAAGGTTTACATGAGATATAAATTGAGCAGAATAAAATGATAACAAATATATAGAAAAAAAAAACATAAAAAATTATACCAGGGAACAATTACATTGATTTGTTAGCGTATTTGTTACTTGTTAGCGTAGTTATATTCTTGTTGTTTTTCATCAGTGTTGCCCAAGTTCCCTGATGTAAAACTGTGTCATGTGGTATACCCTAGTAAGTGAATTTAACAAAGATAAGCTTGGGAAAGCTATGAATTATGCTAGAAAAAAAATATAAGGAAAAAAAATTAAATGACCTAAACAGTTTGTACTTGAAGAATGTAACTAATATGCTTGGAAAAATCATGAATGATGGTGCCCATTCACTTAATAAAATCTATGTCACAACAAAATCTGGACTAAGCCACTCCGGTGGACCAAGCGATGTAAACAGTCTTTCACTTTTAACTCTACTCATATAGCCAATGATAATTTTAAAAGATAATTTCTCCACTGTATTTCTATTGTTAACCATGTTAAATATTTATATGTATGCCATTGCTTTGTAAGGTTTTTAAAATTAAATTTTTATTGTATTTTCTTACACATTTAGGCCTAACGTTCGTTGTTGCATTTGTATTCAAATATTTGAAATTGCATCAAGTCCAATAATTTCATATTCACATGCCTGAATTATCACAATAAAGTTTATCTTATCTTAGTCAAGATTTTTATACTTTTTATACCCGCCCCTGCCAATAATGATGATTTCGAATAAAAATAAAATTCAGTTTTTTGCCAATTAGCGTAAACCACCGCCACGAAAAGAAAAATTAAAACTTAAGAAAAAATATTAAAGCTTGTTTATATTTATATTACGCCCGCCGCGCCACTGCTTCGAAATCCTTAAAAATAAGATATGTAGGCTATATTTCTTCCTGATTACATAAATTCAAAGAATTTAACTATCCCATTACTGTACTGTTTACATTCACCGATAAAATTGTATTTGTATTTCCTTCTCCTTCTGGATGTTTTTGGCAAAACTATTTGCTAAATAAGAAAAAAAAATTTTTTTTCATTAAATCCTCGAATAAGCGCTGCTCACAAAAACCACCGCACCAAACGTGATTTCTTTTTTCCCTAAGCGTCGCTCTCGAATAAACGCCGCGGTTCTTATTCGAGATTATTCAACTTTGAATAGGCGCAGCGGTGCCTAATCCAGAGTTCATATTATCATGTGTGTAATAAAACAGTTTGAGAAACAGGGCTTTAAATACAAAGTATACAGTGTTCAAATGAATAACACAATGAATAAGACACAAGCATAACTTTATGAACGTTTATATACGATGATGTAGGGCATATGATAGGCCTACCGAACTACAACTACCACAGGTATAGATGGCCTTTAAATAAAAAAAAGTTAATCGTAGTGTGAACAGAAAACAATCCAAAATGTCCCAAGCTAGTATAGATAGTCCTGGTTATATAGGTCCACGGGAAAACGCCACGCCAATGTGTTTTAATAGGCGCCGCTTTCGAATATGCGCCGAACACTAAAGCTTCCAAGTATGTATAAGCTCCGCGGCGCATATTCGATGATTTAAGGAAAGCGGTGATATGTTGAAAATGAAATTAATTATCATAATAATTATAAAAAAAGAACTTATTGAGCATAAGCCTAAGACCCTATAACCCAGTGGCTGAGAAGATAAGTTCAGAGAGCACGGACCAGATTATGGTAACAGGCCGGATGGCAGGCCATGGTTAATCCGGGTCGCAACAATGGGTGACGAATAGTCAGGTTTGCAAATTCACTGGGTGACATCTGTTGCGGTAATATGTTCGGTGGCAACCATCGGATGGGAGGTTGATTGTCAATCGACGGGAAGAGGGCATCCGGAAAAAACCGTAATGTTAGAATTCGAATTATTCATTAGCGAAGACCGACCATGGGTGCATCAGTAAATAATATACAGAATGGCGAGGGTCAATTCATAGAGAAAATAGAACAGTTCTATTTTCTCTATGGTCAATTAGAGGACGGTTGGTAAAGGCACCATAGAGCGTGAAAATCGCACCTAACAAAGCATACTCGACATCTGATTGTCTTATTCTAAAGAGGTGATTATTAATAACTAACGAAAAATGTCTTGATCAATCAAAGAAGTATTAGAGGACCTGGATCTATATTTTCTTGTCCCTTAGTTTGAAAGGGAGAGGGTACGTTCTATTAGGCCTAATTGTGGTTTTCCCCTTAGGATTTCGGTGCTCTTTTAGGGTATATAGAAAAAATATTAGATTATCACTCTCGTTTTTAAAATATTTGACAAGGGAGGGGGTTTTTCCTTACTCCGGATATAGAGTAGGCCTATTTAAGTAAAAGAAACGTAAGTAATTAAGAGAAACTTGGTATTCCGAGCTACCGCCTCCCCTGGGGAGAAATACAATTATTTAGTAGACTCTAAAACGCCTAAATTTTCACGCTACCGGGACCACTTTCACACAATTTGGAACTCTCGCGACTAGCTATGCCCACTGTGCTTCCGTTGGGTGCAGTTTTGTAGCATATATCTGATACCATTTGACTAGCTATTTAGGTTTATTTTATGTTGTATATTTGCCTATACAGCACCACCATTATTATATATATAATATAATATAATATAATATATATATATATATATATACATACATACATATATACATATATGTATATATATAAAATCATTCTATTGCAGCAAAATCTAAATTAAATTATAAAACAATAAAAAAAGAGGCATAAACAAAACTACACATTCAAACATTTACAGATTAAATATTAAATTACAATAATAAATATTAAGAATAATCAGTTATTATTGATATACAAAAAAATTAATTGAAAATTTAACATGTCTTACAAATATTGCATTAAAAAATGGTTGAAAATTTGATATAACATTGGAAAGAAAGGACCAGATACACAAAACTAAGCAAGGATGCATGCACTGTGTGCCGAAGATAAAGTCATTATTGAAGCTCAATTAAATTGGTAAGATAAGGGAGTGGACTATTCTTAAAACTATTTGTTTTACAATTAAATGTTTGAATTTATTTGATTTCCTGAGAGTAATTGTTGTGGTACTATTAGATGTAGGAAACCACTTACTAAAACGAACGGGTTAAACGTTTTATTGTCACAAATAGCACATATTGCATCCATGAGAGCAGATAGAATTTAGTTAACTCTCCAACAAGTGCAGATTTGCAGTATAAGTAATAAAATTGTTCCGACAAGGATACATCGGCACATTCTACGATGATTTTTTTTCTATTTTGACTGACTGCATGTGTCAGACGTGGGTGCCAAACGGGAGCCGCAGGCTGTGAGATACTGGGGCGGGTCCAGATAATTACAGGAGGTGGGTGCAGAAAGAAGTTAACTTCAGGCCCTGTATAAGGACGGGAAATGAAACAACAGAACTGATAGCTTACCGAAGATTTGTGGCTTCTAATAACTTATCCCCGCCTTATAGGGCAACGTCTTTACATAAATCAAACCAGGTTTCTTCACTTCTGTAATTCAAACTAATCAACAAGTACCGCCATGACTTCGCTTCTTCATAGCAAGTGCGTCCTCAATAGTTAAGAGAATTATACTACTGTATAGATAACTCATACACCGGCCCCTTAATTGAGGATCAATTACACTAATATAATAATTCCTGAATTATACTATAGATAACTCATACACCGGCCCCTTAATTGAGGATCAATTACACTAATATAATAATTCCTGAAACACTTAGAAATTAAACATAACATCTGAAACTAATTAACAAACAATGTCAACATTAAATCTTAAAATTTAAGTATGAAGATCAAAATGTAAATAGTTTTCTGCTTTTCAATCACCACTTCCACAGTACAATAAGATTCAACTATTATTAATCAGTTACTAATACTTTGACAATGATAACCATCTCAGGGAGTAGACTGTCCCTCCGGTTATTAAACTGAGGGGTTTATTCTGCCCCATTGTTCTCTGATTCCATTAACAAACACAATTTAGTATTATGGGTCTTTCTAATGTAGAATGCTGTGTTTTCACCCTACATGACCGGACAAGTCCTCTGCTGTCTGCTTTGGTTTCAATAACTCGTCCAAAGAGCCAAGTACTTCTGGGTAATAAATCGTCAACAATTAGCACAATGTCTCCTTTTTTGCAAATTTCTCTTCGGATACAACCATTTTGCCTCTTTTGCATTAGAGGCAAATACTCCTTACGCCATCTTGTCCAATATAAATTGGCCGAATATTGTATTTGGCGCCACCGCCTTCGGACATACATGTCTGTTTTATCGAAAACTCTGGGTGGGAGTACAGATTTTTCATTCATTGTTAGAATCATATTCGGTGTTAATGGTCGCAAGTCGTCTGCATCTGACGATACTGTGGTAATTGGCCTTCCATTTACTATGTGTTCTACCTCACAAAAAAAGGTACAAAGACCCTCATCATCAAGTCGAAGATGCTGTTCTTTTAGAACTCCATTCATAACCTGGCGGACAACTCTAATTAGGCGCTCCCATACGACACCGAAGTGGGAAGCACCGGGTGGGTTGAACTCCCATCGAATTCCATGTTGAGCCAGCCATTGAGGGATCTGACTTCTGTTCCATGTTTCCATGGCTTTGCTTAACTCATTGCTTGCAGCCACAAAATTTGTTCCGTTATCAGTTCTGATGGAGGAAATTAACCCTCTCATGCATACAAATCTCCGTATCGCATTCAGGCAGGAGTCTGCATTGGCTGTGTGCACAATTTCTAGGTGTATAGCCCTTGTTGCTAAACATGTGAACAGAAGTCCATATCTTTTTACTTGACTTCTACCTTGCTTGACCTGAAATCGCCCAAACATATCCAGACCGGTGTTGTAAAAGACAGGATTGTCGCTGAGCACACGCTCACTTGGCAATGCGGCCATCTTTTGTTCTGCAGACTTGGCACGGTACTTTCGGCAGATGACGCATTTACTGATAACACCTTTTATTAATGCTCCAGCCCCCATAATCCAGTGTTTCTCCCACATGTACATTAACATAGCAGCTCGACCCATGTGTCCGACATTTTTATGGGCTTGAAGGGCAATAATGGAGCAATTTCAGATCTCTTGGGGATTATTATCTGATGCTTTATTCCATCTGGGAGGGCTGCTCTTATCAGTCTTCCCCCATAGGGTCCAGCTTACGCAAGGGACTAGCTTTCATTACCGAAGTTATCGATTTCTTCTCCCCATTCTTCAAGGCAGTTAACTCCGCCGCAAAATGTTTCTGTTGTTCATGAACTATAATGAACCTCTCTGCGGCCTCCAATTGATCAACACCATTGCTCTTTGATTGATTCTTTCTTGCTCTTCTGACAAACTTTAAAACTAGACCCACTACATTCCTCAGCTTCATGAAGCTTGAGCATCTGGAGATCAATCCGTCTAGGAAACTGCACTGGTTTTTGGTTACAACCACATTGGAAACCTTCTTGACTTCTGGGTCATTCTCATCAATTTCAACCAAACATTCCTGTGGGTTTATGTGCTGCTCAACATGTTGATCAAGAAAATCAGGCCCATTGATCCATCGCTTATTTCGCAAGAAATCATCAATACCTTGGCCTCTAGAGGCTTCATCCGCTGGGTTGTCAGCCGTTCTGACGTATCTCCATTGTGAAACTTTGGTCAAGTCCAATAAAGTAGAAACACGATTAGCTACAAACATTTTAAATCTTCTGGTATCACTCTGTAAATACTTAAGAACAGTCTGGCTGTCTGTCCAGTAACAAACTTCCTTGATATTCAACTCACGTAATACAGAATCTGTGAGACGGGCTGCCATAACTGCTGAAGTCAACTCCATACGAGGGATAGATACATATTTCAAAGGAGCCACTCAACTTCTTGCTAAGACAAGGGAAACTTGTATCGTTCCATCTTGGGCTTCCTGCTTCAAATAGGCGCACATGCCATACCCCTTCTCGCTCGCGTCCGAAAATACATGGATCTGTTTACTTATTATATTTGAGGACAGATTTGACTTATAACACCTCGGCATACTCCATTCTTTGAGCCTCTTTAGCTCCTCTAACCATATCCTCCATCGCTGCATTGAGAAATCATCAATGAGTTCGTCCCAACCTAGGCCTTGCCGACAGAGATCTTGTAGTAGCATTTTTGCTGGGAGAATGAAAGGGGCCACCAATCCCAATGGATCAAAGACTGAGCTGGTAATAGACAAGATTCCCCTTCTTGTGTAATTCCTTTCGGCGGCTGCTATGTTAAAACTTAGTGTGTCCAGTTGAGGTGACCATTGTACTCCCAGGGTTCTACCTGTTGGCAACTCATCGTTATTTAAATCCAAAGACTTCAGTTCCGGGGCTCTTTCTGCTTCAGGAACTGTGTTTAACACTTCTTTATCATTGGACAGCCATTTGGTTAAACAGAAACCCCCATCAAGACAGAGGTTGGACAGGTCTTTGATCATGCATACTGCCTTCATCTGGTCAGGTGCCGATGCCAGGCAATCATCAACATAAAAATTCTCTTTCATTGCCTGTCTTGCCTCAACAAAATATTTCATACAATGATCTTCCAATGTCCTTCTCAATGTCGTGTTGGCACAAGCTGGTGAGCAAGTGCCACCAAATAGATGTCTCGTCATCCGGAATGTCTTAATTGGTTGTCCATCTACTGGACGCCAGTAGAACCGAAGGCTATCTCTATCTTGCTCCCTAACAATGACCTACAAGAACATGCTTTCAATATCGGCTGTAAGGGCAATTCTCTCTGCTCTAAATTTCATAAGAACTCCAATCAGGGTGTTATTTATATCTGGACCCTGCAGCAGTAGGTCATTCAGGGCCACGCCCGCATACTTGGCTGCGCAGTCAAAAACAACCCTGATTTATGACAGGATGATGTGGTATATACCATGCTTTGCTGCCCACATACGTTTTTTCGTCTACCTCCTCCATGTATCCCTTAGCCATCATATTCTTCATGAACTCCGAGTATCTTTGTTTAAGCTCGGGATCCCGCGTAAACCTTTTTTCCAGCAAGTCATATCGCCGCTGGGCTAACTTATGATTGTCGGGAAGAACTGCATTTTGATTTTTCCATGGCAAGGGAACAATGTAATGTCCATCTTTGAACTGCATATTCCCTTCAATAAAGTTGGGAAACCTTTGATCTTCCACAGACAAGGCCCTTTTCTCTGATGACACAATTTCTGGAAAGTCAATCCTTGCGGCTTCTTGAACCAATCTAATTAACTGCTGGTGTTCCTCAACAGCTCTTAACTCCACTCTGTTGGCTGTGGCAACAGTATTGGTAAATCCTGGTCGAATTATAGCCCAGGGAATCCACCCTAGGATAGACCTGGTTGCATAGGGTGATCCAGGACTTTCATATGAAATAACCTCTAGGGGAGTGTATGCATCCGCAACTGCATTACCAAGCATCAATCCAATGTCCCCTTCAATCTCACGGACTACCACCCGGCCCCTCAGATGCTTCCATTCTTTGAGATAGATTAAGTGTCTGAAACATGGGGATGTTGGCTTCATTTGATTTCTTTTTAACGAAGTCTGAGAACTGCTCAAACCTTGGAAATATCGACAATTCCATACTGGAGCTGACTATAGCTATCCATTTTGTCTCTAACTGGTAGGGTAGCTTAGACACCAACTTCTTGTTCTCCTGAGGGTAATCTAATACGCCCAAGTCAACAATTGTTTTCTTAGCTGCAACCACTTCTGAAAGGAAATCTGAATACTTTCTTAATGCCACATTATCTTTGGCATTGATCTTTGGCCACTCATTCAGTTTTGATAACATGGCTGTGGCAACAACAGTGGAATGACCATATCTTTTCCTGAGCTCATTCTTCGCCTGCACATATGCTTCATCGGTTTGCAGTAAAAGGTAACTAGCGATGAGCATCTTAGGTTCACCCACTAGATGTTGAGCCAATAGATTAAGCTTCTCATACGTACCACATGCTCTAAGTTCACTGAAGGAAGCATACCAACTTGGAAATTTTAATGGATCTCCAGAGAAGATCTCTACCTTGACTGGTAGGAGTCTAATGGAATCCACCAACTGCTTGAAAGTGGTGTTCAGATCAGATGTAGATTGATGAGGTGAACCTAAGGGCTCAACTGCTTTAGGTGGGGATTCTTGTTGTAGGCCATGAAACGTTGTAAGGCTGGTAGGAACCTCCGTCTCTGCCTCGGGTTCCGCTTGATCCACTGGTGCAAGTGATGCGATGTATTCCTGCACTCGATCTCTGGATGTTATACTTTCTTTAGGAAGATCTTGACTACCTTCTTCCTCCAATTCTGCCTCCACCGCTGCTGCTTCCAATATGGATGCTTCAACTTCAGCTATAGCTGCACTCTTCTCGACTTCAAGGACTTGCAGTGCAGCTTCTTGAATAGCCATTTCTTGCTGGATAGTCGCTTGGCGTCTAATGTATTCCAACTGAACCTTTGTTGCTTCAGCTTTGGCCCGAGCTTGTGCAGCGACCATCTAGCAGATGAGACTCGACTTCTTCGAGACCCCAGGCTAACAGCATCTGCATTTGCTTTCGAAACTTTCTTCGATAAATGTTCTGGCAGGCTACTTGTTTTGTATACTTTTCCTGATCTTGTTGCCATCGTGATTTACGTAAATCTTCGTGAATGATATAAGGACGGGAAATGAAACAACAGAACTGATAGCTTACCGAAGATTTGTGGCTTCTAATAACTTATCCCCGCCTTATAGGGCAACGTTTTTACATAAATCAAACTAGGTTTCTTCACTTCTGTAATTCAAACTAATCAACAAGTACCGCCATGACTTTGCTTCTTCATAGCAAGTGCGTCCTCAATAGTTAAGAGAATTATACTATAGATAACTCATACACCCTGTATAAATAACACAAGTTTTAATGACTTGGAGAACCGCCTTCCGTCTCCATGATAGACCCCCTCCCCCCAAAACAACCACCCCTGAAGAAGAAAAAAAGTTGTTGACTATTTATCTAACAACTGTAGACGTTTTTGTCAGTTAAGCACACTCTAATATGTTAAAGATGATGGGGGAGGGGGTGCGGAAGTCAATGACCATCACCCACTATGTATCCGCCCAGGAGTATCATTTTAAAGTATTGTTAGAAGGTTTACATGACGAAATAATAACATATATGTTTAAGCTTGCGGTACACCACTTTCATCATTCTGAAAGAGATGATGAAAAACAAGACAATAAAATATCACAGGTGTTTATAATTTGAGAAATACACTCTCTTAAAATTCATCATCTTCATCTCACCATTATAATCAAAATGAAGCGCCAACAAAAAATCTCCCTATTTTTTGGTTTTCAAACTTGGGATCTCTGAAAATTTAAACTTAAAACCATTTTCCTTGATGTATTTACATTACTTTATTTACTTTAAAGTTCACACCCATCTCAGCCCCGCTATGGTTGGGCCTGAGGTGCTAACATTTGAAGAAACAGTACGTCTAGAAGGATGACACTCTTATATAGTATAAAATTCATCATCACATCACCATTTTAGTCAAAATAAAGCGCCAACAAATTTCTCATGATCTTTTATTAGCGATTTTCGGGAACCATAGAGATCTAATGAATATGTATGTTGTACCATACGGTAACAATTTAAAACATTTTCTTTGATGTATTTACTTTACCTACTTCAAAGTCCACACCCACCTCATTTTCAACAATGGTGGGGGCTAAGGTGCGAAAATGTAGGGAAATAGTACCTCTAGGTAGCCGGAAATTACACTCTCATATAATAAAGTTCATCATTATCACATCACCATTATAGTAAAAATTAAGTGCCAACAAAATGTTTCATGATCTTTTATAAGCGATTTTCGGCAACCATAGAGATCTATTTAATATGTGTGATGTACCGTGACTATAAAACTTGTCTTTAATGCACTTACCTTACTTTACCTACTTCAAAGCCTTAAGTCAACACTGAGGAAAACATTTGAGGAAATAGTACCTCTGATGGCCAGAAATGATATATAATAAATAGTAAAATTCATCATCATCACATCACTATGGTCTTTTATCAGCGATGTTCGACAATCATAAGGATCTAATTAATTTCTGTATTGTACCATAGGAAATAAAACTTAGTTGTCTTTGATGTATTACTTTATCTTCTACGTGTGCCGAAAAGCAATCTTATATTTACACGCTTTTTCTCATACCTCAAATTATATAAAGGCACTCCCACTCTAGTCGTGTATTAAAGGTAATTCAGATATTTGTGGGCAGAGATACTGGTATCCTGCTAGCTGTAAGATAATTTTCAGGAATCGTCTTGACTTATGAAATTATATTACGGTCGAAAGGGGGACCAAACCCCCTTAATTATTATATGTGGGGGGGGGGGCGGTTCATCCTGATACAATTCATTTATAATGACAGTTACAATGACCTCTTAACATTCATCCTTTCAACGTCAACAGACAATCTCGTTACATCAAATAATGGAAAATTAAACCATATTTATATTTCCAGATAGCCCAAAGTGTGCTCGCACTGGCGTTTCTGAAGCCACTTTTATACAGAGAATCTTCCCGACATTGCCTTCGTTATGAAGAAGTCAGGGCTGTAAACTCAGCCGCACTATTGGGGTTACGTCTCGGTTACGCGGCGTTCTATCTCAGACCTAGTAATATTACCGCAATATTGCCGTTACGGTGCGTTCCGACGTGTCTGAAACGAAAGCAGGTCACATTCCCACAATATTACTTTATTCAGTCTAAATAAGGGGTAAGGAATTGGCACCTGATTCCACCTAATAGATCTTACAAGTGTCAGTATAGAAGTGTCAGCGTTTTATTTGTTACCGAAACTGATCACGTTGGTAGAATCGGCTGGAATTTGACAAATGTTGAGAAAAGGTAGAACAGAATTTTTAGTATAATGGTGAATTTGACAGAAATTTGCCAATGTTCATAAGATTAGAAGAAATAAACTACTACTAGTAAAATTCGTGACCGGACGTTTCACCGACAGACATTTGACCGACAGATATTTGACCTACAGACTATCGACCGAAATACCATTTTGCCGAATGCCAGTTTGTCGACAGGACGATTTGCCGACAGCCAATTTGCCCACAGAAAATTTACCGACAGACAATTCGCCGATATTTTTTGTGAACATGTTAATGGATGGACCTGCCACCAGGTGTCATATTTAGATGATTAATTTCATAAGTTCAAAGTTAAAAGTTCATAAGATGAATTAGTAGGCCACTGTTTAAATCGTGAAAGATTTTTTCTATTCTGGTATGTATTACTATTCTTTACAATAATGGAAGGGCCGTAATAATCTGGGGTAGATGCAGGGGCTGCAAGGATGCGATCCCACCGCCCCCCGCCCCCCACCTTATAAATTGTGTTAAGAAACTTTTTTTTTCTATTGTAATGTTGATATGTACATAGTACAATTTTTTAGGTATGAGAGTGAAATTTCTGGGTAAATAGACTACCCAGTCCTCCACAAAACAAAACATCTGTCGAAGAAACATCAATCACAATATCGCAAAAATAAATTATCGGCAAATTGGTTGTCGGTGAATTGGCTGTCGGCGAATTATCTAGTCGGCGAATTCGATTTCTGCGAATTCCGGTGTCAGTGAATTTTCTTTTGGTCAACTGTCTGTCGGCCAGACGTCCGTCGGCAAACTGGCATTCGGCGAAATGTCCTAGTACCGTAAAATTGGACCTGTTATTCCTAAAACTTATTTACGTGGTATTATTAGGTGGTAGGGGCGGGGACTATGGCTTCATTGGAAATAGACTGCCGCCTCTGTAACTCAGGTAATGTTGAAGACGAGTTAAATTTTTTTTTTATTAAAGTGTAATACGATCATCTTCGTTTTAAGTTTATACATGAATTAAACGACGCCATGCGTTTCAATCAAACACATCCTAACTTTTCGACGCTATGAGCACTACTGATTTTGATATTATTTTACCATATTAACCTTTGTTAAAGAGGCTTTCCTTTTAAGAAAATCTATTGGTTTATAATTTATCAGACTTCATTGGTCGTTTTGAGATGGTATGTATAAACGAATGAAATAAATTGTACAGTAGGCCCGACGATGTAGTAGGCTGGTTATATCAGAAATCTTAGCCTAGCATAATGGTTACAGGCAAACTTGCATTCTGTTTATACAATTGACACCTACCAATGGCATGCCGGAATACTAACCCATTCATACAGAAATACGTTATATTACGACAATTATTACCGCAATATTTGTTTGGTATAAAAAGGTGCATGCCGTTAAGTACAATCTAATTGTACAATGATGATAATTTAATGATGATGATGATGATGATGATGATGATGATGATGATAATGATGATGATGATGATGATGATGATGATGATGATGATGATGATGATGATGATGATGATGATGATGATGATGATGATATTGTCAATAGCTTTAAAAGAGGTTTGGATAATTTGCCAATGATCATCAATAGCTTTGACGTTTGAATAGGCGTTATATAAGAACTGAAGAAGAAGATTTTGCGTATGCCAACCATATCTCATTTTTCTCCGACAGATTTTAACGTGGCTCCCCACCCCGCTGGCACCACCCCGGAACAAATGCTTACTGATGAATAATGTACAGGTCAATAAAAGGCCAACATACGCCTGTAGTCCTACTTAATAATGTTACACAGTGTCATATTTGAAATTAAATGTCTTATATTATTCTGTTGGCCTTCACGATGTGTCACACGATTAAGCCCGATTTTTAATATGCATCTTCACTATTGATATTCAAATTACAAAAATAGTTTAAAAAACTGGAACGGAAAGTAGTACAAAATTTCAAACGGAACTAAACAAGATAAATTGTTGCATCTTTATGGCAATAATTAATTGATTAATGATGACTAATAAAGATCACTTCAGTAAATTGTGACCTCAGTTGAGTCATTATAAGCTGCCTTACTTCATTAAAATTATTAATCATTGTAGCAAAACAGTAGCTGATTATAAACGATGGTAATAATTATGATAATGTTAATGATTATGATGAAAGCTATCATAAAAATGCCTAAAGTAATGGCTTACATACTTAAAACTAAAAAAAAGTTTACATGAGATTTAAATTGAGCAGAATAAAATAATAAAAAATATATAGAAAAAGAAAAACAGGAAAAAATATATCAGGGAACAATTACATTGATTTTACTATTCCCTGATTATACACTGCATCTTACCAAGAAAGCAAACCAAAACATGTACTTGTTAGCGTAGTTATATTCTTGTTGTGTTATCCAAGTTCCCTGATGTAAAACTGTGTCATGTGGTATACACTAGTAAGTGAATTTATCAAAGATAAGCTTAGGAAAGCTATGAATTATGCTAGAAAAAAAAATATAAGGAAAACAAATTAAATGACCTAAACAGTTTGTACTTGAAGAATGTAACTAATATGCTTGGAAAAATCATGAATGATGGTCCCCATTCACTTAATAGAATCTATGTCACAACAAAATCTGGACTAAGCCACTCCGGAGGACCAAGCGATGTAAACAGTCTTTCACTTTCAACTCTACCAATATATCCAATGATAATTTTAAAAGATAATTTCTCCACTGTAATTCTATTGTTAACCATGTTAAATATTTATATGTATGCCATTGCTTTGTATGGTTTTTTTAATTTAATTTTTAATGTATTTTCTTACACATTTAGGCCTAACGTTCGTTGTTGCTTTTGTGTTCAAATATTTGAAATTGCATCAAGTCCAATAATTTCATATTCACATGCCTGAATTATCACAATAAAGTTTATCTTATCTTAGTCAACATTTTTATACCTTGTTTAGCGAACCCACCCCTGCCAATAATGATGATTTCGAATAAAAATAAAATTCAGTTTTTTAGCGTAAACCACCGCCACGAAAAAAAAATGGAAACTTAAGAAAAAATATTAAAGCTTGTTTATATTTGTATTACGCCCGCCACGCCGCTGCTTCGAAATCCTTAAAAATAAGATATGTAGGCTATATTTCTTCCTGATTACATAAATTCAAAGAATTTAACCATCCCATTACTGTACTGTTTACATTCACCGATAAAATTGTATTTGTATTTCCTTCTCCTTCTGGATGTTTTTGGCAAAACTATTTGCTAAATAAGAAAAAAAAAATTTTTTTTCATTAAATCCTCGAATAAGCGCTGCTCGCAAAAAGCACCGCACCAAACGTGATTTCTTTTTTCCCTAAGTGCCGCTCTCGAATAAACGCCGCGGTTCTTATTCGAGATTATTCAACTTTGAATAGGCGCAGCGGTGCTTAATCCAGAATACATATTATCATGTGTGTAATAAAACAATTTGAGAAACAGGGCTTTAAATACAAAGTATACAGTGTTCAAATGAATAACACAATGAATAAGACACAAGCATAACTTTATGAACGTTTATATACGATGATGTAAGGCATATGATAGGCCTACCGAACTACAACTACCACAGGTATAGATGACCTTTAAATATAAGATATCCTCCATGCGCTTGAAAACAAAAAGTTAATCGTAATGTGAACAGAAAACAATCCAAAATGTCCCAATTATAGATAGTCCTGGTTATATAGGTCCACGGGAAAGCGCCACACCAATGTGTTTTAATAGGCGCCGCTTTCGAATATGCGCCGAACACTAAAGCTTCCAAATATGTATAAGCTCCGGGGCGCATATTCGAGGATTAAAGGAAAGCGGTGATATGTTGAAAATGAAATTAATTATCATAATAATTATAAAAAAAGAACTTATTGAGCATAAGCCTAAGACCCTATAACCCAGTGGCTGAGAAGATAAGTTCAGAGAGCATGGACCAGATTATGGTAACAGGCCGGATGGCAGGCCATGGTTAATCCGGGTCGCAACAACTGCGTGACGAATAGTCAGGTTTGCAAATTCACTGGGTGACATCTGTTGCGGAAATCTGTTAGATGGCAACCATCGGATGGGAGGTTGATTGTCAATCGACGGGCAGACGAGGGCGTCCGGAAAAAAGCCGTAATGATAGAATTCGAATTATTCGTTAGCGAAGACCGACCATGGGTGCATCAGTAAATAATATACAGAATGGCGAAGGTCAATGAGAGGACGGTTGGTAAAGGCACCATAGAGTGTCAAAGTGGCCCATGCTTCCTTGTAATAATATGAGCTAATACAAAGAATCACAATTAAGTCATATATCAGTTTTCCTTGTTTTAACAGCCTCTGATTAATGAGGTATTGTCTGTCCGTGGGCAATCATAATTAGTCATAGTTCGTAGGCTTACGCCTATGGAACGCCGTTACTGCCTTTGGTGGCTATTTTTCGTTCGGCGCATTTACAATTTGGCTTCTTCATCATTTCGTCGTACGGCTTTTTTATCATTACGTACGGCTCTTGTATCATTACGTACGGCTCTTTTATCATTATGTACGTCTTTTTCATCATTACGTACGGCTCTTTTATCATTTGGTGCTTTTACCATTCGGCCCTTTCATCATTACGTTCGGCCCTTTCATTATTACGTACGGCTTTTTTTTTTATCATTTCGCGCTTTAATACCATTAGGCCCTCTTACTATTCGGCACAAACATGACCTTTGACATCGGATTAATTGAAAATTTCAACGGCTGTTATGAGCCTAGAGGAAAATCGCACATAACAAAGCATACTCGACATCTGATTGTCTTATTCTAAAGAGATGATTAATAACTAACGAAAAAAAAATGTCTCGATCAATCACAGAAGTATTAGAGGACCTGGATCTATATTTTCTTGTCCCTAAGTTTGAAGGGGAGAGGGTACGTTCTATTAGGCCTAATTGTGTTTTTCCCCTTAGGATTTAGTTGCTCTTTTAGGGTATTATAGAAAAAATATTAGATTATCACTCTCGTTTTTAAAATAATTGACGAGGGAGGGGGTTTTCCTTACTCCGGATATAGAGTAGGCCTATTTAAGTATGCTAAAAGAAACGTAAGTAATTAAGAGAAACTTGGTATTTATTCACAACAGCAGGGGTCCCAAGTTGGAAGAAGTCAATTCCGAAAGCAGGGATGGAGCCGTGGGAGGGGAAGAGAAAGAGCTACCGCCTCCCCTGGGGAGAAATACAATTATTTAGTAGACTCTAAAAACGCCTAAATTTTTACGCTACCGGGACCACTTTCACTCAATTTGGAACTCTCGCGAATAGCTACGCCCACTGTGCTTCCGTTGGGTGCAGTTTTGTAGCATATATCTGATACCATTTGACTAGCTATTTAGGTGTATTTTATGTTGTATATTTGCCTATACCTGTCTCTTATACACATCTAGATGTGTATAAGAGACAGTAGATGACCTTTAAATATAAGATATCCTCCATGCGCTTGAAAACAAAAAGTTAATAAAAAAGAGGCTTAAACAAAACTACACATTCAAACATTTACAGATTAAATATTAAATTACAATAATACATATTAAGAATAATCAATTATTATTATTGATATACAAAAAAATTAATTGAAAATTCAATATGTATTACAAATATTGCGTTAAAAAATGGTTGAAAATTTGATATTGGAAAGAAAGGACCAGATACACAAAACTAAGCAAGGATGCATGCCATGTGTGCCGAAGATAAAGTAATTATTGAAGCTCAATTAAATTGGTAAGATAAGGGAGTGGACTATTCTTAAAACTATTTGTTTTACAATTAAAATGTTTGAATTTATTTGATTTCCTGAGAGTAATTGTTGTGGTACTATTAGATGTAGGAAACCACTTACTAAAACGAACGGGTTAAAAGCTTTTTGGCACAAATAGCACACATTGCATCCATGAGAGCAGATAGAATCTAGTTAACTCTCCAACAAGTGGAGATTCACAGTATAAGTAATAAAATTGTTCCGGCAAGGATACATAGGCACACTCTACGATGATTTTTTTTTTCTATTTTGACTGACTGCATGTGTCAGACGTGGTGCCAAACGGGAGCCGCAGGCTGTGAGATACTGGGGCGGGTCCAGATATTTACAAGAGGGGGGGGGTGCAGAAAGAAGTTAACTTCAGGCCCTCTATAAATAACACAAGTTTTAATGACTTGGGGAACCGCATTCCGTCTCCATCTTTTGAGAGACTTAACAGCCAACAATAATAGGCCTATTAGCCTGAAAGTTATACTTATAAATGATAGCCCACCACCCCCCCAAACAACGACCACCCCTGAGGAAGACTATTTATCTAGCTTTTTTAGACGTTTTTGTCAGTTAAGCACACTCTAATATGTTAAAGATGATGGGGGATGGGGTCCGGAAATCAATGACCATCACCCACTATGTATCCGCCCAGGAGTATCATTTAAAGTATTGTTTGAAGGTTTACATGGCGAAGTAATAACATATATGTTTAAGCTTGCGGTACACCACTTGCATCATTTTGAAAGCGATGATGAAGAACAAGACAATAAAATATCACAGGTGTGTATGCAGGAGCCACGAAATCTCCTGGTAGAGGATGCTTACCAGCAGCTCAGCAATGAAATAGATCCAATACGAAGCAGTTGGGAACATGGTGTTGACGTGTACTTGGATGTTGTCCAATTTATTACAAACTATCTTTCATAGAACATTTTTAATGTACAGTGTTATGGCACTATATCTTTTTGTGTGATGTGAAAGTGATACTACCCACACAGTGACACATATAAAGATTCCTTTTATAATGAATTTATTCATGTTGAAGTATAATGTAAACAGATGATACAGTTACGATTTTAGATCTTCCATGTTAAAAAGTTAAATTTTGATCTGCACCGGTAATATAATAGTCATAGGAGTAGTGTAATTAGGTAAAGTAAAACTTCACTAAACCAGACCTGGGCACTGCAGCCCGTTCTTGTTAATTTTGATTTTAACATTCTGGATAGCTAGCTCAACTATATTTGATTCTGGATATCAATCAAGAGTAATCAGATAATATTTACAGTACATGGTTGAAGGTTAATGTAAATTGTTGCATTTCAAGTTACTTATTACAAAGTTTTAATGTTCTTAATCGTGTCTCGATTGTCATGCATGCACCTACTTGGTTTGGATAAGTTTAAATCACCAACACGCTGATGGCGTCTTGTAAGCAATTACCGGAGTAGTGTTTTTTTTTTCCGCAATAATATAACAGAGTAACATCAAATACAAGATACATTGAATGCAATAAAAGGAAAAATAGCAAATAGAATGTTCTTTTCTGTTTTTTGTTAATTGATATTAATACACAATATCATATTTGATGTGTTCAAAACTTGAAAGAATTTTTCCAAAACCTTTGCCATTAAGGATGGCTTCTTCGAATATATTTCTAAAATGTATTGGATCTTCACCCCACGTGGTAGGTGAAGTTTCAGCGTGCACGTCGATGCCATAGGGTAGGCTTTTATATCAGGATTTGGTGAAAAAAATTGACATAGATGTTGTCTTCAAATCCCACTGGTGGAATGACATCAGTTCCACTGAAAAATGCCAGAATGTCACTAAGTGATGTTCTTGTCTTGCCATCTAAAATGAAGAGAGTGATACTTGTTCTATTTTGCGTTATTAAAAATTCACAGAATTTAATTTTTATTACCTCCACCAAATGTTCGGAGGCGGTATGTTTGTCAGTTATGTATGTTTGTCTGTCTGTTTGTTTGCACTCTACAGGTTGCATTTTTGGATTTTTGATCACCATGACTGGCTATAACTTAGATCCCATTAAATTTTCATTGGTCGGAAGGTAGAAAAACTGAGGTCCAGGTCAATCATAATATTTGACTCTGACAAATTTCACATTATGACACATGCCATTAAATGGAAGGTCAGGTAAGGTCAAGGCCAAAAAAAAGATATCATAGGAGCATATAATACAGTCAAGCATTTCGACATAGGCTAATTGATGCAGACACTTTAAACCTGACTAGTTTTGAAACTTATTATATAGTTTGACATTTCATGACCCTGGCCTTTAATGTTGACATTAAATATTGGTTTGGAGTATATTTGTCTGTCGGTGTATGAGTGTGTATCTGTGAACAGCCTAAAGCTGGTTCTTAAATATTGAAGGGACGGTAAAAAATGCAGGGTCAAAGAATAAACTTAAAATCTGTACTAATAATAATTTGATTACAAGATTTATAAAGCGCACATTCAATGCAGTAGTGTTCAAGGAGCTACAGAAGGATGGATCACAAATTAAAATAAACCTTAAATCAGAAAAAGGAGCACCACACTCACCACTGCATAATTTATAGGCAATTTGAGAAAAATAATACTGTACGTACAATGTTTGGTGTATTTATACGAAACCCTTCAGTTATACTGTGTTACTTGTGAATACAATTTGAAGCAGTGTTTAGAGTAGTGTTTTTTAAACTCGCAGACCTGGGTTCAAATACTAAAAGTACCATATATACTTAGGCATATAACATTAAGAGGGTATGTTAAAAAATAATTACCTTCACAGTCCTTGTGAGGAAAACCTCCCAGCAAAAAATGGTGTCATCCTCCCTCAAATTGGATCCTTCTTCAGAATATGACACCATCATGATACTATTCAAGAAACTCTCTTGTCATGGTTTCTTTTCCCTCTGATGTAAATAATGACATCAATGTATCTGGGAATTCTTTGACTATGCTCCATAGGATACAGCACCAATGCATTCAACACATTAGTGTATCTGGGACTGTGTCCTAAGTTTCCAAAATATAAAGGCAGTTCATGAATACTGTGCATGAACAATCATCAAAATAATGCAAAAATATAAGAATCATGGGCGGATCCAGAGACGTCTTTCAATGTACTGTCGTAGTCTGGATGTCTAGGTTTATTATTAATTATTATTATTTAAGGTATGCATCACTATAAAGCTATATACCTATGCCTAGGTCATAGGCCTACAAACAGCCCAGAGAGAGACCCATCTATACATATGAATGACTAGCCTAGGCCTGGCCTATCAGACAGACCTTGGCCTAGCTAGGGCCTAGGCATACACTATACCTTACTTACCAACCCTACTACTACTAGGCCTAGATTAGAGAGGCCTGTGATATTTTAGATATAGACCTTTAATATTAAAACATTGTTTTGGTGGACAATAATAAAATATTTATAAAAGTTATCTTTAGGCCTAACCCTATTTTCTGCAAAACTCTTATTATGATTGTTACAAGAGTGTGTCGGTGATCGACGTGACGGCGCGAAGTGATAACAATGCACAAGTTCCACTAGGCTCATTCCCACAGCCGTTGCTTTTTTCCACTTGAACCGATGTCAAAGATCATGTTTGCGCCGAATACTAAAAGAGCCTAATGGTAAAAGCACCGAATGATAAAAGAGCCGTACGTAATGATGAAAGGGCCGAACGTAATGATGAAAGGGCCGAAATGTAAAAGCACCAAATCATATGAATTTGTACGCGCTCTTTAGTTGCGCGCTGGCATAAATTGATAAAACTGCTCTAAAAAGAACCTGAAAACACCCTTTTTTACAGCCTTTTCTACCATAGCTTTGGAACTGCTCATCAGATCAATTTCCTCCTTTTTTTAAATAAAAGATCTATCTTTCCTCTTTCTAATGAGATGAAATGAAACGAGATAGATTTATTTTTTTATCCTGTCACTTTTGGATTAAAAGTAGGCAACTAAATTGGATTTCCAGCGTAGAAAGCAGATGTTTTACCTTTCGCGGCTCATGTTACCAAATTCTAATCAGAATAACTCGCAAAGTATTTGACCAATCGGTTTCTCTGTAAGTTGATCTTTATTCTTTCTACCATGCTTGTTGTAAAAATGGTTTTGATTAGTCAATATTTAGCCCTGTCACTTTTGGAAACCAATAGAATCAAGCCTTCCAAACACCATTGATTGTATTGTATACAGGCCCTTGTTTCAGCGTAATCATTTTCATCCGGCGACTGATGCGAAGACTGGAGTGTGCCTGGTGTTTGTTTGATAAGTTAGACCCTTTTTATTGCTCTTTTTACTTCATGAAATATATGAATGGAAAGCTTATGATTAGTAGATTTTCATCTTGTTAATATAATTAGGTTTGCAGTTATAATTTTGCTTCCTTCAAAATTCACATGTTACAGTGAAATGAATGCAAGCGTTTGCCGGTTCACTACGTAGCCTACATCACGCTCTGAACTCGCACAGAGGAAACATTAGAAAGACTGGGGTGTGCCTGGTGTTTGTTTGATAAGTTAGGGGTCATCCATAATTATCAACATTTTAAAAACATAATCTTTTCTGTTACCCCCTCCCTCCCCCCGAAAGAGTACACAATAAATGTTGATCTGTGTCATTTTGAGATCAACATTTTATGTTTTTCATAAAAGAGTACTTATGCTTACACTTTCAACCCCCTAAAGCATACCTGTTTTGTAGTATTTTGAAAATGTTGATAATTATGGATGGCCCCTTACACCCTTTCTATTGCTCTTTTTACTTCATGAAATATATGAATGGAAAGCTTATGATCAGTAGATGCTCATCATGTAAATATAATTAGGTTTGCAGTTATAATTTTGCTTCACTCAAAATTCACATGTTACAGTGAAATGAATGCAAGCGTTCGCCGGTTCACTACGTAGCCTACATCTCGCGCTGAACCGGCACAGGAAACATTGAATGATACGCGCTAGATAGCAAGAATTAATCTGTTCTGTTAGGTGCTGTTTTTGGCTCTTACAAATTCATATGGATAAAAGAGCCGTACGTAATGATGAAAAAGAAGTACATAATGATAAAGAGTCGTACGTAATGATAAAAGAGACGTACGTAATAATACAACAGTCGTACGTAATGGTAAAAAAAAAGCCGTATGTAATAATGAAAGGGCAAATGGTAAATGCGCCGAACGAAAATTAGCCACAAAAGGCTGTAACGGCGTTCCATATACGCCACCATCCTAATCAATTTGACCACAAAACGTTGGATAAAATTAGGTTGAGCGACAAGAATATGGTGTAGAAAGGTCGTTGGTGACAATACTGGGCGAAAACCGGTGAAAGTTGCTTTGGGAACTCGAGTTGTGCAATGTCCGGGATGCAACATTCTGTGTCTGTGGTTGGCGTGGTTTGTTTGTCTAGAATTCTATAGAAAATCGGACAACCAACGCGTATTACTTAATATCCCTCAATATTTTTAAAATGCAGGCTCTAATTAGGCTAGAAAAATAGATCATGACACATTATTTAAAGGAAACGATCATCCAAATTTTAAGCACAAGTAATCAAATATCAAGCATGCCTAAACCAAAATTATGTTAGTGAATATCTGGTTCACTATCACATTAAATAATAACATATTAGACACTTTTCTTTCGGTTACAAAACTATATTAACCATTTGACTTAAAAGTATCCCTTTCACACAGTGATAAATATATCGTGATCCAACTGAAGGAAACACGATAATACAGGATTAACTATCTGCAAGTTGGGACTAGAACTTACTCATTTAATGGCCTTATTTGGACCACAGCTTTTGAGAAACACGTTGTCATGTTCAACATCTTTTTTTGTAGGAAGCACTTCTCCAGTACAGGGTATTTAGTCATCATGTGTTTAGTGATGATGTCATCATTGACGGAAGTTAAATTTACTACTTAATTGGGGCCTTTCTGAGTTCGGAAAGACATTCAATCGGTTCGATTTCATCCTTCAAGCTGACACTTTGCCGAAACCTGCCAAAATGAAGTGCACTTTTATTCTCACAATCACCTTTGGTAAGTTTTTGAACTATTGAGTTTTTATGTTAATATGTACTTGTTCTTTCAGGAATGCATTTAAGCGCATAGCGACTATCCAGTAATATGCGCTTTACAAATACACAGTCATTTACCATTAATTTAATGTAGGCCTAATGTAGCATTTTTATATCTGTTTAAAATACATAAAACACACGTATTCGTAATCGTTGAGAAATGGACAATGAAAAGATTTTTAGAACCATTATACAAAATTATATTGCACATCCTGAAATTCGTTCTTTTGTCATAAAATAATTTTATCACATAAAAATATTGACATAATAATAAGCAATTTTTTTTAACAGTTTTTTCAACAGTTTCATTTTATGCCGATTTAATATGCTATATATTCTAATCAATTTTTACGATAATCGTAAATTTGGCATTCTTCGACTTTAAACTTATTATTATATATTTCATGTGCTTGTTACGAGAAAATAAGTTAATTCATAAGAAGTATTAAAGTTGAAATTTAATAAGACATGAGCCTAGTTATACGTGACGTAAAAGTAAGTCTGTTGAAAGAAAATATACATTCGTAAGTTAAGAATTTTGAATGTACAAACCCTGTGACTATGAATATAAGCATCATATGTACAAATATTACATTAAGATCTTGTTTTCGTTATTGGTATTATACTCCCCATAATATACTCGTTGTAACTGTCACCTATCCAAATAGATATAAAATATAGTCATATTTACTGCATTGTATGCATAATGGTTTATCTATATAGATAATTGTTTACATAACATATCTTTTTCAGCATACTTATGTTCGTATATAAATGGACAAATTGTACCAATTGGAACAACGACCCCTCCCTTTAGGGGTAATGGTGTTGGTGGCGTCGGTGGAGGCACCGGTGTCAATGGTGTAGGTGGAAACAACAATGGAGGAACCGGTGGAGCTCCAGACTATGGATATGGTGCATCTGTATTTCCATATCCAACGTATCAACCTGGTAGCTCTAATGGTAACGATGATAATTCCGTCGAAGATTCAACGACAGTCAACCCTAACGGTAACGGTGCTAATGGACCAAATGCACAAAAAGCTATGAGCGGTGGTGGACAATTCGCACTTGGTTTCGTTG
Organism: Anneissia japonica; assembly: GCF_011630105.1. Lineage (NCBI taxonomy): Eukaryota > Metazoa > Echinodermata > Crinoidea > Comatulida > Comatulidae > Anneissia > Anneissia japonica. Next base: position 1,261,452 of record NW_022685220.1, read on the forward strand.
CTGTTTTATTCGTCGTCGGTTGTGCTGTTCTTCTAGTATTCCTCGTACGCCGCAAACGAGCCCAGGCTATGAAAGATTCAACCCGAGCCCAAGCTTCAGCATAGAATATTATTTAAAAACAGAAGAAATTCTGCTATTATTTCAATTAGAAGTTATTCAAAGAATTATGAGTAAAAAGTCTACAAATTTATATTGTACATCAATTTACAAATAGGCAGGCCTATTTGTGAAGGCTTTAGTGTTGTTATCGAGTCATAGTTTTATAAATAATACTAAATCAAAAACAAAAATTCTGTATGTATTTTATAGTAAAATTGTAGAAGAAATGATAGTAGCATACTATTTGCATTTGTGTATTTGAACAGATATTTTGTTCAATGTATTTGATTATAGATTACTAAGACGCTGCAAATGTTTTTGAATTTTAAAAATGTAACGAAGTAGGTTACAAATCAACGGAAAATCGAAGAATCCAATGTTCAGACATTCGCTGATTTACGTTTCTTTATAAATGTTAAGCTGTTTGTCAATTAACTGTTTAAAGAAACAGAAATATATTTTAAATTCGTTACTTTAAATGAATGGTTTTGTCAGTAACAAGGTAATTATTTTTATATCCGTTACTTTAAATCACTTACTTTTAAATAGCGACATTGATTATATTCTTAAATGTAAGTGTTTTAAGAAACAAATATAAAAATATAAAATATATTTTTAAATTTAACTGCTTTAAGAATGAAACATGAGAAGTACTGAATGTATTTTAAAATTCAACTGTTTTAAAGGAATCTATTCTAAAATTAATTTTGTAATTTTGCAAAGTTGATAGAAATGGATGTGGTAGCAGGAAATCGGAAATTAATGACTAGTTCCCACATTCTGAAAGTTAGTGACTCATCGGCTTCCTGATTAAGAAAAGAACGTGCATTATAATTCAACTTACTTTACCATTAAACGAACTTCCACGTTACGTAACTCTTGTATTCTGTCATTATTATATTCTGTATGTACATTTCATTAGCTGAAGTCGGGCATATATTATCCTAGTGGTGTCCCTCAAATAGACATTATTTTAGCAAACCTGGACTAATACAGGGCATTGTGCACGGCTGACGTCACAGAAATCTGACCGAATACCTGATAGTGTATGTTCAGTGTCACAGATTTCCAATGAATTCTAAATTGGTCTCTAGATCTCCAGGCAGAGTTTCTTGAAGGCGGGACTAAGATCGTTTGTTAATTCGGCATCCGGCTGAATTTACTATAGATTGTTAGCCCAAGAAGTCAAAATTGCTGACCTACTTTGTCAACTATAACTCAACAGCTAGAAATTATTACCAACCCAAAACCCAGAATGAACTCTTATGCAGGGGTGGCGCCAGAGGGGGGGGGGGGGTTTGGCAGGAGACAGCCCGCGTCGGAGAGAAAAACCACGATTCAATGTGTTTTCTACATAGGCCTATTAGTAGACCACAAAACCGATTAAATTATCCTTTAAAACCCCTAAATTGTCATATCTTCGTCCCCTGGAAAACGTTCGAGAGATTTGAGCGAGCCAGACCACGCCCATTTTGTTTCGTCGGGGACATCAGACCCACTGCTCTCATGGTTGCACTGCTGCCAATCTCTCAAAGGAAGATAATTAAAATTAGGCAGGAATATAGCCCACATTAACAAGACGTATCCAGTTAATAAACAACATGTATAAAATGATTAGTTTCTTCTTTGCGTTTTGAGTTCGTTTAAACCTTTCTACGAGTGATAATTAAAATTAGGCAGGAATATATATACTGACATTAACAAGACCAGTTAATAAACAACATGTTTAAAATGGCTAGTTGCTTCTTTGCTTTTTGAGTTCGTTTGAACTATTTTACGAATGAGTGGGGACGTACAAGCTTCTTTTTAAAATTTATATTTGCTTAGTCAGCGTTGCCCAAGTTGACTGTACACTAGTAAAAAATTTGCAATGCTTTAAACATTTTAAAATTTAAAATGTAAAATTTTAAAGTGTAACAAATATTCTCCATAGTGGCAGATTCAATGGGAACCCAGTCGCCACCTTCCCACCTATTTTTGTTTATTATTTAAAAAATGGAGAAAAAATTGGATTCGAGTGGGGACGTACAAACTTCTTTTAAAATTTATATTTGCTTAGTCAGCGTTGCCCAAGTCGACTGTACACTAGTAAAAAATTTGCAATGCTTTAAACATTTTAAAATTCAAAATGTAAAATTTTAAAGTGTAACAAATATTCTCCATAGTGGCAGATTCAATGGGAACCCAGTCGCCACCTTCCCACCTATTTTTGTTTATTATTTAAAAAATGGAGAAAAAATTGGATTCAAATTTAACCCTGAGAGTTCCATTTCCGGCCATCTGTCGTAATCATAAATTTTCTTACCTCAGCTGCAACCATGGTAAGGCTGAGATGGTATTAACACCATAACTGTAAAAGTCCTTCCCGGGGCCCCTCTATTTCAAATCACTGGACCAGCCATTCCTCCATATTATAAAATTTAACATTCAGCACACAAAATATCAAAAGTCTAGTGTATTTTGTTAAGCAAATAAATCGCAACGATTTTTACCGCTACTTTGTGTTCGACATGTCTTGTGGGCCTAAGTAATCAACACATAACATGACAATATAATTTTGGTACGACAATATAATATGCCTTGGGTCGCCCAGAATGTGCATTCTGAAAGTGGGTCACACGTAAAATAAGGTTGTGAAGGACTGTTATTTGTATTTTCATTGTGCTTGGAGTTTTTACATTCCAGTTTTAATCCCACTGGGTTAATTAGAGAAGTGGGTGGTGGGTTAGATAGATGAATTTAGATAGATGAATAAATAATGAATGGATGATAGATAGATGAATTAATTAAATGAAATGTATGAAATTGCTACAAATGTTGACACATAAAAAAGAAAAAAACTATATACTACTAAAAAAAAATATAGAGTAAAAACAAAATGAAAACTTCACGACTAACACAACGTTAGTAAGACCTGAACTATAGCAGCAATGGTAATAGCGAGGTACATAGAGACTCATAACCATTGCCCGCTATATGAGCAGACCTTGTGAAGGTCAGTGCATTTTAGTTCATCTAAATAATAATTAAGTGATAGAGAGCGAAAATTTATTTTGCGTTTAATCTAGCTTCAGCAGCTTTAAAACGCTTTAGTTGCCTTGCGTTTATACAATTATAGCTTAATCACCGTCTTCAAAATATTCCTTTAAAAAGTTTAAATGGTCCTCATATACACACCCTACTTCTCGTCACTAAAGTTTAAACATTTCTTCGTCAAAACATGACAAGCTATTCTAGGAAGTTACATTCACTATTAGATCCATTGATACTTTTATAGAGATATTTAGGTCGGGTACCTTTGCAGTTTACATGACCCTCAAATTCACATCTGAATCTTGGCCGTCACTAAAATTCAATATTTTCTTCCTTGTAACATGATATTTTTTCTCCAGAAAGTTATGCTATGATTGCTATTAATATTCAAAATATGTATAATTTCGTCGTATTTTGATATGCACGTCTTTGATTTGGTCTTTTACAATATTTGAAGATTTAAGCACGGAAAGTGACGAAAGAAAACCTTAATGCAAAATTATGGGAAAAAACGGGATAAAGAAAAATAAATTAGAACAAAAACAACGGATTTCTGCTAAATCCAAAAGTCAATTTAGAAGAAAGCAACATCGACGTTAGTAAGACTCAAACTATAGCTGCAATGGTATTAGTGAGGGTGATATGGATACTCATTACCATTGCGCGCTATATGAGCCGACCTGAGTAGGTCAGTGCATTTGTAGTTCATAGCAGTTCAGCGATTGAAAGCGAAATTTGTTCATGCATATCGGTAATATGATTGATTTAAACGCTTTAGAGTAGTTTAATTTAATCAGACACTGCTGATACATCAAGATGGGGGTACTATGAAATTTCGCAGAATGCCAGTTTGCCTACGAGCGTTTGGCCGACAGACAGTTGACCGAAAGAACATTCACCAAACCGGAATTCGCTGACACCAAATTTTGCCGACAGGACGTTTCACCGACTGGACGTTTTGCGACAGCCAAATTCGTCGACAGCCAATTTGCCGACAACCAACTCGCCGACAAACATTTCGCCGACAAATTTTTTGTGTGTGATGTTGTGATTGATGGGTCGACAGATGTTTTGTTTTGTGGAGGACTGGTAGTCACCATGGAAAATCGTTATTTATACCTATACATACATACAGACCCACTTTTAATATGCAATATAAGATTCTGCTAAAATTATTATTATTTTTTTATTTATTTTTTTTGGTTAAATATTTTAGAACTATGGAAAATCACAAGGGACTGTAATAATTAACACAACATAAAGGGAATTTTTAAAAAAAATTGGTACAAATTGACAAGATACAAAGTGACCTTATTGCAAATTTAATGAAAAATTGAAATGTACAATATATTTTAAAGTAATTTTTTACCAAAATACGACGTATTACAAATTTACGGTAAAGTTAAAATATAAAAGTGGGAGAACATATTACAATGGTAATGGTATTTTCGTCAATAGTCTGTCGGCCAAATATCTGTCGGTGAAACGTCCAGCCAAGCCAAGATGGCCACTAGTGTGAGCATTAAGATCAGCTCACTTATAATCTCCATAAATAGCATACTGTTCCTGTGATGTGCTTACGTTTTACCTCACTGTTGAATCATCTAATGCATTCTCTATCAATTTTACTGTAAAAAATTGCTCAATTTAATTTAATTTCAACGATTTTACAATATTTTCAACAGTTGATCAATACATACGAAAGTTAAACCAAACAAACAAACAACCAGCCCTGAATTGATGGCGAAGCACTTAGTGCCATCAGAAAGAAAGAAATACTTTGCCGTAAGGCAGGATATCCAAACAATGTTGATGAATTTAAGATTGCAAAATGACATATTAAGTCCCTGGCTTATCAATTCTAAATATAATACTTACCTAAAACACCTTACTTTTTAATTCAAGTACAACCCAAAGCCACTATGTACATTTTTGAGATGCAAATCCAAAAGTAACCGTTATCCAAGCGTACTCAAAGATACCTATAATAAATCAGCATTCTCTTCTAACTGAAAAATCCACAATATTTAACAATTACTTTTATGCATCGTTTATTAATTCCTCTTTTGTACATTACCCAGACATACAACCTCTTACTAATGATTATTTATCTGATGTCTCTGTTACACCTGATTTGATATTATGTTATATTACCACTCTGAAGGTTAACGAAGCCTCTTGGCCAAGTGGCATCTCACCTCGTCTTCTTAAAATAATTGTGCGCCTTATATTTCCACTTCTCTTGCTAAACTGTTTAACCTCTCTTTAACCAATGGTAGAATACCCAGGAATGGAAAGAGTCAAATATTATTATTCCGATCCATAAAGGCGATGCTTGCATTCTTGTCTCCAACTTCCGACCGATCTCTTTTTAACACAATTCCCAAAATACTTGTGCATTTTGTAGTAGATACATCAACACCAATATTCAACAACACTTTTACCATCTTCAGTGCAGCTTCAGACAAATTGGTAGTGAAACACTCAACTAATGTTACCACGATATGGTAAATAATTTAAAAACTAATCTCCAAACAGATGTGATTAACCTGGACTTCTGAAACTTTTTTGACTCAATACCACATTCACTTCTTCTCCATAAAATCACCCAATTCGGCATACAAGCGAATATCTCGTGGCTGCACAATTATTTCTGCAACAGTCCCCAGAGGGTAGTGGTAGAGGGAGAATCTTCTTCATGGCTACCTGTCTTGTCTGGTGTGCCACATGAATCTCTCCTTTCCCTACACTTTTTCTCCTGTACATAATATGACGGCCATTTCTGAAATGCGGAATCTGCGGATTTTGCGGATTCTGCGGATTCAGGTAAAAATAGCATGAAAAATAGGCTTATTATTAATATTATTATTATTATTATTGTTGTCATTGTTATTATTATTATTATTATTATTAATATTAGTATTATTATTATTTGTTGGTATCATACACCGAGAACCTAATCCGCAGAATCCGCATTTTAGAAATGGCCTAATATGACCTACACAAATTCGTCTCTCCTGATACTAAGATAGCCCTTTATGCAGATGATACTACAATGTATAGGGCAATTAAAACCACTAATGATAGTATAATTTTAAACAATGATCTTCTGGCATTGTCCAACTGGACGAAGACCTGCAAACTTAAATTTAACCTTATAAATGTAAATCCATGCACATACACAGCTCTAGACAATTAATTATATTTCCTTTAAATTATAATATTCATAACACACAACTGGACACAGTTACACAATATAAAGATCTTGGAATTATTTTTAGAGATATATTATGATTCAAATTTCACATTTTAAAAATCTGCCTTAAGGCCAATAGAATGCTAGGTTTCATATAAAGGACTTGCCTTAACAGGTGTGACGAGATGACACTGAAAACGTTATATTGTGCACCGGTTAGGTAAAATCTTGAATTTGGTTGTCAGGTTTGGTCTCTTTATAAAATAAATGAACAACAATTACTTGAAAAAATATCTGATTCTTTTTTTACATGATGAGGAAGGGAGAAATTGATTTTGATATTGATATTGATTTATTTGTTTCGCGTCCTACTCATCGTTATACATCTTGTTTCTCTCAAGCTGATAATTAGTCCATACAGCGTTCATGCATTGACATGTTCAAATTAATAGAGTTGTTTCTAAATGGAACTCATGTCAAAAATTGTCGATCTCTCTCGGCTTCTTTACTCGAGTAATGCTTAGCCTATCTGGTGTATAAATAATTGAAAAAAAATGCTATTATTTATATTTGAATGTTTTTTTCTGTTTTCATACTTGTAACTGTTCTGGCAGTAGTGATTTTTGGACTTTCATGTCTGTGCTGCTTCCGCTCTGCCTACCATGTCAATGTTGTATTTTTCCATATGTAAAAATAGAGAAATTGAATTCATTATATGTGTCACACCCACATTAATGTGCCGAGTTCAAAACCACACTCTTGTAACGAAAGTAAATAAAGAAATGTACGATATCATATAAAAAAACTGGATTTAATCCTTTCCTTCACAAGCCGTATAGTTAATTTCATTAAGTAATAAACTCACTTATATATTTGCCATGGACTTTTAAAGTTAATAGCTATTAACAACAATTGATTTGCAAGCTGTCGAGGAAGACGAATTTAATGCAAACAGTTCTAATATCGACTTAGTACTTATGTGTACATCAGTAAAGAGATACATCAGAGAAGAATAATGAAAGTAACAGTAGGTCTACTAAAAAGGTCGTAAGTTTACAAACTTTTGAAAACATAAGTCTAGATAAATGTGTTTTATTTTTCACAACGCCATAATGATAGATATATAAGCCGACCTTTTTAGGCCAGTGCATTTTCCGTTCATAGCAATTACCGTACGTTACTTCGGTAGAATACCGTACGTTACTTCGGTGGCATCTAAAACTTTCTTTCTTAATGCTATAACAAATTGGAACTCTATGCCGTTGGAAATTAAATCTTGTCAAGTCCTCAGTACTTTCAAAATAAAACTTAAAAAATTCTTAAATAATTGTTCAACTGAAGAAGGTGGGGATGTTTTTATATAAATTTTGTTTTGTTGTTTGTCTAAATTGTCAACGGACCCCATTGGAAATAAGTCTTTGGACTTTATGGACGTTCCAGGCATCCTTTGTGTCTCTTTTTTTATATGAACTTTTTATCGATTTTATGTATTTTATCTGTAATGTATATACTGTTTTTTTATGATGCCAAATAAAGTCAAATCAAATCAAATCAAATTGAATGACTGATAGCAAAAACTGTTCATGCATATCACGGTACTTTTGAGTTCAACCTAGCTGCAACTGGTTCAAGCATTTTAGAAAACGCAAATCGCGTTTATATACTTTAATCAACTGTCTAAAAAATCTTTAATTGACAAACTACTATAGAAAGTTTCATTTAGACCCATTGAACATTTTTTAGAGATACAGTATTTAGGTCAGGGACGTAAGAAATTTAAATAAACCTCACATTTACACTCTCTTACAAAAAGTTCCATTTATACCCATTGATATTTTAATAGAGATATTTAGGTCTGGAACCTCATAAATTTAAATAACAATCAAATTCACACCCTAAACTGGATCGTCACCAACACATAAGCATTTCTTCATTGTAACTTGGTTAAACTTTCCCGAATTTTTCATTTAGATCAGTTGATTCTTTTTCGAAAAATCTGGTCTGGGACTTTTTCCTTTCAATGGTCCTCAGATCCACACACTACTCCGGATTGTCATACAAATTTCTTACTAGACCTTGACAAACTGTTATACAAAGTTTCAATTATTCCTGTTATTTTTGTTGACGGGATATTTCGGTCTGCACCTAAAAAATGTAAATGATCCTCAAATTTACACCCTTCACCGGATCGTCCCCAACGCATAATATTGTCTTCCTTGTAACTTAGTTAAACTTTCCCGAACGTTTCAATCGGTCAGTTGACCCGTTTTTGAAATATCTGGTGTAGACTGTTTGCCCTTAAATCACTTTAATTTGTCCTCACACACACACCCTACCCTAAATTGACACCAAATATTATGAGACATGTGGTCTATGCTTCTGCAAAGCATGGGAAAATTCCAAGCATGGGAAGTGACCAAAGTGCCGGCCAGAAAAACCCAGTGAAAAAAGATAGTAAAAAAGTATGGAAAATAAAGAAAAATAATTAGAACAAAAACATGGCTTTTACAGCTGCTGCTTGGAAATGTTGACCTAATAATAGAGCAGTCATTCCACAGAGTGAATACCTCAACCCTGTGTGTAGATAATCGTCTCTATCGTCTGGACCACTTTCAGAACATTTTAAGCGACGCTTGACCACGCCCACTTTGCTCTTGTCGGGGAAATCTGCCCTTCGTAGGGGGCATCACCTCCCCACACTCCTCGTCGAGCGAATCCTGACGACACCCCTGAGAAAGATAGCTGTGAATACATTACCCCTCAGATATTCTGCATTTTCATTTTTGTTGTGACATTTTTCTATATTTTCTTATGTATTTATATATGTTTATTTGTGTTTTATGTTTGTTTAAATATTTTAATTATTTATGATGTGAAGCGCATAGTGGCTTGTTTGTGCATTATGTGCACTACGTCCATTAGTATTATTATTTTTATTGCTATTATTTATTATCACTTTAATATGTTACATATAGAATCAATTATATATTTCCATACTTTTTAAGTGGTAACTGCGGTTCTTGGAAAGCAAGAACTTGCTTCCATAGCTTAGACTGCCGATTGATTAGAACCTTTCAATTATTTTTTAATTATTTGCATCATATTTGGCCTTCGTTTCATATTACAGCACTATTATTTTTCTGCGTTTTGTAATATTTGCATTGCTTATCTTTCTACATCAACTATATCGTTATCAACATGACGGTTCAAAGTTATAAGAAATAGGTCATTGCACATTAGCTGCTTCTTCGAAGGGTCCATTAAGTAACAGTCCCACAACATATGTTTTAATACATTATAACATCAATCAACCAATACATTCGTCAAAATGGGAAATGCGGAGCGGAGAATCAAATAGGTGCCAATACTTTAAATAGTCTTGAAAACAAATGGCATACATTTTCTAAACAATGCTTTCGTAAGTAATTAAATGACTATTTTCTCTAAAGAACTGTTACTAATTTTGCCTCAATTGAAGTGAGATGCAAATCGGAGATGGATTACATAGCGGTTGCAGGAACCATTATTAGGATAAAGTATGAGGGACTAGGATACTGTAGGAAAGACATTGGGTTGTACTAAAAGTTGACCTCCTCTGTTAAAAGGGAAGTGAAATGGAGAAATTTGATAGACAGAATGAAAGCGAAAGGAATATGTGAGAAATATGTCGAGCAAAACAGAGATTTATCAAAGTAATTTGCAATGGATGATGTGTTTGTATTTTTTAACCATGATAAAGGTCGAGGGCAGCCTTCTTTCGAAAATAAAACAAAATAAGACCTAGTAACACTTACAAACTCAAGATCCACATGGAAATAGTGTTCAAAGGTCTATGACGGTAATATTTCTTCCCCTTTCTATTTTAAGCTCCTGGATCCACCTCATGATGTCATATCACTTTTTTGTCGTTACAAACATTGAAATTGATGGCTGGGACCCACTGCCAATGAGTAAATGCCCTCGGGACCCTGGATGATGAACTCCCTAAGAAAGAAAATAAGTGAAATAGAGGTAGACACCATTGTCAAACGTATAAGAAGAAGCCATAAGACCACTTTACAGTGGTTTTCCTGGTGAAAAAGCAAGGAGAATACGCTTACAAACCTTCGGCAGGATCATCACGGTAGGCGTACTCAGAGACAATGACGGACGGTAAGATAAAACGAAGGTACACAAAAACATTATCATTGTAGTTAAGGGTTTAGAGTACAGTCAAACAATCCTCGTACTGTATATCCTGCCCCGAAAACCTGAAATACCGGGTTGTATCCGTTGGAGTATAGTTATTACCGTAAACAAATTATAATGAAATCAAACAATCCTTGCATATTCTGGCCCTGACACCTTGAAATACAGGGATTATGATTATTTTATTTATTCATCATTTAAAAAATTACATCTGGCCATGTTGTGTCTTCTTACCCTATTTGTGTCCGGTGGGTCATAGTTATTACCGTAAAGAGTTTATAGTGTCCCGGGAAGGGTAGTTTATTACCAAAGTTCAAAGCGCGACCTATAATCCCCTAGGCTCTATATAAATTCCAGTATGGATATTCATTATAGGATTGTGTATTGCTATGGATTTCTCTTAGATAAAAATGAATGAATGAACAAAACGAATCTGTTTACTAACACCCTCCACACACCCCACTTCACTATTATAATGATTATAGTGATGCATCAATAAAAGGAGGGGACGTTCAAGATAATGAACCTGAAACCGTATAATAGTGTTATAGACACTTATTTAAGTATTATGTATTGCATTGCACGTATTAAGTATAGGTGTGCATTCACTTGTGAAATAATTACAGGAAGCCTATAAATCAGCAGCATAACAGTCACAAACAAATCCCTATCAAATAAGCGGTTTATCTTGTTTTTTACGTAATTGAACAACTTGTATTTCTTCTCAGTCAAAATTGATTCGAAAAATGATATATATGTATTTATGTGATTGGTCAATGTACTTTTTTGTTAATTTGGGGTTTTCCAGTGAGTAACGCATTTCTTCTGCAATTAACAAAAGTTGGAATTACACTGAGACGCATCTGAATGTCAATCACAGGATAAAACTTTTAAAAAAAGAATCTTAATTTACAGAATATTATTTAGCGGCAGATTTTAAATGTTGGTGATTGAAATATACTCCCATTTTAAAACATTTTAGCTAACATCGGCTCGCAACACCCAAACGAGATTTAACGGTTAATGCAGGGCATCCTGTCGCTATAAGTCATCAAATATATGCACTCGATTAGGACTACATCAAAATGGAGCTAATTAGATAGGAAATTGTTACAAAATGCATGAAAAGATATGACGCATCACCCTCCTGACACAATGTGTGACGTCTGACTCTGTGAAAGGAGTTCCGACAAATACAGCAAGTTCAGTTACGATAATTTAGTTTTCTACAGACTTTTGCATCGAGCACGACTCTGTATGTAAATCACATCCAAAATAAAGAAAATGGCGATCCAATTACGATGGATGCTGTCTTTCCTGCTGCTCGGTGAGTTCACATATTTGTAGCCGACATTTAAAATTTTTTTATAAACTTGTTTAATATAATATTGATTAACGTTAATTATTATTATAACGGGTTTCAATGTTCCAATAAGTGCTTATGAATGCAAGCATTCGAATGGTAGATTTAGATTGTCGTTGGAACGTATTCGTGTCATCTTGTGTGTGGTACGTATCGCTACCAGGACTTAATGGTGCTCCTACGTTTGAGAAAAAAAACAATACACATTTTCTAAATAGAACTATGTTTCTAAAAGTTCTATGAGTTTATGTATTTCCAGTTATATTTATTAAATTACAATTTTAAAAATATATGTTTTAACCGAGCTCATAAACCAAACATAATAAGATTTAGAGAAAAAAAAAGTTAGGCCTATATCGAATTATACAGAATTTATCTGCATGAAAATCGTTCTAAATTGATTATGTGGTATATTAAAAAAAATCTTTTGTTCTAAGCATTTATTTGATAATAATACCCAATTTAGTACAGTATTTAACATTTCAGAAACATACACTTATAAAGAACAACAGTTGATAAGACAGTTTTTATAAAATATTCTTGATTAATACTAAATTGTGTTTTCATATAGGCCAACTTATAACATGGCTTATTGTCCATACAATTTGGATACAAATGCCACAATCATATTAACATTATTTTTTACAATTATTACCGTATATGATAGTATTGTGTATTGATACAATCCGTTATATCAATTTTACAGTGGCCATACATCTAGTTCACTCGAGGTCCATAAAAGTCAAAAGAGGAGTCATTTACGGAGAAGTGATTTATAAACCAAAGGTGAACGCCTATCTTGCAACGGGCCTTCAGGACAGTAATTCTGCTGAGGATCATCACTCTGAGCTTCTGGATATCGACGCACATGTCCAGTCAGATAGTGATATAGGAACAGAAACAGAAGCCAGCGAAGGCTCTATTAACGGAATGGAAACAAACGAAGGAAAAGGTGGATCTGATATGATACCTGACATTGGAGTCCCGGATGTTCTACCTATGGATGGTACGAGCGCTAGTTTCGGAGGAGCTGGTGGGAAAAATGCAGGCGGTACTGGTGATGCAACGGGAAAAAATGGTCAAGCTGGCTCATCAGGCAGAAGTGGTGGCACTGGAGTAAATGGTGGTGGGACCGGTGTAAATGGTGGTGGCAATGGGGGTAGTACTGCAGTTAACAGTGGTGGCACTACGGTTAATGATGGTAGTACAGGGGTAAATGGAGGTGGCACGGGGATGAATAGTGGTGGTAATGGCGCTAGTGGAGGTGGAACTGGGGTAAGTGTTGGTGGCACTGGAGTAAATGGAGGTGGTGGTGGTGGTACTAGGGCTAATGGAGGTGGCACTGGGATCAATGGTGGTGGCACTGGTGTAAATGGAGGAGGTGGTGGTGGTGGCACTGGGGTTAATGGTGGTGGCGCTGGAGTTAATGGTGGTGGTACTGGGGTAAATGGCGGTGGCCCTGGCGTAAATGGCGGTGGTACAGGTGTAAATGGTGGTGGCACTGGGATAAATGGTGGTGGAACTGGCGTAAATGGCGGTAGTACAGGTGTAACTGGTGGTGGTACTGGGGTAAATGGCGGTGGCACAGGGGTAAATGGCGGTACAGGTGTAAATAATGGTGGCACTGGGGTAAACGGCGGTGGCACTGGCGTAAATGGAGGTGGCACTGGCGTAAATGGAGGGGGTGGTGGTGGTCGTGGAGGAGGTGGCACTGGGGTCAATGGTGGTGGCACTGCAGTTAATGGAGGTGGTGGTGGTGGTGGTGGTGTTGGTAGCGAAGGTGGTGGTACCGGGGTTAATGGAGGTGGTACTGGGGTAAATGGTGGTGGAACTGGGATTAATGGTGGTGGTACTGGAATTAATGGAGGTGGTACTGGGGTGAATGGTGGTGGCACTGGAGTAAATGGCGGTGGTACAGGAACGGGTGGTAATGGACAGCCAACAGTGAATGGAGGTACTGGAATTGGCACTGGTAGTGACGTAGGAAGAGGTGGAACTAATTCTGGTATAAATCCAGGAGTAAATGGAGGAACACAGGACAGGGGAAGAGGTGATGCTGGTACTGGTTTTAGAGGAACAGCTGTTAATGGCAATACTGGTATAGCAAAACCAAACATTGGTTTGCCAGGGATTAGCGTTCCTGTTGCTCAGAAGCCGGGGTCTGTCGGCACAAACAATATTCCAGGACAGCCAGATTTGAATGAGCCAAACAATCCTACAAATTCGGAAAAGGGTAATGGATTGTTAAATAGTGGATCGACATCTAAACCAACATTAATCACGAGTTCAAATAAAAATAGTGGTCCAGATATTATGTCACCTAAGAATACAACACCTAAAATTCTTGAGGAAGATCACGTAGTTATTAATAAAAAGGCATCTTCAGGAACAATAACAATCGCAATTTTCTCTTCTGCCATTGGACTCTCGGTTATTGTAATTGGTATATACTTTTTATGGACAAAATTCGGCGGCGTCTACACTCAGATTTTGTAACAGAAATATTTTCCATAAAACAGTTTAAGATTAATTTACGTAAATTTGCAAATGACGTAGAACCCCGAATGAGAAGCCCAGTGGTTTAATCTTGAGAAGAAGCCCATCTAAAAAAGAAGCACATGAGCTTCTAACCAAGATAGTATAGACTTCTTTTCGAGATTATACTTACATTCAGACCGACGCTATCTTTGATGACTAAAATAGCCTGTCATTATCAATTTTCCAGTTGTAGAAACTGTATAACGGAGAAATTGTATCTTTTAGCAGGGTGCCAACTCCGGTTGTATAAATTCATTAGATAGAAAAGTGTTAATATAATCAATATAAGTTACATATGTTACACACACTTAATCACTATACATACGCCTATTATTTGTTATTTTATGGTAATATCAAAACATATATATGTATATATTTAGTTGTAGGCTACAACAGATTGTCGTCGGAATGTTTTCATCATTATAGGCCTAATTGAAAAAATGATGTTTTCATTTTTTGTGAAATTTAAAAAATAATTAACATAATTTCGAATTCCACGGTTGAAAAGTCTTCAGTATGGTTTTATTGTAGCAATTCCAAAAAACATTCATTTTGAAAAGAAGATCCCGCCCTTTTTAGTTTGCAAAAGTAATCTCAAAAAGAAGACCATCTTGGAAAGAAGCCCATCTCGAAAAAAAATTCTCATCCAAGGGTTTAAAAAAAATACATGGCTTCTTTTCGAGGTGCTTGCAGAATTATTCGTTAGGTTTTGTACAATAATTTTTGAGGTCAAAGAAATTTTTAACAAAGAGATAACAGGCCTACTTGAACAAATTTGATAATATGAAATAAAATACCAATGCTGGCATTGTAACTTACATTAAGTGTGTTTATTGAGGTATATTTTAGCAAACTTTTTCTTACTACTTAAAATGTCCATCTAATTACTACCTATGTTTCCACTCTTACCACTCAGTTAGTATTACGTCTACTCCATCAAATTGTTTGCAGTTTTTTTCCTGGGCAATCACTGTAATCTCCCACGATACATACCTTGCCTACACCCACTTTCCTACTCCATCCAGCATCCTCTTCCTTTCTTTCTGTCTTCTCTTTCAAACTCTTCTTCCAGCTTTTTTATTTTGTCGCCATCATTTGTCGTCACTTTCTTTCTGTCTTTTATCTCTATTATTGTGTCTTGCTTTGAGTACATTAGTCTTTCACACATTTTGAACCACAAAATCTCTTCCTCCCACCACCTCTCCTTTATAGAATACCTTTAGTTTTATGTATTTCCTCTTATACTTTTTTCTTCTAGACTTTTTTCTTATATTATTCTAACTGCTCCTTAACTATTACTACTCTTTCTCCTGACTCTGTCCTCTTTTCCCTATCTTTGTCTTACCTCTCGTTTATCTGCTGTTTTTCACCTATATATTATTTTCTCTCCCTTCAATATCTATGTCAGCTTTTTGTTTTTTCAATCCGCCTCTACCTCTTTAAGGCATCTGGAATTAACAACTAAATAATGCTTAAATCAACACACCAGCTCGAATGCCCTAGATGAATGTATCAGACACGTGATTTCTCACTCAAGGGTCAATACAAATTATCGAAAAAAGGATTGATGAGTCAAATGACCAGATGATGATGATGATGATGATGATGATGATAATGATGATGATATTCAAATACTGTGAACATTTAACCAAGTGGCTTAATAAAAAATAAAACAATAATTTTAAAAACCAAAATGACGACGAAGAATAATTTCTGGCTTCAAAAATAAACATTTTGACTCTTGATTTGGTTTTTTTTAGGAAAAACAATTTATACTAATTTACATAATTATATACAACGAATAACAAACAAATAATTAGCATATACTGACCAATCATAGGCGAAAATATTAATAAACAAAGTAATATAATCAAAGTTACCAACTGGTAGTTACTACAGTATGTATTTGTTTTAATAGGAAGTAATGAAACAAAAAATGTTACTCTTTTATTCATGAAAATGCCCAAATAAAAGAGTTGAAATATTGAATTCCAATATGACGGCATGTCTATTTATAAACTATATGAAGTCTTGTCATATTATATCATCACTATAAGATTATTGTCTTATCTAAGATCCCACTCGAAGTATTGAGCACATTGTTACCCATCATGCGCGTTGTAATATTCTTCACGAATATGTCATAAATATGCTAAGTATCGGCCCTGGTAGTCATCAATATTATGTTAATTTGCATACTCGAGTGCAAGACAGTTGCTATATATAGACCTATACGGGTACTGACTTATAATCGTCACTGATGATGGGAACTGACTTTATTGAAACATGTCTGTCTTAAGAATAAGGGCTTGTATCCTGTTCATAAAAAACCTCGTTTTACGAATACAAATACGATAAATTGTATTGCAATTTGCATACAGTCAAAGATGAGATTTAAGTCAACAAAAATTCTTATAGTGAAATTAATATTGGATTGCACAAGACGAAGAAAACAAACAAAAGTAAATCCTAACTAATACATAGGAAAAAAACCCCACATAAATTACCATTAAAAAATAATTCAATACAATAACATTATTTAACAGTCAATTATATCTCTATACTTATTGGTAAAATCTAAGCAATGTACACAAACACCTAAACGGATAACTCTTTAATATAGGCCTATCTGCAGCTAACGACATACATCTTCAAGGAAAATGTATTGCACATTAGTTGCCACATCATTGCTACTAAAATTTCAAATAAGTTTAATCATATTACTATACGTTTACGAGGATAATTCAGCTCAATGATGATGCTGATTTTTACTCGGACCGACCGACTTCCAATCATTCATTACAATAAATTAAGATTAATCTGAGAGCGGAGAGCTGCTAGCATCAGGAAATTCGGGATTTTGCGGGAGCTAGACAGGGTTTGATTTGTAAAATATCTTGATCGCCAGAGTATCGCCATGACGACAATGATGATATGCACTATGATTACTTACTATTTTTTAAATATTACTAAGCAATTATGGTTAGTTTCAGGGGACAATATAGAGATTAGAAATTAAAGGTTTTAGAAGCTAATTATTTCTTTAAAAAAATGTCCTTCATCACCATAAATAAATTTCAATTTCATTTAAGCTCCATTTGAATGTTATCGCCCAAAATAGACTATAGGCCTGCTTCAGATTTTATTTTTCGTGTATGTACATGTATGAGATAAATACTGTATGTATGTACACGAGAAGGATGAGCAAGTGGATTAGCTCACTTGTACTAGGTAGTGTGTCAGCAACGACGCCGCGTGGGTACAAGGGACGAAATGTCTTGTGAATGTGAATCATCAATTCATTTCCAAAACACAAAATATGTTAGTAATTCTGTGCTGGTGTTTTAGTTCAACTGACAACTACTGTTATTGGCTTCAAAGCTTACGAACTCAAGTTACTGATTACAACTCCGATAGTTTCTTAAAAAAGAAAGTGGAAGTATGTGGCGAAGTAGTAATGGTTTGGGCTTCATAGATCCCAGGGCCAATGTCACGAGGATTTCGGCGCCAGTGAATTCAACCTCCTGAAGGGGAGATATCTTGAGAGTTTGGTACTCGGGCGTCGAATTCACTAGAGCCGAGTAAACCGAATTTAATGTCTGACAGTCCGAATTCACTATGGACATATAGAGGCACTAAAATATCTTGAGCGTTGTTGAAGCGTGATGGCCGTAATGGCTTGTATTTTGGCTATTAATCGCCAGTAATAGCTGTATGTTTAAATTGGACTGGGTAGGCCTAATTCTTGCCTCTGTAATGTCAGAGCCTTAGATTGTGTGAAGACTCTGTTGTGAGATATACCGTGTTTTAGAATATTATTCAGACGGACTGTACTGTAGTATGTTGAAAGCCTAGCAGATGACACAAATAAAAACGTAATTAATCATTTCCACTGCATAAATCTCCAAGCGCTTTATTATCCCAGTCATTGCATATAACTTCTGTACAAGCTAAAACATTTATTTTTAGATACTCTGTTCATATTTTTTTAACCACGATCTAAAAAAACAGATAATACTTTGACTAGATAGACCTATTATTTTTTAAAGAGAAAAACATATTATTTGCGATTAGTGTCCACATACATCAAGAACAATGCCAGTGGGATTAACCGTTTAACACCTAAAAACTGTGCAAGAAAAATTAATGCCACATTTGAAAAAAAAATGCACATTTGAAGTAAATTTTTTTTTTTTAACTTTCAAATTTATTTCGAAAAAACAGGTATATGATTATAACAAAAAAATTAGGTCGAAGACCAAAAGATACAGAAATGTACGTTTAAATAAAACAGAGTTTTAAATAATATATTACTAAAGACAAAAAATGACATTGACATTTGACATACTAAAAGACAAATTACTTAAACAAAAAATGTAACTTTCCCATTTGGTTTCCCAAGATCTTATTTTTGAATTTACACAAGCAATGTATTTTTCAGTTATGTAATGCGATTTAAGTATTTTAAAAAAATGATTTACATTTGGTAATTGTTCATTTTTTTCTTGCGGTAATTAAAATGTGATTCAATGCCTTTTCTTTAGTACTTTGAATGCCGAATAGGCGCATTTTATCATCTATGATAATATTAATGTTACACCGGTCTTTCATGGACTTGCATATATCTTCAATAAAAGATGTTACATATTCACACTCACAGTATAATGATAAATTCTACTGCATTATTACAAAAAATACACATATTGTTCTGAACTTTACTAATTCTAAACATAAATTTTTGGTTTCCTAAACTCCTATGTATTATCCTATATTGCAGCCATCTTAATTGTGTATCAACAGTACAATATTATGGGGTGTAGTATTAATTATCACACATTCTTCATCATTTATGGCAGTATTCAATTCTGTGTGCCATTTTTCTTTATACCTTTCATTTACCCTTTTATTTTCAAATAGTATATCGTATAATATTCTACCAGCCCCCTCACATCTTTAATAATAACATCTAAATTAAAAGGCATATCCTTAATTTTATTCACATGTGTTGTATTAAAAACAAAGTCATGATGTTTCTTTATTGATTCAATTAAACCATAAAATGTTATGAAATCAATATCTATCTGATATTTTTCTATGAACTCATGCAATGGGTAAAATTATCCAGTTTCATCTAGTAGATCATCAATTAAAAAGATGCCTTTTTCAGACTAGGTTTTGTAGAATATACTTTTGCCATCATTTCTTATATTATCGTTAAACCATATACTGCATCTGCAGGCATCAAACTGATTCTCTATTTCATGAACATGCGTCAAGGACATCATTCCAGAATTTATTCGGCGTTCTTGACCGATTATTATGGTTCTTTAAACTATTTGATCCTCCATCAAGAGTTGATAAATTATTAATATTTGTTGTATATCGAAAAAGGTGTACCCATTCCGAATTTTTGTTTTCAATCATTCTTCTTAACCAGGTGATTTTTAAAGCTTGAAAGTGAGCCTGAATATTAAGCAATTTCAAGCCACCTGCCTCGATATTCCTACTTAGCTATTTTCTTGAGACACGGTCCACGCCATTCCAGTCGTATATTAATTTATTTAACACTTTCATGTATTCAGTAGACGGATCTGGCAATACCATATTCAAGTATACAATTTTAGAAATAATAGTGATTTTACAACAGTAATTTTACCTAAAAGTGTAATATTTCTTCTAGACCAGTAAAATAATAGGTTTTTAATTGAATCAAGTACTTTATCATATTGATTAGTTCATTAGAGAACTCAATCCCAAGAATTTTTACAGTTTCAGGTGGTTTTAGCCAATTTATCTTTATGTCTTTACATATAATGGTGTCTCTTTTTCGACAGGCCCTAAACTACATTGCACTTGTTTTATTTATGTTAATCTTTAAACCAGATGAATGTGCAAATAAGTTTAAAATATCAAATGTGCTTCTCATTGATTCTTCTGCACCATTCAAAAAAATAACTGTATCATCCGCATATTGTGAAAGGCGGAATTCTTTTCCTCCCACTTTAACTCCTTTAATATCCTGATTTGTTCTCACTAACATCCCCAGTACTTCCGCACATAACAAAAACAGATAAGGGCTGAGTCCATCCCTTTGTCTACACCCTCTATTAATAAGAAAAGCCTCTGATATAAATCAAACAACTATAACCAACGCCTCCGCATCCTCGTATAAGAACTTTTCTAATAAAGGTATAGGACACAGAGTCAAAGGCTTTCACAAAATCAATTGCCAGAAGTAAACCTGGAATGTTGTCGTTTTCGGCTGCATTCATTAAATCGTATGTTGTTCGTATATTTTCTCCAATAAATCTTTCCTATATAAATCCTTTTTGGTGTTCGTGTATTAAATAAGGAAGAACTTGTTTTAAACGTTCAGCAATGCAAGATGAAATAAATTTGTATGATGTGTTGTATGAAGTCCTATCTTAATCCCCTTTAGGGAGTAATGTAATGAGACCATGCCGTTGTGTAATCGAAGGTTTACCTAATGAGAAAGAATATTTAACTGATCTGTGGAAGAAATGACCTATATCCATAAAGAAGAATTTTAAAAATTCGTTTGTAAAACCATCAAGACCAGGAGATTTCCCATTTTTCATTTTTCTTAGACAATATATAAGTTCCTGATAGGCGATTGGTGCATCAATAAGATGCTTATTTTTTAAGGTTAAAATATTGGAATTAGCCTTTTCGAATAAATTTTCCAAGTCTATCTCCGAGTTTAGCTTTCTATTCGAATATAGCCCTTCATAAAATCGTTTAGTTTCTTTTAGAATTTCTATAGAATTATATAGGGAATCACCATTATTTATAGTAATTTTTAGAAATGTATTATTTGTATATTGCCATTTTTCCATGTTGAGAAAGTATTTAGTTGGTTTTTCTATTTGTTTAAACCAGCGAGCCTTCGCTTTAATCATCACTGCTTCCATTTTTTTCTTTCTGATTTCGTTTAAATCATTTTCTTTTTACTTTAGTTTTTCTACGACATTCTCTCCATTTTCGTTTTTTAAATTTAATTTCACTATTTCTTTTTCAATTTCATATTCATTGTTTGCTTTTCGTTTTCTATTGGCACCAAACTTGATGGAGGCTGATCTAATTTCCATTAACAGCATTTCAAAAAATAATTGATCATTAATGTTAAATTGAATTTCTTCGTTTAATAAGTTTTCAAAATTTTGTGGGTTATAGGGTGAGGCAGCATATTGTTTTTTAGTCTGATTAATAGTTTCCTTAACAATATTTATGTATTATATATCTTTTAAAAAGGAGTTATTAAACTTCCAGTGTCCTTTACCTCTTTCAATTTTGTTAAGATCTAATATTAACGTAACTACTGAATGGAACCAGGAAGGATATCACAGTTAGATATTTTGTTCAGTAATTCTGAAGATGTTAAGAAAAAATCAAGCCTTCCTTGTTTTCTAATGATGCCTTGCCTCCAAGTATATCTTTTCACGTCTGGATTAAACACCCTCCATGGATCCACCAAGTCTATTATATTATTCCATTCTCCTAGCCTAGCCCAGCCTGGCCTACTGTCAGCTCCACAAATAATATTATGTGAATTATTAAATTTATTAACCGTATCTTTAACATGTTCATAAAATTCAGCATTGTCTGAATTTGGGCCGTATATATTAATGAGCGTAATACTTTGTTCATCTAAGATAATATTAGGAGCCAAAAAGTTCCCGTCGTTACCTTTTTCGATTTCTAAAACTTCAATATTGAGACCTTTATTAAATAAAATCGCCACGCCTCTTGAATTACTTTTAAAGGAGCTAAAGTAGCAATCCAGACCCCAGACTTCGTATATATGGTTCTTTTTCTTTTGTAAAATGTGTATCTTGCAAGCAGTAGACAGAAAAAATGTTTACTTCTCAAATAATGCATCACATCTCTGCGTTTGGAGAAGGCACCAAGACCTCTACAATTTAATGAAGCAATCGAAAGTTCAGAGGCTGAGCGCGGCTGCGAATTACCGTTTTGCATATCAGACATACTTAACAGCGACCGTATGCATTATACTTTTGTTTGATTTGCATATTTAAATACTTATATATGCAAATGTTACCCCTGGGAATGCTTGTATCAGGTATAGCGATAAGCACAATTTGCATACCCATATGGTCTGTGGAAAAAGTTAACATGAATTATAAATGACTATAACATCTGAAAACATTTATTAATTGTTTTAAGGTTATTAACAATCCATGCATAAAAAAAACTTTGTCGATTTTTTTAAAATTTTTTTTGGCTGTAGCAAATTCTCATGTGGTTACACTTTAACTACAAAACAGTATTCTTCGTGTA
Organism: Anneissia japonica; assembly: GCF_011630105.1. NCBI lineage: Eukaryota > Metazoa > Echinodermata > Crinoidea > Comatulida > Comatulidae > Anneissia > Anneissia japonica. Next base: position 1,284,188 of record NW_022685220.1, read on the forward strand.
CCTTATAACATATTTGATCTTGTCTGTTACATACATAACACCAGACTTTAATGTGGGAAATAAAAGTAAAAAATAACAAAGGAAAGAATACACATAGAGTCAAATCAATACCAATTTTTCTTTTGTGTTTAAAAAGTAGCCTAACTTGCCTATTGTGCCTCAAGAAGCCGTCATCACACCCTTAATTTTACATGAAAAAATATAATGTAATAACCACACCCAGTAAATTCTCAAATTAATTTTTTTTCCTTATAAAACAGTTTAGTTTTAAGAAAGTTAAACAGAATTATTTTCTCCTTCTTTTTAATGCTTTATAAATAAGTGAATAAATAATTTCTGATTTGCCAAGATCGGAACCGACCACGGGATATGTGCACTTTTTTCCTTGATCACGTAGAGAAGACCGAAAAAAAAAAAATTAAACTTTAATTTTGTCTTCTTATTTAACAAATGGGTTTGCCGAAAACATCCAGATGGAGGAGAAAATGCAAATACAATTGTATTGGTGAATGCAAACAGTGTAGTATGGTTAAATGCTTTAAATGTATTTAATTAAGAAGAAATATACTGTACATATCTTATTTTCAAAGATGTCAAGGGCGCAATAAAAACAAAGAAAACTTTTTTTTTTAATTTTCCAATTTTTCGTGGCGGAGGGTGTGCTAATTAGCCAAACAATAAATTTTATTTTTATTCGAAATCATTATTGGCAGGTGGTGAATTCGCTAAACAATATATATAAAAGTCTAATCACCTAATTTCATTTCTTTAGGCACGAGGGCCAAGGATATGCCAATAAGTGAACTTAATAACTGTCCTACGTGGCATATCCATTTAACAACAGGGGACTTAATGGACCAGTACACCGGGATAACCCCCTACCTTCTCGAATGATGTACCGGGTTCTTTAAAGTGCACACGAACCAAATGCGTACACTGGGCCTACGGTTTAAAGTCCTTATCCGAGAAGACTTGTTCCACCACCGGAACCATTGGCGAATGAGCCGTTCGAACCAACGCCGATATTAGAGCTAAAGGTCACGGTGCCCCTGACTTAACCGCTCGGCCAATCAACTCGCCTTTATCGTTATTAATCGCTATTATTATCGCCCTAATCGCTATTATTTGAAAAATTCTAGTTTATGTTTCTACTGAATCTATATAGGTTTGTCGCCCTCACTACAAAATGACGTCATCGTCACACTTAATAATAGTTTTACATTTGTTTTAAAATCAGTACATTTTTACATTTACATTCACCAAATTTTAGAATATATGTGTTTGTACCTGGTATGTACGATGATCTTTGTTTTGTTAAAAAGTGAACAAATTCCTTAATTCAAATGTACCATAATTTCGAAATTAAATCAGAAAGTAAGAAAATAGAAAAGAACCTGTTTCACAATATGCAGACCGTGTGCTGTTTAGAACAAAAATAACATTTTATATATTGTGTAAAATGGTAAACTGTGTATATGACATTATTTTATTCACTTTTAATGTATGTATAGCTTTGTCGCCATCTTTATCAGTAATAATAATGTTAATAGTAATATTAATAAAAATTATTATTATTATTATTATTATCATTATTATTATTATTATTATTATTATTATTATTATTATTTTAGTTCATGGCTTTATTTTAGTTGATAGTTTTGCAATCAGGAATTGAAAGCAAAAATTATTCATGCATATCACGGTCATTTTGCTTTTAGCCTAGCTGCTACTGGTTTAAACTCTTTAGAATACACAAAATTGCGTTTATCTATATAATTAGGTCTACGTTTATTTTAAAGCATGCAAATCATAACAGGCAACCAAGTGCCTAAAAAACCGTCTCGGATTCAAACCCTATCGGTATGGAAACTATAACAACATAGTAAATAAAATGAGTAGTTAGTCTGTTATAGAACATAATATGAGAAATGACAGCAGCACTTTTAAGACTTAACTCGTAAAATTTAATCTCCAGCTTTCGTCCACACACAGTGGACTTTATCAGGAGACTGTGAAACTTTAACAGGAGACTGTGACGACATAGATCGTCAAAGTCCCGATCGCACGATCGCACTGAATTTAACACTTTTTCACATGTTTTTGACTGGACCAAAATGATGTTTACGTATTTCTGCATTCTGTAACCGTTTCTCTTCGTATTTGTGGTTTTTATATGAAACTTTACACTACGCAACATTATAGAGCAATGTACTGAATGGCAGAGGCAACTCTATATCAACATTGTAGACTTCGAGAAAGCCTTTTACAGTATCCACAGAGAGAGTCTATGGCGAATTCTGCGAAGCTATGGTATTCCTCAACAGATCGTGCATGTCATTAAGAGCTTTAATGATAATTTTACATGCAGGGTAGGGGACAGTGACATCAAATTTGCCGTGAAAATTGGAGTTCAACAAGGATGTGTGATGTCAGCTCTTCTCTTCAATGTAACCACTGATTGGGTGATGCAGCAAACAACAAGAGACCAGAAAAGAGGCATAAGATGGAGTCTTTTCTTAGTTCTGGATTAGGACCTGGACTTTGCTGATGGCCTAGCCTTATTTATATCGCATTCTCACAAACACATGCAGGAGAAACCTTACGTCTGCATAACTTTTCCCAACAGGTTGGATTAAATATCAACCGGAAAAAGACACGGATAATGACACTTGTCATCCGTAACCCTTCACTTCAGTGGTGGCGCCAGAGGGGGGCTGCCCCCCCCCCCGTCGGGAAAGCGTAGCCCCTCCGTTGGGGAAGACGATAAATTTTGTCGGGGAATAAAAAAAAATATTTACATGTAATATTCGTTTAGCCCCCATATTGTTTGTGTTCATCACAACAACAATAACAATAACAATAACAATAACAATAACAATAATAATATTAATATTAATAATAATAATAATAATAATTCAATGAGACTAATTAAAAATAATTTGCGTTCTGTTATGACAAATGCTCATTTAGATAGCCTCATGGTTGGAATACATCGTGATAGCTGAAGCAACATTGACCATGACAGCGTGGTTGAAAGATTTCATGCAAAATTTCCAAAATATAGAATTTCACTTTCAAGAACGAGGATTTGAAAATAAATTAGATGGTTACATTGCATACTCTTTGTTTTGGAAGCTGATTTCAACATTAGAAAGCATAGCCTACATGAAGTCATATTATGGTAACTCGATGCCTATCAAATACGTAATAAAAATTCGCCATAATTCATCAAATATCCGTGGCTTCCATAGGGCCCCCACCGGGAGGCCCTAGGAGGCTCCCGGCTTCCAGTCAAGTGAGACTCGATTCGCTCCACTAGCCCCCCTTCCCCCGTCGGGGCCTTTAGCCCCCTCCGTCGGGCAGATCCTGGCGCCACCACTGCTTCACTTATACAAACAAATGGAGACAACCTTCTAAGAACAGATGAATTTACTATACCTTGGCAGCGTTGTGGCACATGATGGGGGTGCAGATAGACATAAGAAATCGCCTAAACAAAGCTAGGAATGAATTTACAATGCTTAATAGTATGGAAATCCCAGCATTACAGCACAAGTAAAAGTTAAGACTATACAACAGATGTGTCCTCTCTACCCCTCTCTGTATGAATCAGAATGTCGGCGTATTACAAAGAACGACATGACTTGAACCATGTTGCATACGTAAATGGGACAATGTTTTCAATGAAACGATACAATGGGGAGAGGTTTAAAAACTAAAAGTTAAAAATAAAAAAAATAAAAAATATGCGCAGTTAAATTACAAATTGTTAAATAGAATTGTTCCTACAAATGAACGACTATGTAAATGGAATATTAAAAACGTTAGCAAATGTAACAATTGCGATGCTATAGATGATGAAAAACATGCGTTTTTTTAATGTAAACAAAATGAAATGTTATGGAAAAAATAGATGAGCTCTTTAACAAAATAGACAACAATAGCAGTTCTTTTAAAGAACTCATATTCGGATGCGATTGTAAAATTAAAAACAAGTTATATTCAATTGCGGCTTACTCAATATATAAAATAAAGATAGTTACAGAGTTAAAAAACGCCAATTTATACTAATCCATGGGTAACATTTAAGCTTATAGTAAAGGATTTGAATACAATAGGTGAGTTGTAATTATTTATAATTTAGAAGCATTGTTACTACAATGTTGAGATTCAGTTTATATGAGAATAGGTGATGATTAGGTGATGATAGTGCACTAATGTTATATTAGTTCTTATGATGGAATATTGATACTACGATCATCCGTACATTACTTTGTCAGTTTATGCTACAAGATAGACCATTGTGGAGGATTAATATATTGGTTAATTACAAATAATATATATGAAAGGAATATTATAAGATCAAAAATATGAAAATTCACTAGTCAGCCTTTATGGACTGACCAATTTTATCGTTGCGCTAGTATGTGCGCCATCCATGTGAAAAAGTGTAACTTATTTTTCATTTCATTTTTGTGACACTATGGTATATTGTCACAAATGAGGAAAAATAAAATTTTAAAAAAAAATTAATAAAAGTGGGCGAAACCCCCCAAAAAGAAAAAAAAAAAAAGAAGGAAAAAAACGAACGACATGACTAAACTCTTGACATTCCATACCAAGTGCCTAAGAAGAATCCTGTGTATCTTCTGGCCTAGGGACTAAGATGGAAATTGCCTTGGCCATGTGCTAAGAAAGGAGCCTGATAACATCAGACGCACATCTTTGCATTGGACTCCAGAGGGAAAGAGAAAGAGAGGTAGGCCTAAAAATACATGGAGAAGAACAGATGAAGCAGAGATGAGAGACTCGAGGCACTCATGGGAGTCCTTAAAGCGCTTGGCCCAAGACAGGGGTGATTGGAAAGCTCTCAATGTCCCAGGAGGCATAACTGGCAGGAGTAAGTATATAGAACGCCAAAAGAGCAACATTCAACGTTTATTTCTGCGGTTTTATATGGAACACCAAATGGGCAAATTTAAAACACAGTCGATTTTCAAGCACAAGTCAAGTCGGATTTCAGGCACAGTCGGTTAACAAACACAATAGATTTCCGTCAAGCACAGTAGTTTTTCGGGTTCTCGATGAGTTGCAGTAAAACTTTGCCTTAGCTGCCCCTGTCCAAAATGTGTTATGGTATATAGGTATATACCTAAAATGTTTTCCAAAGAAAATTATGCAGAGAATACAAGATATTTTCCTATACCATTCCTACACTGTTGCTGTTTTATATCATTTTACTGTTTTCTAGATAATGTTAGGTTATGAAAATGATATGAAACTGCTTTCAAAATAATGCAACCTATCTTCTTTTAAAAGATAAGTTGCATGAAGAAAAATAATCAAGATGTTCACATACTAGGGGGTAAGGTAAGCCAGGAAGCCAGGTATCAGGCCCATAACCAGCTTTGGTAATAAGGGGGATGATTTTTTTCAATCTGAGTGGACCTTTGCGGTGCAGGGGTATGTTCGGAAAATGTTAAAAACCATGACCGCCACCTTTAATTAAAAATGCTATTTTGGTGTATTTGAGCTGTTTTCAAATGAGTTACCATTTTCGTGAATAAACATTAAATTAATTCGATTTGATATGTGCAAATGTTGAAGAAACGGCAGTGCCTATTATATGTAATATGTTAGTAGATCGAATGTTGTGTTTTTCAGATAGGATGACATATAACAATGCATGACAGTTTTCCATCTTCAACGACAAAGTAGGCCTACAACAAATCACACATACATTTTCAGTTGAATTTATTAAACAGCATTAATACATTAACACATAAGAATACAAAGGTGATGACTTTTGAATTGTAAAAATAATGATTAAAATGGATGTCTTGATCAATATTTATTGGATCAACTTTTTGTATCCTTTGTCATTGATCCAGTGCAACAACAAAAAAAGAGAAAAAAATGTTGGCTCCAAAAAAATAAACCTGTGCATTCTATAGACAGGATTGTTTATGCAGTGCCCACATACCCATATTAAACAAATTTAAACCAAAACAATGACTTTTTATGCTACTGGTATAAAAAAAAACCCATAATAATAATAATAATAATAATAATAATAATAATAATAATAATAATAATAATGCCGTAATGACTAAAAAAAGCTTGTGGATGCAACATACTTTTAAAATTATTAGCATAATGTATAATTATGGATTAAGGTTTTCTTGAAAAAAAAGAATAACAAAAATCCTCAAATTCAGAAGAAGTGTCAGACCAGGTGATCCCGTCAGGCCAAATATTTTAACAGCAGCGCTTTAAAGAATGATGGAAGCAGCAGACCTTAATGAAATAAATATACGGTATATCGGGATACGCTCAATGAAATCCAGTTTGCTGATGACATTCTACTGGTGAAAAGTGCAGTATCATCAATAAAAAAAGAAGAACTAATCAAAGTAGATACAGAAAGCATGAAAGTAGGTATTGCACTACACAGAGTTGAGACAAAGTAAATTTCAACACAAATGCATTATTGAATTTAGGAAATGATGACATAGAGAGAGTTAAACATTAGAAGTATTTGAGTCAAACAAAAAATGTAGAACATACCTACAAAAAGATAAACGAAAGAATAAATTCGGGTTGGATAACAGAATGACAAAAAATAACCCAGAGGAAGTAAAAGAAGAAAAGGAAGACAGAAATTGAAGTGGAGAGTTTAAAGAAACATCAGACAGAAATAGAGGTAGAGAGTTTAAAGAAACATCAGAAAGAAAGAGGTGGAGGAGATAAGAAAAGGAATGTGTTCAACCGTGGACTGAGGAACCCTTAAGTAAATAAGTAAGATTCTCTTGGGTCTGGGGTATTTGCTTCCCAATAACCCGTAGCGAATACAATCTGTAGTTATTGGTGGAATCGTCCTTTGTAACATTTTCTCGCCCATGGGGTTCCACAAATTTCTTCTGCTGTTTACCCTCTACATGTTGACGATTTTGTGTCACAACCTATACTTTGGGATATATGTATGCTGACATTATTTATCCATCTATATATATATATATATATCTATCTACTTATCTATCTATCTGTCTGTTCATTCACTGTTCCCAGATCTATCTGTCTATTTATTTATTTATTTATTATATATTCGGCAGAGAAATTACAAATCAGTAAATGGCCAGGGAGGTGCCAAGATTACATCATGGGCTGACAGCCCAACACAAGATGTGGGTGTCCTCTGAACTCCCTGGCCAAACAAACATAAAATAAATAAAGACAGCACAAAGACTATAAATCAGATTAAAATAGCCTATAAAAAGATTGATAAAACAGATAAAGAAGTAACAGACAAAAGTTTAAGAATGGGCTTACAGGAACAGTCAAAACACCAAAAGAATTAGGAGCGATTAAAACGCCTGCAAAATTTAAAATACTGTACTGTTTAAAATTGGAATAATTAAAAAATGGAAGAATTACAATAATACGGGATAGGTATACCGTAAAACAAACTGCAATCAGTACAAGATAAAAGAGAGAGGGAAACAAAATCACTGTTAGCTAATTTTTCCATAAAGATTGTAAATGTGTGAAACCGCTTTTTTACAACCATGTTCGTTCAGACTTAAACGGAGGTTGACAGGAAAATCCTTCCAGCCTCAACATAAAGTGAGCGTTGGTAGAATGAAGTACGAACAGAGACCCTAAACAGCTTGGTATGATCGCGGGAATTTAAAATGAAATGAATAGGCTATCAAGATTTGATGAGAACTTTTGCTGGAAATAGTGTGAGGCCAACCAGGGAACAGTGAAATTAAAGTGAATTTCACTGTTCCCTGGGCAAACATATCTCTGGAAACGCTGCCTACTGACTAATAGGGGAGAAATGTGAAAGATTCTAAGCCGTTCAAAGTAAGTTGAACGGTCTTCATCCCTGCCACCTCCACGGACAAAAGCGATCCTGGTAGCAGCGTTCTGTATCTTTTCAAGTCTATTACAAAATTCAATTTCATGAGGAGACCAGAAAACAGAGCAATATTCAAGAATGGGCAAAACAAGGGATGTATACCGGTATAAGTAAAGAAAACAATGGGGACCAAAACTAACAGAAAATTGTGAAATATTTTTAAAATTAAAGAAAATATATTAAATAACCAAGGCACTAACGCTTTTCTGGCATGTTTCAGAACTCGGGACTAATTTGGCCCTGTCCCGTGGCAGATTAAACTTCAAGTGATCTCAGCGCATTACATGCATCGTCAACATAGAATACTATGTCATTTATTGTCATAACAAATCTATCTCTTGTTAGTAACTGTTCTAATTCATAGTGTTCAGACAAATTAAACACTGTTCTGATGTGAGATAGAAATGCCTCCACAATATCAGACGGTGATTAGGTACTATTATCCCATTGCAAGCAAAGGATTGTGGCGCTGAAGGCTTCTTCACTGTGCGGATATAATACTAAAGGGAGTGAAGAGTCATCCTGGGTATGACTTCTGACATGCCCTTTAAATGTAAGACGAGAAAGAGCTTGAACTTTATTGCTCATTTGCTATAATTTTCTTAAATCGTGGTCATGAACAGAGATTTTATACTTATTATAGAGTTTTTTTTTTTCTTTGTACAGAGTTTTCTAAGATCGGGTGTAACCCATTTCTTTCCTTTAGTCTTATGCATATTTGGAATGGAATGATGCATAGCAGCAGATATAGAGTCAACCCAACCATTCCATATGGTATAAATATTACTTTCATGAAATATGTCAGATGGGACGCATTTAATAAGTTTTTCAAAGTGATCCCAGTTCGCCTATACAGTAACTCTAACTATTAAAGGCAGCTTATTGGTATTTTGTATGTTTTCGGGACTGGAAATTAACTTTTTTTTTTCTTGGAAGCACTGCCAAATGTATATGGCACTCAAATGAGATCTCCCACTCACTCTCTGAACACAAAGCGTACATTTTCTTTTTAATCAGAACTAGTCAAATTTTTCCCTGGCTCAGTGTTCTTATTTTTCGACCGATTTGAGGCTCAAAATGATCTTATTTTGTTTTTATTTTACACACTTTTCAAATTAGTTGTGTATTAACTGTTGTTTGTCTGTCGGGCTGTGCTGTAGGACTGTCAAATATCTGTCAGCAAGGTTACGCAAAAACTAATTAATGGATTATCTTAAAGTGTAGTGGAATGGTACTTATAATCAAAGGAAAACACCCTACAATTTTTAGAAGAAAAGCAAGGTCAATGTACGGAAATTCGATATTTTATCTTGCTCATAAAAGAAAATAATGGTATTGCACCACGTATTCAGGCAGCAATTAAGAAAGCAATGTGCCTGAAAATGACCGGCGATTCAATTATTTTCTTGAGGGAAGCTACACCACTCAAGACAGTTATGTACGCTCCTGAATACGACGGGCGATTCCATTATTTAATTGAGGGTATGCTGGAGGTATGCACACTAGAAAATGTCTGTTCTCTTTTTATTGAATATTTATTGAAATTCAGGTGTTATTGTGTACACATCCTGTTACATCCAGTCTAATAGCAATGCAACTGAATGCAACTTGTCGCCCTTCCCAAGTTGCCCTTTAAATAACTAGGCTATGTTTATAAAAGCAACAGTACTTAATAATTTCAGTCAATTCATTCTTAACACAAGAACATATTGATGGAAACGAAACACTCTATCAACTAATAAATAAGAGACATTTCTACATCATTTATTTTTTTTAATGAAAACACTTTTACTAGATTAAACACATGATGAGGACAATTACATTTTATCTGCAGATTGTCATAAATGCAAATAGTCTATTCTCAAAGACTTCTTTTTTTTTTTTACCTGAATTACTGTGTTGAAGTTGTAGGCCTACTGTTACTTTTGTATCTTGTTTTTTTTAGAAGGGAAAAGGTTTAAAAGGAAGGATAAACATTTGTATTTAATTCTTTTAGGGAAGAGGTTAATTTAAATAGAGTAATATAGTTAAAGGGTAACATTAAAATTGTTCAGGGAGGAGGAACGGAGTGATATATTCATTAATGTTAGGGTTGGAGTACATAAAGAGGCCTACATCAATCTATGTATTGTTTTAAAATATATACAATAATATTAAAAACTATGATATAATTTGATATTGTATATTGTAATAGTTATACAGTACAGATCGCGGCAGTGCCATTTTTACCGCGGCTTTGCTTACGAACAACGCGTTTCATTTCCAACAACTGTCCGTTGTCTTCTCAGCTAATTTTCAAATGGATTAAAATTGTTTTCCTACATTCTGATACTTTATTTGTCAATTCTGTATATTACAGCATGCAAAAAATATCTAAAGAAAATCTTGACCGAGGGTAATACGGGCTGTTTATTCCCGCGTCCACCGCCCGCAGTTTCACCTCAGGCAACGCGTTTTTCGAAGTCCACTGCCTGCGGTTAGTGCATAACAGTGCTGTATAATCGTATCAAGCCTAGCCCTTCAACTAAAAGTTCCTATTTAATTCAGTTGTATAAAAACAGGTGTCTCTGAACGGAGGCACTTTTTTCATATGCTTAATACGATTATAACATTATGTTCCTATTTGAGCTCTGTTATTTATCTATTTGTTTATATATGTAATATATATATATATATATATATATATAATTATATTATTATAATATCATTATTAGATTATTATATTATATATTATTATCATACAATTGATATCCCATAATATAGTGCTAGCTCGGTAGTTCTTTGTAGTATGGTGTCTGGCTAATAATTTTCACTGTAGCGATTGTTTATTTAAATGTCAATACACTGTATATCAACGGGTTACATTAATGTCCATTCCAGCGCCTGGCTTATATAAGCAGCTATGATAACGTTTTTATGCAGCACCGGCGGCCGTGCTCCCTGCTTTCAATTTTGCGTAGGCAATCGCTACACCGGCAGCAACAGCAACTGTGCCAGCCGTAGTAGCCCCAACTATAAGTCCAATTTTTTGAGGCGATATTGATGATTCGTCCTCGGTAGGCCCACTTCCAAGCTGATTTTTAGTGCCCTCTTGCGGACCAGCGTTAGCAATGAATGCATCTCCGCGATTGCTAAACTTTGGGGTTGTGGTGCCCACTATCAGTGGACTGCCCGTCGATAAACCATTGACCACTGTGCTTTGCATATATTGGGTTGGTATCGGTTGAGTGTTCGTTGCTCCACCGACAACTTCTTCAGATGAAATTGGGACACCACCAAGACCAGCACCACCTTGGACAGTGCCTCCAACCTCTTGAGACGAGTCTCCCCCAGCTAATTCGGACCCTTCGACACCGCCAAGATTAGCACCAACTTGGGCAGCGCCAGCTTCTTGAGATGAATCACCGCCAGCCATTGCGTTTTGATTGGCCATACCAGCACCCAGTGGCTCTTCTGATTCATTTTCTAAGTCGACGACGACTGAAGAAGACAGTACTGTCTCACCAGGTGCAACCTCGCCACCTGTCGCCAAAGACGTCACATTAAGCCTGTTTCCAACACTTGAAGAAGAAGACTCTTGATCTATCTCTATTTCTGCTTCTACTATCTCCGAAGGTTCCGCCGCCTCACTGGATTCTTGCTCTTCCATTTCCTGTGGTTCAGATTCGACTTCCTCCACTTCACTCTCTGATGTCTGTCTCAAAATTCTATGTGAATTGGTTCTTGATACTGTAAAAAAGAAGTTGACAAAATACTCAAAATACACGTTTTGCAGGGATTCAACGAAGCAATTACGCATATCCTTGCAGCATCATCGTCCATCGTCCTTAATTAGGCCTAACCTGCAATCTCGACTGTGTTGAGTCATTAAAATTATTGGGTCAATTTGACGCATTGATGATTATTGTCTGCTATGATTTTGTATTTGCATTTTAAAATCAATATATACTATATATGACTATATTCGATCACTGTTGTTATTATTATTTGTCTCTTTGTTTGTATACTTTCTGTAATTGTTTTTACGCAGGCTCTTAAATAGAACTATATATTTTCATTCGTTATATATGAAATAATAGGCCCTATTTGTGGGAACAGATTGTATACAGAAATATTATTCTGATAATATTAACTCGATGCCTTTTTTAGCTTACGGCCTATCATAAAAAAATTGTACTTACCAAATATTCCAATAATCGTCAAATAGAGAAACAACTTCATTTTTTTTATCTTTTGGATTTTGAGATTTTCGAATGTAATTTGTTTTTAAGAACACTTTGTTGCCGATTCCCAAATCAAAATGTAAGTATGTCGACTAAATGAAAAAAGTTTCAGTTGTCTGCGTGGGCTATGCTCAGAGAGGAAACGTTTGTGCGTCATAGAACTGCGAATAATTTGCGACTATCTTATTGGGTGTCCAAAAATTTTCTGTTTTAAAATTATTAAGATATTGTACTCGCTATTATCATTTATCGAATAACTCCTGAACTTGGAATTATATACATAATAGGCCTATACTATCTTTTACCAGAATTAAGCCCTGTCAACTTTTATGTGACATGCCTTAATATGGTCATGTTGACGTCACATCATGATCGTACTATATAAGCACATCATGACTAAATGCGCATGCAACATTTTTTGTTACAGAAAATATAAAATCAGGACAGAACTTTACGCGCTTACTACTTCAATTTATTATTTGACAGTATAAAATTTACCCATGTCATATAAATACATATTTGTGCATAAAACACTATTAAAGGGAAACTTTAATTTCGTATCATCTACAAGGCATCCTTGGTTTTTTTTTTTTTAATTTTATTTAGAAACTTAACAAGGAAATCCGAAATAGTAATGATGGCAATATTAAACGTTTATCTCATACCGGTCCTTTAATAGATGAGTCTCATGTGTAATTTTAGGCTCGTAAATGTTATTTTGGTTCACATTAAAACAATGCAGACGCATTGACACAAATGAAAGGCGTATACGTAGGTTTTATGTCTCTAACATTTACATGGAAAATTGAATACAGAGTATTTAAGCTAAACTCTGTGTAACAAAAGGTATGATATATGTAACTAAATAAAATGCAACATCACCAATTTGTATATATATATATATGTATTTATATATATACATTTATATACTTCCTATATATATATATATATATATATATATATATATATATATATATTGGCTTACTATATACATTTATCAGTTGGATAAACATTTTAAATTAACACATTCGTTTCTTTTTAATATTGAACCATTCTAAAGTTTTTGACATACAAATGTTACAACCGTTACAGAAATCACCAAAATTCATTTTTTAATTAAAAAGGGTTTTATTTTTCTTTCTAGTGTTTTATCTTATTGGTTTCTAATTTAACTCTCATAGAAACAATGAAATAAATGAAATATACCACATTCAATTTTTGTCATGCTACATGAAATGAAATGGTTAAATAGTACTTCAACATATCATTATTTTTTTACTGCAAATTGTTTGTTCATGAAATGATTTTTAACATGTATACATTTATAAGATGATATAAATGTAAAAATATTTCATTTTAAACAATAACATTTTTTGTTATTGCTTGCTAACAATATAGTACAATAGTTTAATTTATGAAAAGGTTTAGGTTAAGCGTTATATAAGTATTTAAAAAAAACCACACCCTGTATTTTTCCCCCGGACATTTTCTCTCATAATATTTTTCTCCGGACACTTTTCCCCTTCTAGAACAATTTCCCCCATCCCATGAATTTCCACTCCCCCTTTGCATCTCATAAACTCAATTATACAATTTAATTTATAATACATTTTAAGTTTTTTATTTTACTTAATTTAAGGAAGTACCTATTCCTACGATATTCATTAGTGCAATAAGATAGCAAGACTGATTGTTAAGGACTAATTTTTGCTCAGGCTCAGCAGTGTTCTGATTTTTTGCCGATTTCAGTCTTAAAATATTCTTATTTCATTCATATTTTTACACACTTTTCCAAACATACAAAATTTTTATTTTACAGTAGTATATACTGTATTATAGCGTATTACTTTGAAACGTATTTTTCCATGCTATTAGGGCCTACATAGTCACTTTATTGCTCCGTGGTCACACCTACTGCAAATAAGGATTAGATTTGCTGTTTTTTTTCTATATTTTTAAAATAAAAAATAATTTGATATTTTCCTCAGCCTCAATCTATTTTTATTTTGTTTTTAATTTTTAAGCATTATTTCAGCCTCAGTGTTATTATAAATGTGTTCTTATAAAAGAAAATGTGTAATAGTAAAAGCTTAATGTATGTATATTGTCTTTTATGTTTATTATCCATGTCTTCAATTGAGTTATATCATAATTGAATGATAATAAATAATAATAATAATAATAATAATAAAGAGCAAATGTAATAACATTGTTTATTCTGTATGGATAATAATTTCATGGTAATAATAACAATAATAAGAACAAGAACTGCTCAGTAGAGAGCATATCTCCGCCCACCTCAAAATTTCTTTCTATAAAATGAATCTTCCAAAATATATTCCTATTTTACTTCAACCACCACCAATACCACCCCACCTCACCTCACTTCTCTCTGGACTCCTCTTCAAAAACGCACAGTAACTCGCCCTAACACTTTTTTTATTTCAGAAAAGGGCACTATTTCCACTTTTAGTTTAGAGTGGCCATTTTCAGATTTTGTAATCCGAAATGATTTCAGCAAAATTCACTGTCAGCCTACTTGTGTCACTACACATGTTATGTTTTCAACTCAGAATCCAAGATACATATAATAGTGAAACATTTTATTTTCAACTACTGCAACAGTAAAAAAAGTGAGAATCCGCTTTCTTTCCATCCGCCAACTACTTAAAAAATGTACACGAACCCCTAGTAGCCTAGGCCTGTTATTGTATTAGTTGTATACCTGCCAATTACTTACTTCTAACCCTCTCAACGTCAGGAATACTCGAACTATGACTGCTATTATTTGTTTAGTATGTGTAGAATGACGTCATGTTTGAGGAACACGGAAAGTCCCTAAAGTACCGGTCAGAAAACCCTTGTGCAAAAACATAGAAAAAGGTGATACAAGAATAAAAATTGTAAATAATAGAGCAGAAAACAACGGCTATTTCTGGGAAAAAATAAATATTCAAAAAATTGATATTGAATACTAATATGCGATTCGAACTCACGACCTTTAGGCCCATTGGACACATCGTTAACCGACCCCGCCATCTGTACGACGTGTGCTATGTTAGAAGTAATAGCAGTATGTCCAGTCCTGGGTATTTGTGGCGCACTTCACAAAAAAATCTATTAATAAATAAAGGGTACTTCTAGAGTTCCTCATCGGATCTAAAAATGTGACAACCCACTTAGTTTCAAGTCACCACCTACTTAAAAAATAATTATACACTAACCAGCTAACCGGAAATGCCTTTGAAAGTATTAGTTATATACCTGCCAATTCCTTACATCTTCTGACTTATATCTTCGCCCAACGCCAATCTCTTTCTATAAAATAATTCCTCAAAATTATGTTCCCACTTTCCAACCACCAACTACAATCTACTTCTAAAAAAATTACACTAGCACAAACGTTTCTTTTAGGTGAGTTGATTAGCTTTTGAGATATCTGACCTGGGACGTTTTGCTTGGAATGATTCAAATATAGCACCAAAATATAAACACTTTATTTTCCAGCGCATTTTATTTGTCAGTTGTACACCTGTCAATTCTTTACATCTTCTGGCTGAACATGCTATTGTTTCTGCCTACGGTAATACGCTAAACTCATTCTTTAAATAGTCCTCATATCCACAGCCTACTTGGGTTCGTGGACAAAATTGACACATTTCTTTATTAAAACATGACAAACTATTCTGCCAATTGTCATTTTTATCCAAAGATCCATTTTCGAGATAGTTATGTCTCGGACTTTTTCGCCCTTAAATGCACACCCGAATTTGGATCTTCACTAACACTTCATAATTTTTTTAAGCTTTTACGAAACTTTCAATCATTTATTATCAGTTGATTAGTTTTGAAATACCTGGTCTGGGACGTTTTTCTTTAAATGGTCCTCATATCCACACCCTACTCTGGATGGTCACCAAAATTTAAATATTTCTTCATCGAAACATGACATATACATTTTCCGAGATCAGCAGAAAAACTCTTTGTGTCAATGGGCGTAGGTACACCCCAATAGATGCCGCGCAGTCTGCGTAGTAATTTCAATCTCTTGCATCTCCTCGTGTGGATATACAACCGGACCGCTGTTCTAGTTGCGGATTGAAATTCCTCGCTCCGTCCACCAACAACTTCTGGAAATTCGTTTTCTCGCCTGCCAATCCTTCCTAGGGCGCTACAGCACCTTGCAGCTTGGCTTGTTGGCTACTTTTTGAGAATTTTTGCTCTAGAAATTCATTTAAGGGAGAAAAAAAAATCCTTAAAAAGCATTTTCAGTACGCTACAGGACATAATAGCATACAGTATAGCTGAAGGAACAGCCTAATGTGAATTAATTGGTTTTGAATGTTATCATGATTTTAAAAATACATTGAAATGACCCCGACATTATTGTTTTTAATTTCTTTCATAATTCTGTGTAATCTTTTCAATAATACCATGCAACAGTAACAATTAGAAAAGAGTACAAACATTTTTTTGTTATTCTTTTTATTGAACGTTTTAAACTTTTTTTATTAACTTGTTTTATATAATATAATATAATAAAAATGAAACAATGTGGAACAAAAAATTAAGTTACAGACGAACAAAGTATTATCTTAATTAAAATTACGCATATTTTGTTAAATCACGATACAAAATAAGAACTCAATTGTGCCAAAAAAGACATTAAAATACATCACAAAAAGCTACAAACACCGGAGCGGCCATGATGAATTCCTTGTACTTAAATTCTTGTTTTATTTAAATCATAATGTAAAGGGGTGACAGAAGTCCGGGGGGGGGGGAGGAAATTGTCCTAGGGAACATACATCACAAGGAAAATACCGGGGGAAGTGTCCGAGGGAAAATGTCCAGGGGCAACCGTCCGGGGGCAACCAGCCTTTTCCCGCTTGCAAGCTGTTTGATTGTCGAGTCACGAAACTTAACGTACACTCTTAAAAGAGCCACTATTACATTTGTTTGTTTAGATCATGTCCAAGTTGTGTCTGTCTATTTATAGACATTTATATCTATCTATCGCACAATGTGAATGTACTTTCCCTCACCTCTGACACCAAAATATGTTTCCTCAATTTGATTCATCTTTTCGTAATGGAATGAAACCCAGTGATTAAATAACAAATCTTTGCCAAGTTTCGTTGCTATGATACAGGGGTAATGGATTAAACTTTGGGGCGGATGTCCGTTGTTCGATACCCTTTAGTCATTCTTATATTGTGATACTTTAATCTAATTATTTCACACTTTAGAGAGGACATTAAGCTGTTTACCCTTATGCGTAATGGGCATGTACATTCAGAAGAAAACTGTAAACTATTAATAGAATTGATACTGTGCATGTTCACTTTCTTCATTATTTCTTGACAAAAATTGCTTAAACAATATTCCGAACATGTTGGTTTGTTGGATTTTTTTTTTTTTTCCGAACATGTTTGTAACAATGAATGAATAATAAATAGGAGTACTATGTTCATCGTCTGTTTTAAAATGATATACGAAGATTTAGGTTCTTTATAGTATCCGAGTAAATCTAAGTGTAGGTGCAGAAAAGTGGAGATGGGTTCAATATAATTCTAGAATAGTGAACAGCAGATGGACCAGGAAAGCAACGAACAAAATACCGAGAGAAAGCAAAAGAAAAATTGGGAAACAAAAGAAGAAAAAGAAATTTAAATCCTCAAAAACTAGTAAAGGAAGTCAGGATACAGAAAGGAATGTAATATTTCATTTATTTCACAAGGCACGTTTTAATACGAGGTAGGCCTATTCATCAGCGGACTACTGTACCATGAAGTAAATAAGTGTAACGTATTAGAATATTTTATTGTTTTCAATCAATAACTTATTTTGCATACATTTGAATTATAGCATTAATAATATGAAAGTAATTGGGAATGAAGAAACACCTCCACTTGTGTTAATATTAAAGGTGATAATCAATATTTGAGAAAAATATATGTCCCCGTGATGCGGCACTTGCGTCAAATCCCAAATGTCAAATGGTGGGATTTTGTCCCGAACAATGACAAAGACTAATCCACCAAGTATGTAGTTAGTTAGTTAGTTAGTATGTATGTTAGTTAGTTATGTATGTATGAACTCTTGATCCAGAGAAACCTGAGATCGGCTGGTCATGTCAACAGATTGGATAATAACAGACTACCTAAACAAATACTCTATTCACAACTGAAGGACGGCTCCCGTAGCATTGGTAGACCAAGAAAAAGATTTAAGGATACTGTTAAGAGAAATCTGAAGGATAAGAAGATACCTGTTGGTAGCTGGTAGCTCCACAGCAGACACAGAAGCAGATAAGGATCAATGGTTTACCGGACATCGTCATCGGACTTGATGGACAACTAATAATAATAATAATAATAATAATAATAATAATAATAATAATAATAATAATAATTATTATTATTATTATTATTATTATTATTATTATTATTATTATTTTTAATATATTGTCATTACCATTTTATTTATCATTATCATCAGCGTTGTTTTAAAAATAAATGAGAGTTTCGGTAGAGAGAATGGTGGGCGGGATTTTCCCTTAATTTGCCTCACAATGGTCAGAGGCTACAGAGGCCGCTTAAGGCCACGGTCATGCATTTAGGGTACAAAGTCTCTTAAAGCTTCGGCATCAATGCTGTATAGAGGATGTATCTAAATTATGTAGCAGATTTTGAAGGTCTGCATTTTTAAGTGATTATCATTATAGATTATAAAGCATGCATAATAAATCTGTTTGTTAAAAAGACGATGTTTAAGGATGTGTTGTATGTATTGTTCAAAAGGGGTCATGGAGACTAAGGTTGGATTGACTTGCCCATTTTGTGGTAGCTTGGGGATTGTTGGCTTGGGCATGGAGGTTGGTTTGTTTAGGGAATGTGTGACACATAATTATACAACGAAAAGCGATAGACATACTTCCTGTCACTGGAAGAGTTTTATTATTCCTTATTATAATTATCCAATTTAACAACCAGGGTACGCATACTTTTAAATTCAATGATTTCTGTCCTCGTGATGGTAGTTTGTGTGTTGCTGCGGAGTGGGCGGGCGGGCTTAATGCAGGATTATTTTTTGTATTTTTATTTTTTGTCACTTTTGGGGGACAGTATAATTTTGAGTGTTAAGCAAAATTATGTTTAAAAAAAGATTGTAAATTTCTATGTTTTAAAACTTAAAGTTGGTTTCTGAAATTTTTATTTAAGTTTTTAAAATTTTATTTGAAATTAAATAATGCAATGAACACCAATGCCAGCAGTAAGGGATCTTGAACTGTATCAACCAAAATTTGTTTCTATTTTTCTGTAAACTCACAAATATTAATATGTATATTTTATTTTAATTATATTAATTATTTGAGAAAAATTTAGAAAGATGTACAGACCATGTCAATTTCAGAGACTATCCGGTAACTGAACAGTTGATCCAGCAAGGTAAAACTTGGATCTGACAGGTAAAGAAAAGGTGCATTTGAATGGGTGGTATTTTGAAGTTAAGATTAAATTGTATAATTCATGCACGTGATTGTGATTGTATAATAGTTCTGCCATGTCATATATTAAGTTTATTTTTAGACCATTAAAATTGGTAGGCTAATGGTCCAGCCATACTACATAAAAATTCAATTGGATGTAGCCGTAGAATGGGCCTATTTAACGATTCCAATATTGTACTAAAATATGCAACAAAGAGCATGATGGTAAATGAAATGTACAGTACCAAATTATATTATTTGCATTTTAGATAATACTAAAAACATTTTAACTGGTTACTTTTTAACTGTTGAATACTCATAACAAAATTTAACAGTATTAAATAACTTATTTATTCCAACCCCTGTATTACTTTAGGAAAAATTAAGAATTGAATTGCAGGAGAAAAAATATGGAATAAAATCTCTTTTTATATTTTACGTATTATTTATCAACAACCTTTAAGAAGCTTGAATTAAAGAATGTCTAATTAGGCTGCTTTTTTTGGGTCCACATCAGTTAAAAGTACGAATATAATGGCTCCCAAGTTTTAAATTGTTCAGTTTATACGCATAAAATGGGTCCACATTTTAAAAGATTGGTCCACATTAGTTAGATTTTAAGTGTCAAATGGGTCCGAATTTTTAAGATGGTGCACATTATTAAGTTTATACGCATGAAATTGGTCAAATTGTAAAAGATGGGTCCATATTAGTTAGATTTTATACATAAAATAGGTAATTTTGTTTAACTAGTCCGGTCTTCTTTTTAAAATGTTGGTTCACATTTTTTTAAAATTTTATTTTAGGTGTAAAATAGTGGGCCCCAATTTTTAAACTGGTCCACATTCTTCAGTTTATATGCATGAAATTTGTCCACATTTTAAAAAAGAGTCCACATTATTTAGATTTAATGTGTAAAATAGGTAAACTTTTTAAAAATTGGGCCTAGTACTTGTCCCTGGACCCCTCTCATATATTTTATTTACCGATACTTTATATTGAACATCATCTATCAGATTTTCAAAGGCCCGGCCCTTTGAAAACTTTTTTTTTATATCTCGGAGTACCGAGCAACGCAATGGTACGGTTAAAATGACAGATTATCTCGTTTAATGGATAACTTATTTATTAATTTAATTTTGACCAATTATTCTAATTCAATTTAGATGACTTACTTGACTCATATTATTTAACTTAGTAGTAAGTTAACTTATTGATTTAATAAGCTGCTTTCAGGCCACTACTTGTGACGTCAAGACTGAAGAAACTAAGGGTTTCCCATCATGCATTTTATAATAACAAAACGCTCAGCTCCTCGAATAACCCTCTCAGGAGAGTTAGGCGAGTTAAGGACCATATATGTATCAGTCTGTATCCGTTTGATGTTGTAGAGTAAGTGGGGTAGTTGGCGCCGAGCTATGGCAGCCGCGGGTCCCCGGGGACCCAGCCCGAATTTCCCAGTGTGTAGGCATACATATACGAGGACAAATAAAGAATTATTATTATTATTATTATTATTATTATTATTATTATTATTATTATTATTATTATTATTATTATTTAATATAAAAATAACGCTAAAAAGAAAAGATCGAAACGTCGATCTTTTCTTTTTAGCGTTATTTTAATATTAAATATTTATACAAAACGTACTCTTATTATTATTATTATTATTATTATTATTATGCATCGTATGTAAAATGTGCCATTTATTTTACAATTAAAATTTCTCTTTTTTAATGTCCTGAATTTAACATTACCGCTGGCAAGACAGTTTAGTGCACAGTTATTATTATTTATCTATTTGTATTGTGTTTACACTATATAGTAAGACAGATATATAATATATATATATATAAGAATTATTTAGTTATATATACAAATATATTTATATAAATATGAATAGATTGATTCTTCTAACAAATATTTGCGAGAATACAGAAAATCATCACAAAATATATTTATTGACAAAATATTTACCCATACACGGTACAACTATAAGTTTTTATGTTGATGATTACGCTAATATTACAATATATTCAACGTAAAAACAAAATTATTTCAGTGCAGCATATTTGCTCAATGTAAGTGACAATGAATATTCATCTACATCTAAAATAATGCTAATATTTACAATACTTTATTGCAGCCAACGATCATTATCCTGAAGTCAACAAGTACTATATTCTAATATCTTCAATGGAAGTAAGTCACGCTGAATCTAGTCCTGTATATCAAGTTACAAACGTTAAATCGAACATTATGAGCATTTCAGATCTAAATACAACGTATAAAAATGGAACGTAAATAATGTTTGTTTAACGTCTATAGAGTTATTTTTTTTTAATGTAAACAACGATTCCAGCCACTGCCGCGAGAGTACCGACGATACCAAGTGTCGTAGCTACACCGACTGCAGTTGCGCTGAAACCACCCGGTTGTACTGCCTGATCGCTAGCCTTCATTCCAAAAACAGCGCCTGACGAATCGCCTGCTGCATTCTCGGCAGCGACATTGTTGCTTCCTGCCAACTCTCCACCCGCTGCCCCACCACCGATACCTCCCAGAGGTGCGGGTGTTGTTGCATCCCCAGAATCTGGTGCTTCTGTAGGATCGCTTTCTACATCAGATACCTCCTCCTCGCTTGAGCTGCTGTCGCTTTCCGGTTCTGTGGTTCCACCAACTGGTAATGCAGCTGCATCTTCACTCTCAATATCAGAGGACTCAACCTCAGATTCAAAATCAGACGACACGACTGCAGGAGTCGGCGTTGGCTGTGTTGATACACGGATAGTGATTACTGTAAGAAAACAAAAAATGCCGTATCAGCATTAGTGACATTGGCCTAAAACGCTAAGTAGCCATAACCGCAGTCAACGCTACGAGTGAACGCGAGGAAATGCAATTGGTGCTACCCCTTGTATTAGCAGCCAGGATAATGGAAAACTCAGAATGTAATGACTGTAAATGTTGGCTCACAAAATTTATGACTTGAAGTCCTCGGACCACTGCTTTAAATTAGGTCCCTGGGCACGTCACTATAAGAAGTTTATTATCTTGGAAATACAGTAATCTCCAAAATTATTAAAGCCTGTCTAATTTTTAATTTATTCAGCATGAATTATATTACTTGTGTTTATTTTTCCAATGTCTAAATTTTTAAATGATGCGTCATGTGAATGCCAAGTTTTTGATTTTGACTAAACTTGTTTGCGTTTCGTCATATTCACTGCCCTAGATTTGAGATTTGATGATGCCACTACCGTTTTTACTTGCTACCGTAGTTAAAGCTTATAATCTGAGGGTATGACTAATCAAAAAAATCTATGTCGAGACATCACACACACACACACTCAAACATATATTCAGTATACATACATACATACATACATATATATATATATATATATATATATATATATATATATAATATATATA
>NW_022685220.1:1308938-1316359 GCF_011630105.1 Anneissia japonica
TATATATATATATATATATATGTATATATATATATATATATATATATATATATATATATATAAACCACATATATATAAATAGGTAAGTAATAAATTATTAGCAAACGATGTTTTACATTAATGGCTTTAAATAAATAAGAAATAAAAATGTATAAATATTGTGGTGGTATTATGTCATCAAGTAATAATGCGTACATTCGTTTTACTAGAGATACACAAAATACATCTCTTCTTCAATATTCTTGGCACTGAGCCATTTTATATATAGTGATACGGAATATTATAACTACATGTAAGTATAATTATATGTTAGTATGCTTTATCAAGTTTCCAAAGTTTGATAGAACTGTAACAACAAAAGTTTGTTTAAATGCATTTATAATTAATAACATTAATGGTTAATTAGCAAAATAATATTTGATGATGTAAATAATATACCAGTCTATAGCACATCATCATGCAATAGCATAAATAATTGCTTTAAATTTAGTTTATATTTAATTGAATTAAATTCTTATCTTTACTCTGAGATGAGATATAAATACGGTACAGTACAGGCCTATTAGAAATTAGTTTGATAAAACATTTTCTAAATTGCCAGAATACATTTTAATTTTCATTTTACTTTTCAGTATTTTATACATAGGCCTATATCATAATATATTAGTACATATATTTATTTTGTTAATCTTCAGTATAATTGATATAGGCCTAACTACATAGATAATAAAACGAATACGCTCAATATATACTATTTCAATAAATATTATTAAAAATATCTTTACAATAATTTATAATATAATTACATTATTTCTATATAATATTATACATTATGCATTATATATATATACATATATATATATATATTAAGAATATTGTTATATATAATATACTATCAATAACTCACCAGTAAGGTAAATCCCACTTACATGTGACTACACGTGATACATTAAACATGTGTATAATGAAGTAGGCCTAGTCATAAAGCAGTACCGCTGTATGTTGCAAACGCACAGACCTATTCCTTAACAGTAGAGACAAAAAATGTTCTAATACATACCGCAAAGCGCTACCAGCAGTAGGTTGATTGTGATCTTCATCGCGTAATTTTATTTCGGACCCTAAAAAAATTGAGATCTGTCCCGCACTAGAAATAATAGTTATTCTGGATATTGGTGGTCAAGTTGGGTCTTTTGAAGCAAAGTACTCATAACCAATCTGCAACGTAAATGTTTTCGTCAATGACTTCTCATCAGTTCGTAATCGAGGCTGTCGTAGCGGAGGCCAGGTCATACAACAGGTTGTATCTCTTGCACCTCGAGCTGACTAATTTTACTGAGCAGGAGTACGGTACTTGTTTGACGTCAATCATTACATTGCATTGCACAATATTCGCGCCAAATTGACCTGTTCTAATAAGCCTAAAATAATATTGATCGATGATAGATGCCATATAAAATTATGTAATTTTATAATATAATGATAAATAGATAATGATAATATAATAGATTATATAATTGTCGCAAATTTATGGTAATTTATTTAATTATGAATTAAAAAATGAATAAGAATTTATCGTATAGCCCTCCAATGAAAAGTGTATATATGTATATATTACATATATGACACAAAGGAAGATTTAAAAATCACAGAATTTATGATTGCAGTTTTGTTTAATTAAAGGAAAGGACATTATCATTTTTGAATTCATGTAATTGCTGATTTATATGTTTCATGGAACACAAAAGACAGCCATTTTTTTTTTTCTCCAAAATCTTGATTTAGTTTTCTTATGAAATACGCGACTCAATCTGAAAGTACAGTAACAATTAGACAGTGTAACCCTTCATCGATTTGACGATTGCAAAACTTTCCTTGCAGCACATAGCCCCGTGCCAGGCACAACTTTTTCTCAGGTCACGTAAATAGCATGGTCGTCTCTTGAATCTGTCCATCTTATTAGTAATATTTCCTTTCGATTCTGACTCACTCATCTTGACTATTTTATTGCATACTAGGCCTAGAATATTAAGACATGCGCAATGGGAGTCACTCTGTATTCATATGTATTATTATTATTATTATTATTATTAATAATAATATATAGGCCTATATATATATATATAGGCCTATATATAGGCCTATACATATATATATAATATATATATATATATATATATATGTGTGTGTGTGTATGTGTGTGGGGGTGCTCTTGGTGGGGGTGGGGGTGTATGTATGTATGGATTCCTCTGTACATGCCTATTGGCTTTTGAAAACGCTGAGACTTCTGATCAATGTTTTCGATGTGTCGACTTGATTTTCTAAGTAATCAGATTTAGTGTTTAGTCATAAAATGTCAATGAAGCGTGCATTCTTCTAGCATTGATCATTTACTATAATTACTAGAATATCTGCTGCAAGTAAATGCTTGTTAGCCTAAGTTGTGAAATAGCTCACATGTACGTGGGTCAAATAAGTGCATGATATTCACATACGTATTGACCGTGTTAATTTA
The DNA here is from genome assembly GCF_011630105.1 of Anneissia japonica. Lineage (NCBI taxonomy): Eukaryota > Metazoa > Echinodermata > Crinoidea > Comatulida > Comatulidae > Anneissia > Anneissia japonica. Next base: position 1,311,454 of record NW_022685220.1, read on the forward strand.
TATGAAGCAAACCCATTGCATGCCTCTAGTATAATATCATGTAGGCCTATTTGTAAAGCCGGGCAATCACTGCGCATAGTTAAGGAGTCTGTTATTTTTTTGTGCTTATTCGAGCGCGTTAACTTTTCACAACATACAGTCAGTTCATGTCAAAATTGTGAAGGATTGCTGCATTATAATGTTTTTCATAACAGCAACTATATTAAAGATATGTCTTGCTGCCTGTGGTTAAAAAACTAAAACATTAAATTAAATTCCTCATTTAAGACTCAAATAAGTGTTCGATTTTCAATTAGACACATATCTAACACTTTGCTGATTTCATACCCTTCTGAGAATGTGTACATTAATTACCAGTCAATTTAATTATCTAATGATAGAAACTGCACTTTTGTGCGTCCGTTAATTAACAAGGAAAAGCCATTCTATCGTTTATCCGCAAGGTAATAATTTACTTAAACAGTGTTAACGGCTATCTAATATATATATATATATGTATATATATATATATATATATAAATCATCAAAGAAAGGTAAATGCAGTAAATAATAATGCATCGTGTAGCATAGCTCTCAACGAATGTTGTCCTATAAATAAATAATATATTAATTTAATATTAAGTTCTTTATTCGAACACTGTATTTACTGTCTTTGATGTTTTATATATAATTTAACAGTGTTAACGGCTATCTTAATTAATATATATATATATATATATATATATATATATATACAAACGTTGACAATGACACACCATGTAAACCACTAAGTAAAACATGAACTGTTTATTTTGATTAAAATTGGTAAATATTAAAGGCAGAATTGATGATATTGCAAAAAAAAAATATTAGAACGAAATTACGGTAACGTCTGAAATGCGGATCGTGGTAATTAGTTTTGCTTTTTGTCCTGGTACCTTCGGTCACCTGCCTTTTAACCAAGATTTTCGTATTTAATCCATAGGCGTAGGTCCTAATAACCTGGAGAATACTGAAATCTGAACTCATTCGAAAGTACTTTCAAAATCCTGGATGACTCAAGTGTTCGTTTCGCTCATAACTGTTGAAAATACTTGTAGCTATTTCTTTGTAAATACTATTTTGCAATGTCTGTCAATACTTATATTTGATAGGCTTCTGACTCACTTTAAAAAAATAGTTTTGGTAATGACTAATTATGTAGTGTTTTCGGGTTTACCACCTGCTTGGCTCTTCGTTTCTTTGTTATATACTAGTAATGGTTTTTACATATTTAGAAGATGTACAATATGTATGGCTGATATTTAAATAGTTAAAATGATATATAGAGGTATACAGTTTTTATTATTGGTATTTTTCTTATTTATTTCTGATTTATGCCTGTCTATTTCTTCACAAATGGAAAGATAATTTCATGCATTTGTATTCTTACAATATGACTAAACTAAATCTGGTTTATAAGGAGTGCTGCAACTGCCCTGACGACATAAAGTGTGTACTACATTTGGCTCTACTAATCAAAAACGAAGAGCTCAGAATATTTACATTTTCAATTGAAATATGCAGGTGCTCGTGAGAGTCACGTGACTCTTTATTCTGTGGTTTGTCTGAATTTGTTTTGGTAGATTGCACTGTTAATAGGGACCTCTAATGACATAAAAGATTAGAAATTAAATAGCTTATAGTGTCCATTTTGTCCTTCATATGGCATAGTCCATTGATGATTCAGCAGACGGTATTTATACATCTATGTCACTAGGCCTATAGCCTTTGTTTTCTCCGTTGAACCATCACATAAACAGCAACCGCTGCGCTTATCGAAACAATGCCGACTGCAGCAACGACAGCGCCTATGACTACTGAAGTTGTGCTTTCTATTGTGCCTAGAAAATTAACATCCCCTGAGGGTGGGGGCTGTGTGTAACTGTCTTCGATATTGCCGTTTGATATTATGGTGGCGCTTGATTCAGGAGCTTCTCCGCCACCGTCAGAGCCTTCACTCTCACTTTCGATTTCGCTCTGACCCTCAGATTCACCGCTGTTATTTTCAATTTCAGATACGGACGACGACTGTTTGACACTCTCTGATTCGGATTCAGATTCCATCTGAGCCATTGTACACACTGAAAATTGTAAAGAAAAGAAACAGTAGCACATCTTGATTTTATTGTTTTTCTTTAAGTAGCAAGAGAGCTGAAGTTAAAGATGTATTGTTCAATGCTAAATACCAAAAAAAAAATCATAAAAATATTTTTTGAAATTAACTTGCCCATTTTGAAGTAACATAAAAGTTATCAACTTGAACATACAAATTAGTGTATTTAAAAAATGTCTACCCATCAGTTTATAGCGAAAACTGATAGAAACACAGTCACTGGAAGTGTTTTATTATTTTCATTATAATGCTTTTAGTTTAAAAATCAGGGTACACATTTTTTTAACTCAATAGTTTGTACGCACAAGTTAATAACTTTTATGCTACTTTAATATGAGCAAAGTTTATTTCAAAATTATTTGTTATGATTTTTTGATATTAGCAAGGGACAATACATCTTTAAGATAATTTTTAGTCAACCATTATTAGCTGTTGGTCTCTGTGTAAAACATCAAATGCTCATAATTTTTATCGAAAGCATGCGACATTTTCTCCCAGAGAGCCGTTGTTAATATATAATAAGGAGCGCAGGTTCACTATTTAGGACTGCTTAATGGGAGGGGTAATTAAAAATGACAGGGGTTACTGACAATAAACTTTACCCTATTCATAAATTATTAAGGTTTGCATTAAATAGATTATAGGAGGATAATCCCCTTCTTTGGGGATTGGCTCACGTTCTAGCCTTTTATTTTTAAATGAAAACCTTTGTTCTACTATGCTTGAAGCTTCATAAGATGAATACTAACTTTGTAATTGCAACATTGCAATTAAGAATGACATCTTATTAACTATGTGCTTAAAGGAAAACTATAAATTGACCCTACAAGAATTAGAATATTGGATTAGTTATCCACAGTGGTGGATACAGAAAGGGGAAAATGTCCATCCCCAACATACCTCCCATTCCCCCACTCCCACTCACTTCCGGCAGCAGCCAGAAACACTAATCAGTGTAAATAATTTACATATGAGACCTCTACGATTATTGGAACCGTCCTAAAAACCCAGCCCCTGCAGTATAGACCATAATCCCAGTCCTTTCGGACGATATGTCCTAAATTGCCAGTCACACTTCCCCTACCCTCTGCAAACAACTCTGGATCCGTTACTGCGCATGTTACGAACTGCCCACTTCTAAAATAAGACAAATAAAAGATGCTGGTCAAAGAGAATATCTGACAATACCTTTAAAAATGTATATAAACTTACCTAAATAGAATACGCCAACTACAAAAAAACCCTTAAAAGAATGCATTGCACTGATGGTCGAATACACACTTCAGTCTTTGAAAAGTGAAATAAAGTTACAAAGCCTTGAGAAACTTACTCAAACTTAGAGGGTCATTAGAAGGGAAATTCAACGAAGCTTTATTTGATATGCGATTGTCGCTGTGGGTGTACTGAGCTTACTAATGCCTTTTACTGGGTCATGGTTCAATCGACGTCACGCGTTACTGATCAATCTTTCATCAATACATTTATTACACTAGGTTTTTTTTAAAGTTTAGTTTTCTCAAAGACGTTTTCAAGGTAAGCTTTGGAGCAACATGTGAGCTATAAAGTAGATCTAGCCCCCTCAAATTCGGGAAAAAATACTCGAATTTATATAGTCCATAGATATTCAACAGTGCCTGATATCACAGGAAGCAAATGTTTGTTTCTAAATTGCTTATCCTCCATTTTTTGTTTAAGTAAGTATGGAGTTTTGCTGTTAATAATTTATTCACTCCGGAAGAACAATAAAAGTACAGTATTTAGGCCTAGTACTTAGGACAAGTCTATTAAAAAAATTAAGATAATTACGAATGTACCTGCAATTTTGTAGATACAGTACTCTCCCAATCCCAGAGTCCTGGCTTTAAATCCTGCAGACCAAAGATTTTTTTCTCAAGACAAAAAAAGACAAAAACTTGCCATTTCCTATGCCTCTTAATAAGATTTTGAGCAGAGGAAATTGTATGTTATGCATGTTTTCCGATATTACCAGGCTTTGGAGCAAACGGTCTTCGGATTTTCATTATACAGTTTAACTGCTTTATTATTATTATTAGGCCTATTTAAAAAAAATAGTTTTTAATAGTTGTTTTATAAAGTTTTATAAAAGCAACTGAAAAAAAAATCGGTCAATTACAGCCAGAATGTTACATGGCTAGGACTAACAGAACTTCAAGCAACAAGGATTATGGGGGCTAAATTAATCACAGAAATATTGTATGGTACACGATAGAGTGAATCCGATCATTCGTGTCGGTCGAGGCCTGTCTGGTGTGGGAAGGGGATAAAAAGTTGTGGTCATGCAAAAAAGCTGTCACTGATGTATGTCATGGTGTTTTCGGATTGATGTGTGCGTGCACTTTTCAGATGACCACTTAGCAAGTACCAAGTGACAAAATGACCTCCAATTCAAGACCATATTTAAAAATGAAATCAAACAGATTCAAGTTTTTTTTTTAAACAAAAATGCTCTTTAGTTTGAAAAATTGAACTTCATAATTATAACAGATGTAATTTCAAAGGTTGTAATTTCTTTGAAAAAGCTGGTTTTTAAAAAGAATGTTTAGTTTTAGGCATAATATATTCATCCAAAAAGGCCCCTCCCTCCCATTAGAATATTTTCTCAAAAATTACACTCAAGTAGTTAATAATCCAGTACAGGCAGCTTAAATTAAAGAGGGATGTTATTCCAACTTAAGTGACAGGTATATCTTATCATCTTATATAGTTTGAAAGCTGTTGGTCTTGGTTCGACCACATTTTCTCACATTATGT
>NW_022685220.1:1316688-1319707 GCF_011630105.1 Anneissia japonica
TATATATATAGGCATGTATATAAAAAGGATTGAGGAAGGCAATTGCATTTATTTTTGATGCGGGAGCAATCCCACAATCTTCCTCATTTCTTACAGGATCAAGAAGACGCATTACATCTAGGGTACTCATATATTTCTATAAAATCAATGCTTCACATTAGTCACGTTCGCAAGAATGGTATTTCGTTTTTGTCTACTTAATTTATATGATGTCCAGTGAAGCAAAAATATCGGGTCCTGAACCCTTTTTGATACTTATTTCTTAAAACATGAGGATAACAGTTTGGCTACTGTTTATCTAGCCTGTGTGTCCTATGTGTTTTAGAATGTCTCAGTGTCTTTGAATGGATGGTCTGTGTTTTCTTTGTTTTTAGATGGTCCTGTGTCAGTAGTGTTCCTGGTTGCCATTACTGTAAAGTGTAATTCTAAATAATCATTGCTTGTTCTCTGTATTTTCTGATGGCTCAGTGTATAGATTATTCAGTGTATTGGTAAAGAAACAGTACAATTTCGTATTGCAAATATGAAACTTTAATATACATACATAATATTTCACAAGCATAAAAAACATTTATTATAGCAACTCATTTAAAACTTCGGCAAGCTCCAGGCCGGTCCAGGACTTAATCCAGGTATAGTTGTTTGGGCCCGGCCCAGCACGTTTATATTTATATAGTATCTATGGCTAGAAACCTTTACAAGATATACCAAGTTTTTTAACAAAGGACGTACGCAAACACCGTCTATCTCAATACTTTATTTAAATCTTCCTGATTTTACCAACAATTATTGTGGTAGAGGAGATGGAGAAAGGTTCCTTTTTCGTATAAAGTTTTAGTCTAAAGCGTACAATATTGCAATAAAAACAATTACACTAGTAATAATTACTAATGAATTATCTAGTATGTGTGTAATTTTTAATTATTTATAAACTTTAACTTGACTCCTGAATTTTATAAGATGGGACTCCCATCCCATAAAATACAGCATTGGTACGGTATTACAAAATATTAAAAATCATCCCTCAACTATATGAGTCTTAGGTCTTAATAATACAGTTCCGGCCTGTATTCAGCGCTACGTTGATTACGCGTTATCATGTGTGAACACAGGTGGAAACTAACTGGACACAACGAAAAATTACATTTTTACAGTTTATTAATGTAAGAATAATGTACAATTATGAAACTTTCTAGTATGTAAATCTTTGCTTAATGAGTGCTAAACCATATTTAATGAATTTGAATTCACTTGAAAATGACCGGGATTCCGTTCATACATTGCTGTAAATAAAAACGGGAATACAACAGTAAATTGCCTTTAAAATATTATATTTTACAGTTTACTATCATAAACGATAGGCCTAGGCCTATGTAGAATTACGTAATTTTTGCTAGGCAAATCTTTGATATAACATGGTATTTTCTTGGACCATATTTGTTGGAGATCCAAGGTTCGAAAGCTTCGTACATAAATATTTAAAGATATATACCTTGAAATAATAGAGAAAACTTTTTGATACTACTAATACAATAAATGTAAAATTATATAGGCCCCATCATTTACATTAAATATAGAGTAATCCTGGTTTCAATTCCCGTGGGCAGCAGAATTGTGTCTTATCCTCGTAAAAATGAGGCTCAATGTTGAATTTCCTTCAAGTTAAAAGTTCAGTAGCTCATAAATTTTTAATTGCTCCGGGATGCCAATAAATTCAAAATGTTAAATTCAAATTATACTTTTAAGAACTTCGTTAGAGACTTTAAGCATGGAAAAATAGTGTGCATTCATCCATGATTAGGCATATAATCGTATAGGCCTATTTAATATAAAGAATATGAAATATATTTTCAACGAAATTGTGTTCTTATACTCAACAAATTTATAGCATAAAATATAAAACTTGTCAACATGATTATTATTGAACATTATTATACAGACCAATAAAGAATGTAAAAACAACTTATTTAAATCGCGCTCTAATACATTGAATATTGAAAACAAGCACCATCCCCAGAAGAAAAAATATACCCATAAAGATTCCAGCGACTAGTCCAACGTCGGAGTCGCTCACACCTCTGATACTTGAACTTACTGATTGCTTTCGTGAATTAAGTTGTGCGGGGATACGTCCTGCAATGATTGTTACCGGTATATCTACGCGAGGTTGATGTAGAACTGTCGTTCTACGCGGAGGAGGTTGAATCCTAGAGGTTGGCAGTGGTCCCCATGTTATATGCCTAGATTTAGTTGCTCCGGTGTAAGCAGGGAATGGTGTTGTAAATAAAGACGACCCTCTTTCATCACCATCAGTTCTATCATTCTCATCTATTACTTCGTCAGTATCGTTTGGTTGAAATCTCGGATATTTTTCTCCAACATCTGGGTTGTCTGTGCTGGAGCGTCTTGGTTTAGAAATAGTTGATTTCTCCTCGCCACTTTCACTATTTGAATACGAGAGTTTATTGGCATAACGGTTTGGCCTATTTAAAAAATTATTTTGCAGGTCCTCTTTTTCGCTGGGATTGTCTGTCTTAAATGCAGGTGGAATGATACGGGCATCCACAGAAGTTAAGGATTTCCCAATTTGGCCATGATGGTTTATTGCTGAAAAGGAAAAAAAAAACAGTCAAGATGATTTAGGATCGTTTTATATTGTTGAGTTAGAACAATAGGCTTCAAACAATAACACAAGTTAAGATTTATGATATGTAAAATATTTTTTATAGCATAAAATATAAAACTTGTCAACCATACATGATTATTATTGAACGTATATAGACCAATAAAGAATGTAAAACAACTGATTAAAATCTCACTCTAATACATTAAATATTGAAAACAAGCACCATTTCCGTGGAAGCCGCGGCTCCCCCCCCCCCCTTTGTACACAGTGTTAAAATTTTAAAGCTTATTCTTGAGCCAATACAAATTCTTTCCTGGGATCACTTAAAATGAATACTTCTAAGCATGTAAATATGCATCAGTACACGTTATACATAGGCCTAATAGAACACAT
>NW_022685220.1:1320022-1344451 GCF_011630105.1 Anneissia japonica
ATTATACAGTCAACGACTGGGATTCATGCTGTCTCTTATACACATCTAGATGTGTATAAGAGACAGTATATATACATTGTGCAATGAAATTACTCCGGCGGAAATTAAATCTGCATATTCATTTTCAAGATATAAAACATTGTAAATTAGACCACTTTCAAGTTTATCATCTCACAACAGACAATATAATCAATCAATTAATCAATTTTCGCTCTTTTCATTTTCTTACAATTTATTTTATAAACCACTTATATTTGTTTCTTTAAACTCATTTTTTTTTCGTGTGGGTAAATTTATCTTTATTTTACCTTTATTCATACAATATATCATTTTTCTCCAATGTTTTATAGCAAGTCTATATTTCACCATTTTTTAATGGCGACTTCTCGTCGTACAGTATTTTTATTCTTATTTCTAATTCACTCTTAAATTTTAAAAACAATTTATTGTCGACATTTGCTATTTTCAATGTCAACCTGTTTTTAAAAATGGTATACATAGCAATAGTGATTACCTGATTCGTTACATTATAATTATCCATTAATTCTGTTGATCATAACATAATAATTTGATAGGATACTTTTATATTTCTTAATAAATTTCGCAGAATGTATTGTTTTTTTTTTTGCCAGAATCCATTTAAGCGTTTACAGGAGAAAAACAAATGTTCTTCGTCCTCTACTTTCTCATGATCTACATATTTCTGTATCGGCAATATTCCAGAGTAATAAACGTTTTCCCGTTGGAATCGTTCTGTGCAACAGTTTAAAGTTAAATTCTGCCAATTTTCTCTCTTTTATATATTTTACTTTAGACTGCCAGATATACTTCCAGTCTACCTCATTTTGTAAATTAAACTTTTGTTCCCATTTTAATTGTGATATGGGTTTTGCTCCGACGATGTTTTCCAATATATCGGAACACGTTTTAGATGAGAAAATTATTTATCTTAATTTTTTCCTTCTTTTTAGTATTAAATATAGTAATCAATTCCTCTCCATTTGGATCTGTATCCTCGATTTCATTATGTTTAGTTTCCATGATAGTAAGCCTCTGTTTTGATATACATTGCTTAATTAACCAAAATTGACAGATCCAATTATTACTTGTTTTAATTTTCTCATATACTGTCTTGGGGGTTAACATTACACCCTTACAGAATAGGTCTTTGATGTATATTATACCTGCACTAACCCATTCTTTAAAATACAGGGATTTACCTTTGTTTGTTATGTTTAAATTTCCCCAGATGACTTGGTTTCCTATTTCTTTTCTATTTTTAGGCGCATCAGTAGTAGTAGTTTTTTTATGTACTCAGTATTGACATTTACAAGGGTCATTCGGAAGATTAGATTGTTCTCGCCATATTTATTAAAGTAAAAGAATGAATTTGCATTCCAGTTGTCCGGGCTTCCATTAAGCGAGCGTTTTACCCAGACATTAAGGAGACTGTCCCTTTGTATTCTAAAATCTAGTGCTTTTACTCAACTTTCTTCACAGTTTAATACCAAAGTTTTTCGTTTAATTTTTTCTTTTTTCCTATCCCATATAAACTCCAATATAATTTTTCCTAAATGCTTAAGTACATACTCTGGTATATTAACAACACTGGCTGTATACACCAGATTTGACAAAGTGAGTGATTTAAGTATAAGGGTTTTCCCGAAATATGTTAACTTCCGTTCTTTTCATCTGTCCAAGATGATTTTTAGTTTTTCTATTTTCTCAGACCAGTTTCTTTCAACACACATTTTGTAGTCATGCCCAATATAAACACCTAATATTTTTATTGGACAATTTGGCCATTTAATGCCACCAGGCTTCTCTGTCTTACATTTAGACGCTCCAATCCATAAGCCTTCACACTTTTCTTTGTTCAGTTCAGGACCACAAACTTCACAGAAGATGTTGAGTGTTTTGAACAAAGAAGATATGCTTTGTTCATCCTTCATAAAGAGGGTTATATCATATGCCATTTGACATATCTTTAATTCTTGATAAGTTTCAGGTAGTTTTATTCCTTTAATTGTTTTTTCTTCTCTTATCTTTGTTGCTAAGACCTCTCCAGTTAAAATAAACACCTCTCCAGTTAAATTAAAGACCTCTCCAGTTAAAATAAAGAGGAGTGCGGACAAAGGACATCCCTGTCTTAGACCTTGCTCTAGTTTAAAGTATTCTGAGTTGAAACCGTTGATATGCAACTGTTAGAGTTTTTATATAAAACTTATATACACTGAATGAATGTCCTGTTAAATTTAAAACGCTTCAATACATTAAACACAAAATGTCAAAGGCTTTCTTAAAGTCAAGGCAAATGAGAGCACCCTCAGTATTATACTGATTGCTATACTCAATTAAGTCACTAATTAGTCTTACATTGTCACCCATATGTCTGTTTTTTTTATAAAGCCTTTTTGATCGCTGTCGACAAGTTGACCTAAAACTGTTTGCAATCTGTTTGAAAGGACAGATTGGGCGCCAATTTGATAGGATATCTGGATCCCCTTTTTATATAATAAAGTAATTATGCCCTTCTTCTGTGTCTGAGATAACTCACCACATTCATATGCTTCATTAATTACCTGACACATAATTGTTTCTATTTCTTTCCAAAATTGTCTATAAAATTCTACTGTTAGACCATCAGGCCCCGGAGACTAATTGTGTTTCATATTAAAAATAGCATGTTTACATTCTTCCGTTGACACTTTTAAACCAAGCATCGCATTTTGTTCTTCATTAAGAATATTTAAGTCTATGTCAACGAGGTAACTGTAAATTATTGTATCTTGTATATTCTTACTGAAGTATAATTCTTTATAAAAGTTTACTTCTTCAATTATTATTTCTTTCATTTCCGTAGTTATACTACCATTTTTCTTTTTAGCTTTTTCATGTGTTTCTTCATTGCCCTTCCTTTTTCGAGGCCAAGAAAATATCTTGTGTTTTTCTCTCCCTTTTCTAACCACTGGCTCTAGAGCGCACCTGTGCACCACGCGCTTCGTTTGTGTAGATAAGCTCAAGTTCTTCTTGCATTTTTTCTAATTTTAATAAGTTTTTTTTTTGTCAATGGGTGTCTACAATTTTTTTTTATATTATCATTAAGTAATTGTTTGTGTTATCATTAAGTAATTGTATTTACCTTTCTTTGATGATTTATATATAATTTAACAGTGTTAACGGCTATCTTGATTTATATATAAGCCTATATAAGGCATATATATAGGCCTATATATATATAAACAAAATGCATTATAGAACCATTATATAAAATATTATACAGTCAACGACTGGGATTCATGTGTTTACTCACTCACTCATTCATTCATTTATAATTTCATTCATTCATTCATCACCATGCATACATTAATTAATTTATTTGTTAAATCATATATTATTTAATTCATTTTTTCATTCCTTTCTTTATTCATTCATCTTTCATTAATTTATTTCCACATTTGCTTTCAATTATCAAAATAAGAAAAAAAGAAGAGTAAAAAAAAGAAGAAGAGAAGTAAGAAAACAAAATGGCTATCTTGATTTATATATAAGCCTATATAAGGCATATATATAGGCCTATATATATAAACAAAATGCATTATAGAACCATTATATAAAATATTATACAGTCAACGACTGGGATTCATGTGTTTACTCACTCACTCATTCATTCATTTATAATTTCATTCATTCATTCATCACCATGCATACATTAATTAATTTATTTGTTAAATCATATATTATTTAATTCATTTTTTCATTCCTTTCTTTATTCATTCATCTTTCATTAATTTATTTCCACACTTGCTTTCAATTATCAAAATAAGAAAAAAAGAAGAGTAAAAAAGAGAAGAAGAGAAGTAAGAAAACAAAATGTATTTTTTAAAAGTAATAATAAATAACATACTCTATGCTTTTTCATTTTTATTGCTTTTAATTTATCTTTTTTATTATTTTAGAATTATTTCGAAGGATACGATAGTTTTGTATAACTACTCTTAAACGTTGACATTGTTTTATACTATATTATGCAATTATTTTAGTATAAAACAATTTGTGTGTAACATTTTTATTATTTATTATCATCATCACTGTTATCGTTATCGTCATCACCATCATCAACATTATTATTATTATATGATTATCATTATTATTATTCTACGGCGTAAAAATAAAAAGGAAAATCATAATTCATTAATGATTAGCTGTCATGTGACCACTCCTTTCGGAGTATCACATGGTAAGTAAGGATTACCGGTACCTAATCAGTTTGCTGAATAAGCATCGTGGGAACAGCGAAAGCTAAGAACAGCTTAATCGATCAAATCTGAAAACAACATGCAGTAATCAAAAGTCAGTCTCTAAGTTGTTAATATTTATTGATATTTCCACCATCATCATTGTTACTATCTTCATCATCAATTATATTATTATTTCATTTTTTAATTATGTATATTCTACATGCATTTTTCCTCCTTCAAGTTATTATTTAATTTGTTTTGAAGTAACCAGTAATAGTTTCAAAATTAGTTCATTTATTACCGTTAGGCCTATTACCTACTTTATTGTAGGCTAATATTTTAACAAATATTTATACTGGATTTGCTATTTATATTATGTAAGCCTGCTCTTGGTTTTGATTCAACTGTGCCTGCTAACCTGAAACAGCTGTTAAAGTAAATCTCGTTAAAATTAATATTTGATAACATGGATTTTATTCTTATGGCCTTCATCAGCTTTACTGCGTGTACAGAATTGGATGAAACAGGTTGTATTCAGTGCATTATCAGCCAATTCTGTATACTCAGTAAAGCTGATGAAGGCCAGGAGGCCTGGCCAAAAATCTTCAGAATTAAATACAGTGTATTCTACGTGCTTCGTCAATTGTCATAATTATTTTGTTTTAACGCTTCATATACATGGATTTACATAAATGTCAGAATGTTTTGATTGTCATGCATTTTGTATTTCTGTTTTTACTACACGCCCTTGATATAATATTAAATAAGTCCCGCACAATATGAAACTGATCTTTTTTCTCCCTGAGGAGTGTAACTAGACCGTCCATGTAATTCATAATTCGCTATTACTAGTCCAATTTCATTACAGTACTACCATGGCCAATACATATCGTACCAGGTACCCAGTCACTGGGTATGTAATGTATGTAAAAGATAAAGAACAATATTTGCTTATATAAGGCGTACTTAAGTTGAACATTATAGAAAAGTAATAAATATACTAAGATGCTAAAGTATATCTTTGTAATATATCGTAGGGCATTGACTCTAAACCTGATCGGAAAAGGAGGTGGGGTTCTATCAACGGTGTGTCCAACAAATAGCAATTAAAAATGAAATAACTTATGTAATAACCTTCCAAATCCTTGATAACAAAAAACTGGGTCGAGCTGTCATGAAATAGAAATACAAACAGTTAATTGTAAGATTGTGCCGATGATACAAATGCAAAAAGGGAAATACATACAAGCGTAGGAGGAAGTGTCAGTGACAACGACAGATACTGTGAATATCATAAAGAACATCTGGAAAGTAGACAATACCATACAATTATGATTACAATCATCATTATTATCATCAGTTTCATAATCATCACCCAATCATCATTTTCAAAATCATCGTCATAATCCTTAGTTGCGCCACATACTCACGTAGGCCTAGGCCTATATATAATATCGGAGACTTACAAAAAATAGGCATATACATATAGAATATAATAAACTAACATATGATCCAAGATTATCAGGAGTAGAATGATCAGTACCGAAGTAGAACTAAATAATTCACAGAAAATATATCAACTTGTTTATTTCATACTTTTATTCCACTACAAATATTTCGTCAGAAAAGCTGACTAAAATCATCAAGTGGTTATACGAAAACGATTTCTAGTAGAATACAAGATGAAGTAAACAAGTTTATATATCTCTGTCAATTAATATATAATATATTCTAGAAACATATGTAAAATAAAAAATGCAGTAATATATTTTCAATATTGAATAATAGAAAGCGCCACTATTCTGGAGGATTCTTCATAATACGCTATATTTGTGGCAAATTAGGACCCGACATGTTAAAAACTTTTAGTCGGGTGCACATGTGTATTTCAGTGTATTAATTATATGTATATCCGTCACAGTCACAAATTAAAAGAACATTAATTGGAACGGCGAGTTAACAACTGATAGTAAGTCAAGTCATGATTGTGAAAAGTGCTATTCTGTACAGCTGACGTATTTGCGCGTACAATCCAAAGGCTAGCGAGTGCGTATTATTAGTAAGACTGGGTTCACATAAAGTTATGCCTACTGTATGTGATATGACATCATTATCACGCCAATGGGCAAATCACAGATACTTCTTACACAAAATTGGTGGACATTTAGCTAACTCGTTGGCGCGTCGAGGGTTTAAAGTGTCTGTGCGTGCTGCACACCATACGCATCATATATATTATACAACATACAGTACGTTTTTCTGAAATATTTATTTTCATCCTTAATTAACAACAGTGGATGTGTATCTCCATACCAAAGTTCTTTCATGTGATTTACTATTATTCATTGCGGATTACGCTATACCTTAAGGAAAAACGTGTCCTAATGGTACAATCCAAAGGGTGTATATATACCACTTGGCCTCATAGACCAGTTGGTAGAATGGTAGAGTATCTGTAAGGTAATCGGAACGTCTTGGGTTCGAATCCCGATAGGAAAATACGGTTTATTTAATTTTTTTTAATCTATCACACACACACACACCCACACACACCCCCCCCCCACACACACACACACATATATATATAATATAATATATAGATTATTGTCATATAGATCATTTTATCTGTCACATATATATTGTATATATATATATATATATATATATATCATATAGATTATTGTTATGTCGATAGGTGTTCACGTCATGAAACTTTGAATGAGGTTTTGCCCTATCTGACGTATAATCATACTATGTAGGCCTCAATCAAATATTTTCGGAAAAAGGAGACTATGTGTATAATAATAATACTATTACACAAGGCACATTAAGATACGTTAAACAATCAAATAGACCAATTTCATGAGTGAACTACTTTACTTAACGATAATTAATGATAATATAATAATAATAATAATAATAATAATAATAATAATAATAATAATAATAATAATAATGATAATAATAATCATAATAAACCTTTTCTTTATAAAATAATAAGTTTATAATATAGTACATATTTTTAGATTCGCCTTTGCAATAAATACTAAAATATTAAATAAGGAAATTTCTAATTTCGGTATCCTGTCAAACAGCGATAAGTTGGAGTTACTTAGCCGAGTATTTCCTGCATAATAAACATCAAAACAAGTCCAGCGTTTGCATTAGCTAGCTGCACGTCATTCACTTACACATCTACAAATTTAGCATCATAGAAACCTTGTTTGCGTAATTTCATTAATTGTTATAAACGGCTATTATTAGATAGAATTGTGTTTCATGCCATTTTCGAAATAAAACTTTAGAAATTACTTAACGTAGTTATAGTACTATATTCTAGATGAAGGTTATTGGCATACACATAGCATCACGTGGGATATTCCGAACAGATAAGGTCAAATATTAACTAGTTAATTTCATCAACTTTACGTCATTAATCTATTAAACAATGGCACTAATGCTTATTTCTCGTGTATCCTGGGGAAGTTGAAGGTTGGACCCTATTTATACGTTTGAGAATCAGCTGAATGTAGATCAGGACAACTTAACAATAAAATAGAATAGAACAGAATATCAAAAATATGTTTAATGACATTCTGAAAAGCATAAAGCTGTCCTAAGGCCAGGCCACTTAATAACGAAGGCTATCAGATAATTCTTAAAATTGGTAGATAAAAAGCAGGGCACAACATGTCGAGTTCAGATCCCAACGGTGGCTCTAAAGCCAGGAGAAGGGTGAAATACCGGTATGATTATAAACAAAGGAGAAAATATAGACATTATAAAGGTTTTTTTCAGAAATAATGTGGTAAAGTGGTCGGTTCTATACGTCCATACGCCAAACAAAATCACAAAAGCAAGACATAAGCTACAGGCCTACTATTTTGTTAAGCCTGTAGCTTATGGCTTACCCATAGATAATTAGTAAATCTCGAAAAAAAAAATTTAAAAAAAATCAATCGTTGATGAAGTAAATAATATTTTAAAAAAATAACGTTAATTTATACTGTTACAACTTTTCATTTTCTTAGTAATTTAACCATGCACACAAAGTTCACTGCCTGTGCCTTTATCCAGACTGGTGGTAGGCCTATGTAATTACAATCATTATTATTTCGTCGTAGGTAATTGACACACGTAATCAAAATGACAAATGTATTACCTCAAAGTACACTCTTTCTTTAATTTCTAGTTTCTACTCACCAAATATAGTAAACATGCAAATCAATTCTAAACTTCGTAGTCCCATCTTGGAAACTTGCAGCTGAAGTTATCGTCTGTGAATGTAAATACGCACTATGCGTTACTGATTTCCTTTTCCGTTGTTGCCTGTAATTTATAAATTTACAAAAGGAAGGTACAGTAGAGCAGCAGTTAGCGTAGTTACATTTACTCAATACCAACCAGTAAAGGCGTATAAGCTTACCGGTAGGCCTACAACTTATTTTGGTCATCTCCATTCTTATTTTCATTTGATATTTTGGTTTTACTATTTTATTCGCTCTTTAGTTAATAGAATAGCGAGAGTTAATAATGGTGACGGTGGTGGTGGGTTGTTATCGTGGTGGAAGTCAGGGGAATGATGATGATGATGATGATGATGGTGGTGGGGATTTATGATGTTAATGATGATGGTCATTATGATGAGGATAATGGTGGTGGTGGTGGTGGTGGTAGTGGTGATGTTGACGATGAAGATAATGATAATGATATGGTGGTGGGGTGGTGATGATGTGATGATAATGATGATGATATTGATGTTGATGATGATGATGATGATGATGATGATGATGATGATGAAAATGGTGTTCATGCTGTTGATGTTAATAATTGTGATGTTAGTAATGATGATGATGTTGATGCTGCTATTATTCACCGTTATCCCCAATACATTGTCTATACATGCATATCATATCTCACAGATGGACTGCAATTGTTGTTGTTTTTTCATTATATTTTAATTAATATTTTATTAAACTGGATAATAATGTTTTTGGACAATTAACATCAATCAATTTTCTTTTAATGTAACAAAGTCATCAATATAAATATTTCTTTTTTTTATGGCACCCACAATTTAGTAAATAAGTAGGCCAAAGCATCTCTTTTCAAACCTTTTCTCATCTGAAGCTATATTTTTTATCGGTTTTATTTTTGTATTTAATCACAATTGTTAAAATAATTATTAGTATTATATTACTAATAATGAATGTAACAATTGTAAGAATATGTACCGTAAATCCTCTAATAAGCGCCGCGGCGCTTATAAAATTTTTGGAGGCTTCAGTGCGGCGCGTATTTGAGTGCGGCACTTATTCGAGTGCGGCGCTTAAAAAAACAAATTGGCGAGGCGCTTTCCATGCCCGTTCCCATGTTACCTATTTCACGTATTCCCCGTAGTCTATCATTAGGTCATATCATCATAAATAAACGTTTATAAGGAAATGATTGTCTTCATTGTATTATTTGTTCATTTTAACACTGTGTCATTGTATTTAAAACCCTGTTTCTCAAAGTGTTTCTACACACAGCGTAATATAATTATACTCTCGATTAAAAAAGTTCTCTTTTTTAGCTTTTTTCTTTACAAATTAAAAAAAGTGAATTTATCTTTATTTTTTGCCAGATGAACTACAAATTAGTCTAAAATTGTCTGATGTAAGATATTACCATTCTAGGCCTCTGTGGGTTATTTTTATTCCATGTGATGAGTATCTTAAAAAAAGTTAATAATAAAAAACTTTTTCCACCCGCCTTTATTTATCAATTTTGAAAAAAGAAGGACAAACAAACAATTAATTTTCTTTGGCCTTACTTGAAACAGTGTAGTCTGTGGCCCGCCTCCTTTTAAAAATATAATAAAGCAATGCATAGATAAATCTCTGGATATCGTGCAATCCATATGCATGTATAAAAGCCTGACAAATATAAATTGTCCTTTCTCTAATATAACAACTTCATCGCTGATTGTTTTTTCAGGGGCTTTTGTCCCTGTACCCTGTAGGATGCTCTTTGCGCCCCATTAATTACAGCTTGGACTCACTTCTTCACTTTAATCTGCATTAATCGTAGTAAGTGCATGCATCTGGCCACTGACAACGTCTATTAATAATCAAGTTGGCCTAATATTGACTTTGTTAATAAACCTGAAAATAATACCCAGACCATTAAAAACTACATCGTTTGGAGGCACTTTAGGAGACACCTTACCACCAACTTCGACCTTCAGCATCCATATGCCCCAGACTATTTGGACAACCGAAAATCCACAAAACGGACATTCCATTGCTGCCCATCGTTTCTTCTAGAGGATCCCAAACGTAACCATAGCTTGCACGGTTACTGTATCCACTGGTAGGCAACACCGGTCATCATGTCACCAATTCAAAACAATTCGCAAAGACGATCCAAGATGTTTACCTCGAATCAACGGACACCTCCTCAGCTTCGACATCAAGCCATTATTCAAAAATATACCGGAAAGGAGGCTTGTGTTGTAGCCAAACATTATCTACAATGGGACCCTAATCTCCAGCAAAAAGAACAGCACTCAACCCATAGCAGATTCACGAATTACCTTTACTGTGTATACTGTCCATCAGTTTTAAATGGCACCCCAATTATTTGAGCAAACAGAAGGCAAGGCCATGGGATCACCTTTATCCCCAGTCATTGCCAACATCTTTCTCGAAGAATTCGAACAGCTAGCTCTTCATTCTGCCACCCGGCAAACAAAACTTTGGCTCCGATACGTTGATGACACATTACGGTAATCATTTGACAGCATAGTAAGGTATACCTAGGTGATTTTCTAGATCACCTGAATTCTCAGGTGATCTAGAAACACACTCATCAGAAGAGCACACAGTATCAGTGACCAAACATGTTAAAGAAGCTCTGAAACGGAACGGTTTTCACACAAGAGACATAAACATAACCAAACGCATCAAGGCAAGATAATACGAAATCTAGAAAGTCTGTATGTTTACCATGAAACAGAATTCACATCGTATTCAACGCATTCTACAACAAGCCAATATTAAAGTGTTATAGTGCATCCAAAAAAACTATCTCAGACTCTTCAAACACACAAAGGATAAACCACCAGCACAAAGCTAGCCAGGAGTTAATCGGATATCCACGCGAATATGTGAAAAGTTTACATTGGTGAATCAGGACGTGATCTTCGTATAAGTTTCAAGGCCACAGAGTCTTGTACTCCGTACAAGAACACCAAGGCCACGCTAGAAGAAGGGAACAACACAGGTCATCTATAACCATGCACTCCCACAAAGAACAACATCTTGTATGTTTAAATAAAACCGAACTGTTAGCCATTGTACCATCTTGGCATTCCAGACGGACCAGAAAAGCTACAGAAATTCAGAAACACGATACAGTGGGATTTATCCTCAGTGATATTTGGTTGTCCATGTTTAATCGGACCTAAACCAAGCAAAACATTTTCCCGCCACACTGGAAACTATGCGATTTTTTTACTTTCCTTTCACAAGCTAGAAACAATACCACTGTCTTGGCTTTAACCACGTCCCACCCTCATGCACAGACTGTACTGGCTTTTTTTTTTTATAGCATTTTCACACTAGTCTCAGTTATTGTTTAGTTTTCCAATCAGCAACAAGTCTCACTACCCAAACATATAAATGTTTCCCTGTTTTGGAGTTTCTGAAGATATTGTTCTCCTGATTCTCCTGAAGACAACTGAAGCAACCTAATGGAAACGTCGTGACACTCTCAACCAACAACAGTCCATTTTCAGAACTATCTACGTGGTGTACCGCAAACATTAATATACAACATCATTCTCAACACATTCTCTTAATTCATTTTTAAACTTGGTTGGGATCAATATGTTTTTATGATCACGCAATAACACATTTTGACGGTATTTATGTGTTGCAGTCCGACATGTACGGTAAAATTAATGGCGTTTCTTTCAGTATATAGGCCTACGTAGCCGTTTTATTCCAATAAATATGGTAAATTAAAAGGCAAAATACTAATAAACAACAAAGCTGTGTAGTGAGACTTGAAGGCATGGCTATCAGTTAAAATTAGAAATAAAACTAAACAAAATGAAGAATTGAGCATAGTATCCCCTCGCCATCCTTCGTCGTCCGATGCCGTGACGAGAACGTCCTATCTTTAATTTTCCTATCCAAACGTTATTTTTCTTGGCAAAACAATCTCCCCTAAACAATTGTGGTCTAAAACCCTTGGGCCACACTAAGTCCTAAAAAAACTCTCAATGCAAACCCAGGGATTATGCTGAGACCCTGATCGAGCCTTGTCCCCTTGTTTCGGGACCCGTGTTGGACTTGTTGCCCCTCTGTTGGCATGTTTCTGGAGCCACTACTGGCACGTGTGTATAATTGTGCATTGTTTGAAGTAATAATAATTATATTAATGCTTGTGATATACTATAGTTCTGAAGAGAACTGTTGTTTTTTGTTGAGAATGTCTCGACGTTTCGAGTTGCTTCATTCGTTTTCAGAAGATAATATTTGCAGAGTATTCAAACATGGAAATACTTATATATTTAGATAGGAAAAGTTGTTGCTGACTTTTGGAAAAATAAACAATAACTGAGACTTAGTGTGAAAAGGCTAACACAAAAACCAGTATTCACAGTTTGAGTGGCGTGACTAGAAAGCCAAGACAGTGGCCAAGACAGAAAATACGCAGCACAATAATGTGCTGCGTATTATTGTTATTATTGTTTTTGCTGTTGTTCATTTGTAAAAAAGAAAACTTCTTGAAGTTTGCAAAACTTTGCGTCAACGGAAGCATCGGTCAAATACAAGAGCGCCCAACACTTACAAACCAAATCGCAGATATGTTTTTCCCTAAGAAATATTGCGTATCAAGCAAATTTGACGTACAGTACTCACGCGAATAAGGGCCCCGTTTGAATAATAATAACGTTTGAATAACGAAAAATTCCAATCAATCCTGGGACTGTGGATGTTGGCATGATTTGAGGTGTGGAGTGGAATCACATTCTCCTTTAGTCAATATCAAAGTGAGGATATTTTTTTGGAAAAATAAACAATAACTGAGACTTAGTGTGAAAAGGCTAACACAAAAACCAGTATTCACAGTTTGAGTGGCGTGACTAGAAAGCCAAGACAGTGGCCAAGACAGAAAAGGTATAGGAATTCACAAATACGCTTTAGTACATCAAGATATCGGTTTTGTTATTAGCGATATTTGGTTGTCCATAATTAATCGAATCTAAACCTATACAGCTCAGTTATCATCACACTGGAAACCATGCAATTGTTTTGGCTTTTCTTTCACTTAGCTAGAAAAACAATGCCACTGTCGTGAAAAGAAAGTCAACAAATTTCTAATTATCATAATGAAATGTATAATCAATACATATATTAAGATACTGTTCTGATGCTTCATTTGAAAGGTTCATCACAAACGTGTGTGCCTAATAACAAATGTCATGTAGTCACAAATTACTGTTACGTAGTAGTGATGTGCAAGAATAGAAACAAAGTCGTTTTCACTGAAACTATGTGTGAAAAGAATTACATTTTAATTGGTGTTAGTAAAAATCCAGATTTCTCAACTCATTCGTACCTTTAAGATACTACAACTCAAATGTCTAGATTAATGTTTATTACTTGTCTAGTTTAATCATGTTTATTAATATATACATTGGCCATCTTTTTCAATATCTTAAATTGGTTACTTTTTGCTATTTTTGTTATATTTTCGATGTTTGTATATATTTTTGTATCTGTATGTAGGCCTATTGAAATGGTTACACCAAAACAGAATTTTCGGGATTTTTTAACAATAAATAATCCTGATTCTTATACGACACAAATAAACTATAAAGTAGGCCTATATGCGTTTCATGGAGCAAAACTTAAAACAGCACACCAAAACAAGAAAAGGCGTATTTTGATGAGATATAAGAGAGGAAACTTGCATTAAATGATAATACATGAAGCTGACACAAAATGAACATTACGGGATTATTTGGAATTCTAGTTGTAAAATTATCAACGGTATTCGTTTTGTAGCACCTATGGGTTGTTTCCGAAGGTAAATCCTGCATGATATATATATATAAATTGTATATCTGAATGTTCTTACTGTAGTTTATTTTTCTGGGTAGGTAAATAATTACTTATTTCTTTTTGTTCAAATGGGCGAGTGTGTTGGGGAGGGGGTATAGCTATGATTTGTGAATCTAAATCTATTAAGTTTCTCATCAACGCCTGTACAGAGTTCATTCGCAGTGTCCTAAGCAACGATCGTAACCAAGTGTTCTCGTTACCTCAATAATGTGCTGCGTATTATTGTTATTATTGTTTTTGCTGTTGTTCATTTGTAAAAAAGAAAACTTCTTGAAGTTTGCAAAACTTTGCGTCAACGGAAGCATCGGTCAAATACAAGAGCGCCTAACACTTACAAACCAAATCGCAGATATGTTTTTCCCTAAGAAATATAGCGTATCAAGCAAATTTGACGTACCGTACTCGTGCGAATAAGCGCCCCGTTTGAATAACGAAAAATTCCAATCAATCCTGGGACTGTAGATGTTGGCATGATTTGAGTTGTGGAGTGGAATCACATTCTCCTTTAGTCAATATCAAAGTGAGGATATTTATCTTTGACAGAATGATGAGAGCTCCCTGGACAGACAGTATATTTCCAACTTTCATCTTCTTTCATTTGTCTATATCCTAGTCGTACTACTCCTTTTCCGACAATTTGCACCTTTAACACATTCTCATCTAAGTTTTCAAGAAAACCTGCAATGATCATGCCGTCCTGCTATTCTCAATCGACCGATGGCGAACAAGCTAACCACCACCACTAATTTCATCTGCTATTCTGCTGTTAATACTGTACTCACAACATTCTTGTCATGACAAGCCATGCTCTCTGGACGATTAACTTTTCCGCCGCAGCACCATTCGTAATTTGCGGTTTCCTGATGTCCTTATTTAATCGTTTTTCATTCTCAGGTCAAAACATTATTCAAACTAAATTCTGTGCGTCCTAGAGACATAAGAAAAATATTAGGTACGAAAAAACCAAAATCAGCGCCAGGTGAAGACGGTTTGTTGTACGGACTGTTGCGGAAATTGCCTGCTACCCATCATCTACTAGCAACACTCTAGAGCAAATTACTCGCTACAGGAAATCCGCCAACTAGCTGGTCACAAAGTAACGTTTCATTAATCCACAAGTCCGGTGATAAAAACCAACCTGACAATTTTCAGATGATCACCCTTACATCATGCGTGGTAAACCTTTTTCACCATATCGTTGCGGATCGCATATCAACATACCTGATTCGCAATCAAACGATCGATCCGGAAACATAAAAAGCTTTCCTGAAAGGAATAAATGGTTGCATAGAACATACGATGGTAATGAACGAAATTTTAGCACATGCGTGAAACAAGAAAAGAACGATTCATGTCACTGTTTTCGACTTGGCTGACTCATTAGGTTCAGTAGAACACGAGCTAATCCACTATTCGGCAATACATTGGAAATCTTTATTCGAGATTAGGCGGGAAAGTTTATACGCCTGACTGGGAGTCCTCATATTTCAACTTCAGGCGAGGAGTATTTCAAGGTGATCTACTTTCTCCAATAATCTTCCTACTAGTTTTCAATCCAATTATTCATTATCTTAAAACAGTAGAGCAGCAGCATGGCTATGAGTGGTTGAAGATGACGCACATTTGTTTTATTATTGTACAGAATCACATGACCTGTGGAATTTTATTAATCATTTTAGCATTATTAATTATGGTATTGAAGCAAATTTTAAAAATATTGTGCTTGGTACAGGAAACGTTTATAGAGACCATCTGTTTTCATTAGGAACGTTTTGCATTTACAAAGCAAACGTCCTAAAACATCTGAACAAATGGTGTTACACCTCAGTTTTCCAACTTTTTATGATAGAAAAACATATCCGCAAATATTTTGAATAACTTTTAACTAAACAACTCATTTTAAAAACGTATGCCAAAAATTTCTCCAGTATTTTTACATTGCCATATTGCATTATATATGATTGTGTAACCACAATGTTGCTTATAAAAAATGCTTTTTCTTTGTGATGAATAAAGGTGGGATGACCCCACAAAAGATAAAAAAAAAAAAAAAAAAAAAAAAAAAAAAATAATACTGTAATTAATAATATTGATGGCAGCCTAATTAGGAATGAATTTAAGCTCCGTATTCACGTGCAATATGCTACACCTTCTCTTCGATGTATGTCAACGGTGCATGAGTTATCCGACACGCAGCTTAAAACCTCGACCATATACTTACTAATATTATTTTAAAATGGTTTGGTATGTCTATCCATGGATCGACACCTAGCTTTATCCACAGTCCTGAAGGCTTGAACTTTCCTACAATATCAACAATATATTTAGAGTCTCATGCACTGGCATACTCTCGTTCTCTGGTGAAATCTGATTCTCGGGTAACTCTTGCACTGGGGTGTAAATTATAAAGAGAGTCTGCGTTTAAGAAAATGTCGAAAAACGGCTCTAAAAAAATGGCAAGAAATCCATGAAACTGCCATAACAAAACTTAAAGAAAATTATGGTCTAGTATAAAAACTGCTGTTAAGGAAATCCTGTTCGACAACCGAGTCAATCTCTGGAACGAATATATAAGGCCATTAGTTCAATAGGGAGAGCTACTAAAATTAATGCACCTCATATCAGCCGATCTTACATGGCGATCAACCATCTATGATTTACCCCGGGATGTCTTGAGCTTTGCTGTAAGGGCTTCCATCGACTTTCTTCCCACCCTGAAAAATCTCCACACTTGGGGTAAACGAACAACCGATCTTTGTAAATTGTGTCACAACAAGGAGACCCTCAGGCACGTTCTAAATGGATGCACTTTTTCACTAGCCCAGGGAAGATTTACATGGAGGCATGTCTCAATCATATTCTCGTTAATTAAATATATTCTAGACAATCGAAATGTTGACTCATTATACCCTGACGTTTCGGGCCACACTATAGCGGGGGGAGGGAAACCATACCCCCAATAAAATTATAACTAGCAGATATTGTAATAGTAAATGGCAACGAAATTGAACTCATAGAATTAACTGTTCCCTTTGAAATGAACATTGACAAAGATCATAAGCGTAAAACGGAAAAAGATAAACACCTTGTAGATGATATAAATAGAAGAGGTATGAAATGTAAATTAATCTGCCTTGAAGTGGGAAGTAGGGGACTAATAACCCCAGACAATGACAGAAGGTTAATACGTGATATAATTAAAAATAGAAAGAATGTACAATTGACGAAACGAAAAATAGCAGAAATCTGGAATGCCAGATATAACCCTGCTTGGGAAAACTGCTCATTTTCAAAAACATAAACTTTGAAAACGTTCCTCTTTATAAGCCGATTTTAAACTCATCTTATCTTTTATACTGAATTGCCGTTTTTGTGTATTTAAACTTGTGAATGTTGTTATTTTTTATGTGACATGGAATGCTGAATAAAGAATGATTTAATAAAGTTATTTAAGTTAATTTTACGATTAGTTCAGGTTCTTAGTTTATAGTAAGTTGGCTTAAAGTAAACCCTTTAAGTGTTAAGTGGAAGAGTGCAACTGATATAAAAGGTAGTTCTGAATAAATAAATGTACATGGAGATAAAATATGAAGAATAATAGAGAAATAATCAAGGCCTTCGTTTTAGACACCAATATTAAATGTAGGCCTATGCCGAACTTCCATTGCATGCACCCGTATTCTTTTTATTGCGCATGTATTTTCTTTCATTGACAAGTCAATAAATTATTCTTGAATCTTTGTGAACCTTTAAGGGACTCGGAAGGTTAGAACAACATATTTAATAATAATATGGCGTCGAAAGGTACCGTATGGTGGGTTTGCAGTAAAAAAGTACCTTGCTTATTTTCACGATTTTTGTTCCAACAATTTCAACTCATTAATATCAATGGGTAGTTAGTTTCAAACAAAGGAAAATGTGTATGCATTACACTATAAGCTCGACAAAATGAGAGTGAAATTAATTTACCAACGACTCCAAAATTTTCTTAACCTTCTTGACACCGGCTTAGCTCACTGGGGTACACAAGCTACTCAACCTCAACAGTCATGAAATTTAATTACACTTGAGCAAAGTATTCGATGAACTCGTGTAGAATAAAGACCATTGTTAAAAGAGAAAAACGAATGGATGGATTAAAAAAAAGGAGAATACAATTTAGCCATTATTAAGTCTACGATTAAGTCTATCATGGTGCTACTGTCTATCATGGTGCTGTAGTCATTTAGCATAAATTTGGAGGATCTCCTTTCAATAAGACGTTAGTAGAGCGGCTAAGGAGAAAAATCTTGCACTTTTGGAAGAAAGCATGAAAATTCCCACAGTGATACTATGACACCTACGGATCATTAAAATAAAATAGACCCCAAAAAATAAGCCGCTTAGTGGCCGCCATCTTGAAATTCAAAATGGCCGCCAAAATATTGGATTTTTATCAATGATCTTCATATCTACAGCACCTAGCACTGTCATTCAAATGTCTCTACCTATGTTTTCAATATCATGGAGTATTATGCAATCATCAGAAATTATGTCAGATGGCCGCCATATTTGATTTCAAGATGGCTGCCAAAATATTGTTATTTTTGTCATTATCTTCATATCTAGAGTAACGTAACACAATCAATCGCACCTTTAACCATGTTTTTAATATCGGAGAGTATCATGCAACATTAGGAAATTATGTTAGAAGGCCGCCATATTGGATTTCAAGATGGCTACCAATGATAGTTCATTTTTCAATTGTATGAAAAAGTTTCTCGAACGTGTAGCCACTTACTATCTCGGTGTCATATCAGTAGGTCATGTATCAGTATGTATGTATATATATATACATATATATATATATATACATATACATATATATTTATACATATATATATATATACTACACATCTAGATGTGTATAAGAGACAGGTATGTATGTATGTATGTATTTCTCTTTACCAAATAAGAGTTTTGTATTTCCGCCTTTCTGGCTCTTTGTTATTTGGCTGCTTGTTAACATGTTTTTGCTTATTTGCTATATATCATGTTAAAGGGGGTTTAATATAAGCGGTTCCTTTATTCTATGTCCTTGTTTATTTCCATCTTTGTTATTACCGACTGAGATCTGTATTCCCACACTGATATTAGCCTCATTATTATTACAGTGAATAAATTAATTTATCTGTTAATTATTTCTATTGTTACTCCGCCCCTTAGTTTTTTTGTCCAATCACCATGTTCATTATATTCTATTATAATGTCATACTATACTTTACTTTTTATCATAATTATTGTAATAACCAACTTATATTTTGTTTGTCACACATGCAGAAGAAGACCCGAGGACGGGTTGAAATATTCATGTTTTGAATAAAATTTGTGTTCAAAATCAACCAAGTCGTTGACATCTCATCGTCTTTTTCATTGAGTATCTGTAAATAAATGACAGAGGTTGACGTGTTACGTCAACCTCTGTCATTTATTTTCGTATTTGACTCACATGTTATATATATATATATATATATATATATATATATAGGCCATTGTATATATGTATATGTTTATATTGTATATATATGTATATAAATATACTGTATATATATATATATATATTATATATATATATATATATATATGCATTTATATACAGTGTATAATTCAACAGTGTTAACGGCTATCTTGATTTCACGTTTATTATATACACTTTGCCAAATATCTACTTCTTATTTTCAGCTATGTACTTTCAAATTGTAGTCAATAAAAGGTCTACAAAACGATCTGAATATCGTTTCGTTATCATTTTTTAAAGCCATACATATCCTTTGCACTGCATCTGTATTTAATGGAATATCATCGGTCATATTCGTAAGTAGAATATTGTTTATCATTTTTAATTTGTATTTATGGTTATACAAGTGAAATCTGTGTTTAAACGTGAGTCCTCATCTTGTCATTAACACAGGGCAATTGAGAGTCGCCGTAACTAGTGTTACAGTCTGGGTCGCGCATTATTTTGAATATTGTTTGCAATAACTAAGTGACCATACCCTACTTGTTCATTACCTATAGGGTTTCTATTGAGTGTACGTGGTCGATTTTTTTGAAAATAATACATTTTTTTGAATGTTAATAGACCTTGAGTGTCAATCAAACTTAACAACTGACTAATCAGAACAGCGCTAGGAATACGCGCGCGTCTTACAAACACACGTGTTGTCCCACAAGCGCACATGTTCGCGTATGTTTTAACACTGCCGTCTTGTGAGACCTTAGCAACAATATCCAAGGGGCGGAGCTTAGCGGAAAGGTCCATTGTAAAAATATTTGACTTGCTCACCATAGTCCAGATTATAATAACTTTTTATTAATTAACAGAAAATGTTTACTCCCAGTTCATTGTAGGTAGGGACGTAGCCAGGATTTTCAAAGGGGGTAGGGGGAACCGTTATGTGAGGTACGTAAGACCAGGGGAGGGGGAGGGTCCGAGGCGAATCCTCCTTGAAAGTAGCGCGCTCTGAAGGTTTTAATAATGATAAAATGAAAATTGCAATAAACGCATCATAAATAATATTAGTAAGCCTAACAATAATTATTTAAAACTCAACAGTGGTGGATCCAAGAATTCAAAAGAGAGTTGACTCAGGGAGAAACATTTTACAGATTGAGGAACCATCCACCTCAGCCCCACCATGGAAAATTTATGATTAGGGACCTCAAATGGACGGAAATTACACCCTCATACTTAAATTTGGATAGGGGCCTATATTTTTTTCCCATTGTTTAAAAACTTATTTATGCAAAATATTCATAATCACAAATAATAGGTATGTAAATGACCAGATCACACCTAAAAACAAATTTATGCACTCTCGCATTTTCAGCTGTCACCAAGACATACTCTGAGTATCCTACAGGAAGGGCGCAATCTCTTTTGAAATGTGGAGGGAAGGGGACATTTCGTGAGTCCCCCTCAGACCCACCATGGTTGAGGCTGAGGTGCGAAAGTTTGTGGAAATAGTACCTCTATAATAGATGACCAGAAAATGACATTTTTAGTAAAATTCATCATCATCACATCACCATTATATATACTCAAAGTGAAGCGCCAACAAATTTCTCATGATCTTGTATCAGGGATTTTCGGCAACCATAGAGATCTTATTAATATATGTGATGTACCGTAGAAAATAAAGCTTAAAAACTTTGTCTTTGTCTTTGAGTATGTACTTTACATACTTCAAAGCCGTGATTTTACAACCACATCAGCCCCACCATATAGTTGGGGCTGAGGTGAGAAAATTTGAGGAAATAGTAGGCCTACCTCCAGATGGCCGGAAATGACACTTTTATAATAGTAAAATTATCATTATCACATCTAGTCAAAATATAGCGCCAACAAATTTCTCATGATCTTTTATCAGGGGGATCGCCATCGTCATCATCATCATTATAATATATATTACTATTATTATTATTACTATTACTACTAATAGTACTGTAGTATTAAAACAAAACTTTAGAGCTTGCAAAAGGATAAAAACCAAACTAAAACATCAATGGCTGTCTCTTATACACATCTAGATGTGTATAAGAGACAGGTGATACTATGACACCTAAGGATCATTAAAAAAATAGACTCCAATTCCAGTTAATAATAATGATCTGAATGTAGTTGTTTTACTAGCAAATTTATAGATTGGGATTTCTTTTCAGTCCATTTCGACCGTTTTCTCTTGTTTTTTTTTGTTTTTTTTATCCTATTCTGTAATGACTACATGACTATAAAGTTCATCCTGCCAAAACTCAGAGCCACGACTGGAAAAGCGAGACTATCTGCTTTGGCACTACTTAGTATTGAGCGTGATGAAGCAGACAACATTGCTAATTTTGATCATGTTATTAACTTATTTGCTGATGCAAAAGCACACAAAATTCAGTTGCGAGTTTAAACAAAAATTACAACGCAACGTACAAGAGTCTACTATAAGATAAACACATTAGATCTCTAAATTTGTTTTAAAAAAAAACAACTTTAAAATTGCATCTCTTCACCGAGGCGTATAGGAAACCTTGATGCTTCTCTGTTGAATTTATATTATTTAAAAAATAAAATAAAACATGTTACCACTTTTCTCTGTCGACGCAATGTTGCTCCTTCTGCAGTGCACGGTGGAGCCCTGGGCTTATCCTGGGGTGCTGTGGAAGTTGCTGATGCTCAACATACTGCCTTTTGAGTCCCTGCGCATACTCATATGGGGAGCAACACTGCCTCGATTGGATAATTGGTATACGGATTCTGCTCGAAATTTTTCTGGGAATTAATTTGGATTTTCACCGAGGCGTATAGAGAACCTTGATGTTTCTCTGTTGAATTTATACTATTTAAAAAAATAAAATAAAAAAACATGATACCACTTTTCTCTGTCGACGCAATGTTGCTCCTTTTGCAGTGCACGGTGGAGCCCTGGGCTTATCTTGGGGTGGAAGGTGTTGATGCTCAACATACTGCCTTTGAATATCTGCGCATACTTATATGGGGAGCAACACTGCCTTGATGGGATAATTTGTATTTGTATTTTGCTTGAAATTCTTCTGGGCCTTGAGCACCATTGGTGGAGATGTGCGCTTTATAATTTATTATTATTATTATCATTATTATCATTATTATTATTATTATTATTATAAATTTAGAGAATAAGAATACTAAGCTGTATGCGATTGATTGATTGATTTGATTTTATTGATTGATTTATTTTCCACAAAATGAACAAAAAAAAAAAAAACATATTCCATACATAAATAAAAAATATATTCATTATCAAACATGCGATAAATACAATAGCCTTACAAATTAGGATAAAGTTGTATACAAACATCGTAATGCAGTTTTAATAGTAAGAAACAGGGGTGGCGACAGGACAGGGAATATCTGCGCCCCCACCAAACAAAACATTTCTTGAAATTAATCCAAAAAGTCCCGCGAGTTCTACTCAAATAAATGCCCCTTAAATTCACTGTAATTGGAACTTAACTACAAGACATATTACCGTCAAATGTGTTATCGGGTTATCCTAACCGTGGAGGTTAGGATAACATGTAGGCTTATTCTGGAGAAAAATAGATTAGAACATTAATAGGCATATACTGTAATTTGTTGAGATGATTCTTCCATTAGTTTTGTTTACCGTTAGTCATTTTAGCCTAGTTGTGGTGGGGGGTGGGGATAGTTTATTTGAGAAAAAAAATAAAATCGCCTGGGAGTTTCTCGATGGAGTCGTTTATTCCAAATGAGGCTCGGGAAGGGGAGTTTCCTCGAGGGGAGTTTATTTTTTTTGGTTTTTTTTTTTAACCGGGCGTTTATTCGAATAAATACGGTATTTATATTTTGAGTTTATCCCTAATCCGTTACACTAAACGTACATATCCATAACATGTGGCGGCGATTGCCTTCCATACCGTCCACACGACACTGCATCAACACTCACACCAAAGAGCTCACTCACAGGATTACCACTTGGCCTTTTTGACGGCCAGATTCCTCAAATCTGGCCGTATAAAAATTTGTCTGGCCGTAGCATTTGAAAGGTCACGGCCAAACTATATTTGGCCGAATTTTTGAAAAGTTTACATTTTTTTTTCAATATAGGTCTAATTATAACGTAGACTTGTTTTGGATATTTTGTTTTTGTTATCTTAAATTCTATATTTAATTCTAATCTTTTACCTTTGTTTGTACTTGCACTAAACACTCAATCTATGTTCCCCGGTTCAGCCGATTTGACGTACGAGAGTTTATTTAAAAGATGACATTCAATAATTTAAATTGTTCGGATGAAATATATTGTTTATGAAGTTTATCCTTGTTTAAGCTTTATGAAGACAATTCATTGCAAGTTTGTACCATATTTTGTGTCTTTGTATATGTTCCATCTTATTAGTGGAGGTTCTATCTCTTTTGAATTTCTTTTGAATATAAATTAAATACTGTACTTTAATTAATGTATTATTGCCCACGTGAATTGTATAGCCCTAGGTGCCTCAGTGTTCTTTATGTAGAGCGCCATATACAAATGCTCGATGTG